>NW_026592368.1:2613866-2696154 GCF_907164565.1 Psammomys obesus | reverse complement strand
TGTGTCACACCATTCTAAATCTCTTATTCAGGTAGGAGAGTATAAGGATTTATAATTCTTCCCATAATAGTAATAAAGTCTTTGTTGACCTGGAAACATTGCTTTTATCTCAGGTTTGAAATTCATGTTTTACCTTTTTCTGTAATAAAATGTCTCTGTGTTACCTTTCTTGGCCTCAAGCCTCATATGTAGAACAGTGTGACATAAACTCATGGATATCTGATTTCCTTTGCCTACAAAGTGCTGGTATTGGTGTTACCAGCCACATTTGATTTAGTTGATTCTTCTCTGATTTAAAAAAAAATGAAAATCATTAAACTTCATGTAATTTATTTCAGTTTTTGAACTTGAGAAGATTCTGTTATATCCTACTCTGTAAGTTGAAGGTTATGAGAGTAGATTGTTTCTCAAGCATAAATTTTCATTTTTAAGATTTTCAGAAGAAATTTCCTGGTTTAGAATGACAGTAGAATATCCTATTTTCATATCTTGTTATTTTTTCATGAGAGAAAATAAAAAAAAACTTTTATTGTGGGGAGCTGCAACGATGCCTGGTCTGTAATTAGTAGTTGTTTAGATACTCAGAGCTTAGAAACAGTGTTGTGTGACTGATCAAGTGGTACATAGTGTGTTGTGAGAACAAGGCAAGCAGGGTGAGCAATGAGCAGGTGGAAAATGGAGTTAATAAAACTCTACAGAAGAATAATACAAAGAGTATATTCTTCATTATAATAAATTAAACTTCTTTGTTGAAGAAGCAGAAATCATGGATAATGGACAATGAAAAAAGAAATGTTATTTTAAATGACCTCAGGAAAAGTTGTTTAACCTGATCATAGAAATCATGACTGGCTATTCAGGATCTCTGAAGAAAACACGTCTCTACAAAAATAGGCAATGATAAAGCATCTTCTGTAGGTAATGTCATTAAATGCCAGCAATATGAATGAACATTAACTGATGCAATTTAGGACATGTGCAGTTCCTTACAAACTTTCTGTTTGAAGATTTTTTATCTTTGTGGTATAATTGAAGAGGTAGGCTTTTCAGTGCTTGGGTAGATGGTGTTAAGTTCATGACTCTATTACATTTCTGAGGCAATATAGAAAGTGAGAAGTCAGAAAGAGACCAATCTGCCTTAAGCAGAAGTGATTGTTTTGTTTTGTTTTTTCAATAACAGAGACAGACATTTTCCAGTGGGAAAAAGGGGGTGTTTGTGAAAAAAAAATGATGTTTTCATGTACAGTTTATGTAAGGGTTCATTTTTACAGATGCAGATTTAAATGTAGAGTCAGATGCTTACATACTAGTCTCTACTTCCTTAGAATTTCCTGCCTTCCTTGGACATGTATCTATAATATCATTACAAATTGTCTTGTGCTAACTACTATGATGCATGTGGGAATGGATGACTTATGTAGGCAAGGGCAGTGAATGAGAAGGGGCTGGGATTTCAACAGAGAATCAGATTTCAGCAAACCTTAGTAGAATAAAAAGTTCCTTGGCTTGATGTACCAATCTAGTGTCACATGCATTATGACAGATGGAATATCCTACATCCAGCACAGGATAGAGGGGTCACAGTAAGACTGTGGATGTGACAAGGTCAATACATGCAATCAGACTTCTTACATCCTTATCAGGAACAGAATGTAATGTTGGTTTCCCTAAAGAATACAGTTGTAATTGCTGTACAATTGGGGTACAATGACATTTGCAAACTATACAGGATAAAGAATATTAATGTCTAAGACTAAATGATCTTTCAAGGTTCTATATGCTTTTCTGAGTTCTAGGGAATGCAGAGATACACAGGTGTCCTGAATGCTCCAAAGCCTGAGGGCAGACATTACGTCTCAGGAACTGAAATGGGCACAATGTCCTAGAAGTTCCTTACTATAAACTGAAAATCCTGTGACACATGCTTCCCGAGGCATTTGGACCATGATTCCCCAGAGTACACTATTTTTTATTTTTTAATTTCAAAATATGTAATTCAAACTTCAAAGCAGACATAGAGTAGCCAACCAATCTGAGAGATATAATGCTCTCCAGCTTAACAAAAACTTCCAGAGACATTCCAGAGAACCAAAGTTTTAAAAATTTATTTATTTTTTAATATAAATTACACTTTATTCATTTTGTATCTCCATTGTAGTACTCTGGTCCTTGTCCTGTTCCTGGTCCTGGTCCTGGTCCAGATTACTCACCCAGGGCCCAGCTGTGACTTCAAAAGTTCGCTGTCAAGCGTTGGCCCTGTAGGACTTTCTCTCTGGGGCTTGATCTATCCCAGTAGAACCCCTGGGCACCAAATACACACCTGGAAGCATCTTCTATAGATGCATGCAAAAGCCCAACTCGCTGGAAGCTCTCAACAAACACAGGCTCCCTCCCCTTGGTACGCCCAGCCAAGGACCACAGCCCAGGGATGGCTTCCTCAACAGTGGGTGGGACCTCCCCATCAACTGCAATCAAGTTGAGGCCCCTTTTAGCACCAGGACCACAACGCAGGCATGGTTCAGCCCATTAAGGGTGGATGGGGAGGTCCCATCCCCGAATACATCACTTAAGATAAGTAAGCAACACTTTTTTTTTAACAATAATATCAAACCAACAACAATAACACAACAGTGAAAAACACCAATTAAAAAAGAAACAAAATTGAGGGAATGTTAAAGAGGAGCAGGCGCTGGGTGCAGCTCAACTGTCGATTGTACTGACTATATGTCCACCTCAGGCAACAAGGACGTGGGCTCCATGGGCCTTCAAGTGCATCACAGCAGAAAGAAACAGCAGCACCTCAGGCAAGTCCACAGGGGACCGCACATTGCTGAAGCTGAAGCCAGAGGAGGCTGAGCTGTTCTAGCTTCAGGCATGACCTGGGGCCCCACAGCTGCGGGTTCCAGGAGCTCAGCATCCTCTCGAGCATCGCATCTGCCCCCAAAGCTGGTCTCCATGTCTCCCGTGCTCCCGAGTCTTCTTGCATGGGAGGCTCTAGAGTCTAGGCCCAGAGGAGGAGCCCATGATCTGAGCACAGAGCACAGAACGCGGTGAGCTAGCCTGAGAAGGCCTTTCTGTGCCAGGAAAGGCACAGTCCCCTCTCCTTCCAACAAGAAGGCTGAGCTGAAAGGCATCCTGATTTTTCTCCTCTGGGCCAGAGATTCAGACTTCCCTCTTGCAACCCATGGTTAGAACCTGCAGAAGGATCACCTGGCGCCTCCCCAGGCCTCCTCATTCTTGTCCTCAGGCTTCAGCCTCTTGGTCTTCTGTTCCTCCATCCCTCAGAGGATCTCCCTGCTCTGGCAGTCCACCTCCATTGTGGGCACATGGACCCTGGCGTAGTCTAATAGCTGCCTCATTAGGGCCAGGTCCCTGACCCCACAGAAATCCAGGAGGGATCTCTGCAGCCGCTGGGACAAGAACGAGAAGATGGTGCTGCGGGGAGAGCAGGGCAAAGGAACACGGGATCGGGAACCTGGCCTCGCTTAGGGGCTGCTGGGGGCATAGGTGTCCCCCAGGGCCTTTTCTCTCCACAGCCTACTTCTGCTGCTTAGAACTCAGGATCCTGAGGTAGACCTCTGCCCTCCACCAGCAGGGGAAGTCGCAGGGACCCGTCCTTAAGGAGGGAACCCCAAAGGCAAGTCTCCTGGCCGTTATTTGGTCCTCCACCCTGGCCACCCCAAACGCCCCTCCCCACTCACCTTCCCCTCTGCCCCAAGCCCACTCAGGTCTCTGTCTGCTGGTCCTCTTTACAGTCGGGCCAGAAGGCTCTATACCTGTGACAGTCCACCGGGGTGTCACCCCTAAGGCCCCGTGTTCCCAACCCACCCAGACTTTTAGAGAGAGCTATTTGAATCTTCCCAGGGAGGGGGTTGGGAGTGCTGGGGCTCCATCCATCCGAAACACCACAGATGGGGTCCAGAATCTTTTACACAAATGGGGAAAGGATGCTTAGGGCATGAGAAAGGATAGTGTGTGACACTCCCTGGGGAAGGTGAATGGCACCTGCTAGAGCCCCACCCCTGCCCCAATTGCCCATGTTTGGCCATGTCACTTTAAAGGGCCAGGCCCGGTGTCCAGACTGCTGGGATTCAGTGGCCCCGGTTCTGTGAGGACACAGGCCCTGGGAAACAGCAGGAGGATGTCTGAGGGCTGGATCCCTGGTGGAGCCACTAACCTGCCTTTTCAGGATCAGGTCTAGAACCACTCCCGTGGTCGCAAAATTTGGATAAATCCCCAGAAAAAGGCAGAGGGTCAGCCTGTCATCCCTCTGCACAGCGGTGGGCAAATAGGGGATCATCTGCGCCACGTAGTCCATGCCAATAATGCTGAGCATGAGGATGCCATGCAAGAAGGCTTGCTCCCTTTTGCTCTGGGGAAGGACCAGGGCAGAAGGGAGGCTTTAAGTGTGAAAATGCCTAGAGACACCGATGACCTCTTTTCATACACAGACATGAAGAATGTTCCTCAGTGTCCTAACTGATGGCTACAACAGGTATTATATAAAGAGGGTTATTAATTGGATATAAAGAGAGGGAGAGAAGGGGGTAGAGCAAGACATTATTGGGAGGAAAAGAGAGGAGGGTGGAAAAAGAGAGCAGTGGATGCTCCGATAGAGAAAGGGGAGAAGGTCAGGAGGCCAGGAGAAAGAGAGACCAAGAGAGAGAAAAACCAAGAGAAGGACCACGTGTCCACTTGTCCCTTTAAGGGGCAAGGTAACCACACTTTCCAGGTGTGGCCACCTGGCCAGCAACACATGATGACATCATAAGTTGCTAGGCAACAACCCAGAAACAGGTTTTGTTCCAAAATCCTAACACCAATAGGAACACATAACCAGGCAGGGACAGCGGTGGATCAGGGGTCCAGAAATCTCTCCTGGCCACTGGCCATCCCAGTTTACCTTGGTCTTCCAGCTGAGAACACTCCAGAATTATGTTAGGGGGTGCACCACAAGTCTCCAGTAGCGGCCTAGGGGACCAACACTGGCTTCTCCGGGTCCTGAGTCGCTGGAGGTGTGGAAGCAGGAGAATAGGCTCATCTCTCTAGCTCCTCTGGATCAGCTGGTTTGTCCAGGCCTTTGTTGCTGCTGCTGGCCTCCAGTTACCTGGCAAACCGGATGGAACCTGAACTTGGAACCCTGTTGAGGAAGCATGGTCACTTCCTGGAGTCACCTCCCCGAGCCTCCCCCTCATGGGCTCTCCCTGGGGGCCACCAGGCCTGCAGGCTCTGCTGATGAAACCATCAACCATTCCAGAGAGAAATGATGGAGAAGTTGCCTCCCATCACCACTTGAAGGGGTGGAGACACATGAGAAGGTGCAAGGATGAAAAGAACAACAGCAGCAGAGGGATGGCTACCAGGACTGCTCAGAGGCTAAGAGCACCAGGTGCTCTTCCAGAGGTGCAGAGTTGTATTCCCACCACCAGTGGCAGCTCAGAGCCAGCACCCTCTGCTGGCGAGCAGATTAATTAAGAGACAGTGAAACAGGAGAATACTGGTCCTGGTCCAGGTCCTGGCCTCTCCCATACTGGAGAGAAAACTTATGAATGCAACAAATGTGGTATATCATTTTTTAATACTCCTCTCCTAATGCATGAAAGATCACACACTGGGAAGAATCCATATGAATGTAATCAGTGTGATAAAAACTTTGCATGTCACTGTCATCTCCTAATACATAAAAGAACACACACTGGAGAGAAACCTCATGTATGTACCCATTTCAGAGTAGTCTCTGAAAACATAAAATAACACACAATGGAGAAAAACCTTATGAATGTAAATAGTGTGGTTTCACCTTTGTACAACACAGTCATCTAATACATAAAAAATGCATATTGGAGAAAAACTATGAATATAACTAATATCATAAAGGCTTTCGATGTAACAATTATCTCCCAAAACAAGAAAACATATTGGAGTGAAACCCTATGAATGTAACCAATGTGGCAAAGCCTTTGCAAGCATAACAATCCACAAATTCATAAAAGAATATACACTGAAGAGAAATGCTGTGAACATAAAATCTCCTAAGACATGAAGAACACATAATGGAGAGAAATCTGATTAATATAATCAATGTGGTAAAACTTTTGCTCATCAGAATCATCTTCAAAGTCATGGAAGAATTCATACTACACAGAAAGACTATGAGTGTACTTAACATCATCATGAAAGAATTTGTACTGGAGAGAAACCTTATAGATGTGTTAAAATGTGAGGCCATGCACATATCTATAATCTTCATGGTCATGAAAGTTTTTTACTGGAGAGAAATTCTGTGAATATAATCAATGTGGTAAGGCCTCTGTATTCTTCAGCCCACTCACTACAACTCAAACTCTAGTTCAATGCAAATGACAAAAATTTATTGTCATCCAGGCACTACTGGTTGATTAGGGCCACATAACAATCTTTGGAGCTCAACTGTGACACCTACACACCCACTGAGACAGAAAATTACAGAGGTTCTGAGCTTGAAAAATAAAAACTGTCTGTGCTGTCTTACAAATAATTTTTTTCCATCAATCAATGTTTAGAAATATGTGATGTCTTTATGTCATTGATGATGTCAACTGATGCAATATGTAGGTTTTACAGTAGAACCGATCATATCCATTTGTTCTTTTGTGGTTAGGAAGACCTATTATGTCTTAGGGAAGAGAAATTGTAGTTTGGGACAGTCATTATGTTTAGGGGAAGAGAAGACATGGTATGGAACCATCATATTTTGGGGAACAAACCATAAATAAGCTATTGGGAAGTCTATGTCTTTCCTAGGGACTATGCACTTTAAAACAGTTTCAGAGTGCGTAAGCAACCCAATAAAGCCTTTAATATCACAGTAGACTTTGAGAACCTGAAAGAATTCATTCTGAAGGAAATCTGTTAGAAGAAAAGATTTGTTAAGATCTTTGACCAACCAACTTACATTCAGTTATATGAGATTAACTGGGTGGGTGGGGAAGGAGAATTTTAACAAGTGTCAGCAATGTATTCATGCATTATGACATCTATCCTTATTTTGTTTTTGACTGTAAGCTTATATGGACAAAAGACTATGAATTTATACATTAAGGTAACCCTTTTAGATTTCACAATTCTCTTCAATGACATGAAATAAATCATCCAGTTGTAAAATTTATGGGTTTGTATTAGTGCCTTTTCTGTGACAAAACACAATGTCTAAGGCAAATGCCAAAGTGTTTACCTTGCCTTATGGTTCCAGACAGATATGGGATCACTATGAAATAGGCATCAAAATTGTCATACATGGCAGCTAAAGTAGGAAGTTTGGAGCTCACATCCCAAACCTGCAGCATAAAACAGAGAGTGGGAACTACAAATGGTATGCAATTGAAAACTATCAAGCCCACCCCAAGTAACATATTTCCACCAGCAGGACTGCATTTTTTTAAGCACTCTCAAATGACACCACCAACTGAGAAGGATTCCTTTCTCTGACATCAAGCCTACATGTTTGATGTCTGTTACATGAAGGAATTCATGATGAAGAAAATCTCTGTAGGTCCCTCAACACCTTAGTTATAGGAATGAATGCTTCTACAAGAAAAACATTCATTAGTAAACATTCATTAGTTTGAAATTTTATTTTAATTTCCATTATGTGTTAACAGTGTGTCTTTGTGTGTTTATGTGCTTGTGCATTTTGGTCTCCAGGAAGAACATACTCTTTGATTTTCTTTAACCAGGGATTACAGGAAGTTGTCAAAACCTGACCTAGATCATGGAAATGAACTTGTTTTAAGTGCACAGCCATGTCTCTAGTACTGTAAATATCTTAAGTCCTTTATATATATCATCTTGATGTAAAGAAGTAGAAAAGAATTCATAGAAGAGAGCACCCATATTTTTGTAGAAGATTTGATGTATTTGGACATAATAGATGTATTCATTTTCAAGAAAATAAACCTTTTAAATCTGTTTTTTCATAACCTTGGAGGAAATAAATTATTTACCATGTTCACATGGTAATGTGAAGAGATCACCAATTGTGGTTGTGGTCTGTATTTTGAAACATTGGAGTAGGTACTGAAGTTTGCTGTATTTGTAGCAGATCTTTTTACATAAGTTTATTAGGTCATTCTGATATTCTTTCTGTGGCTGTTGTTCATCTTCTAATGCATTTAAATTTGGTGATATGTATTTTTCTGCTGCAATGTATAGAATGTGATCATCTATTTTGTCCATTGCTTATTAATATCAGGCAGTGTGTGATCTACTCTTCAAGGAAGGGTCTCTGAGAAAGCACAAAGCTTTTGATTTTCATGTTTTTACAAATTCCTTTGAAATGTTTGTTTTCAAGCCTTGCTAGGATGTCAGTAATTAGTCAAGGCTACATTTGAAATTTTGATTCTCATCTGCCACCCTTCAGAGTACAAATGCATTGGTAGATGTTCCCCCAATGTGTTTTGTTTTGTCAATGTATTTTTACCAATATTAATGTTAAAATGCTTAATTGTATGTATGCATGTATGTATGTATGTATGTATGTATGTATGTATGTATGTATGTATGTATGTATATATTGTTTGAAGTTCCGTGCTTCCTCATGTTCCCTTATTTACTATATGGCACATCATCTTGGAGTACTACCTTCTAAGAGAATTATTGAGAGATGCTATATAATGTAACAGCAATGAGGTTTATTTTAACAAAGTATGTTGTGTGTGTGTAATGTGACTGTAGGCCATGACAGATATGTGAACAGTGTGTGACAGCTTTGTGACCATTATGATATAATGGTCAAGGTCATGTTGCCAGTTTTGCAAAACACAAACATTCCCCACTGATGTCATTGATACTTAAATAAACTGAGTTGAAACATTATATCACTAAAATACTGTCTTATATTCTGAGTATAAACATATTGTCATCTAAGGATGGGAGAAAATGAAATGATTTGAATAATAAATGCTGTTTGCAAATGAAAAGGATTTGCTGCTTTTGTGTTTTGGAATGTGTTGGTTCATTCTTAGGAGTAAAGAGTTGTTCATAACCCTTTCTCAGAACTACAAGTGAATGTCAGAAAATTGTCTCAGTGGGTAAAAGTTGGTTGTGGTTATGCATGATGATTTGAGCTCAATATTTGAGCCAATATTTCTCCTAGAGATTTTTCTAACACTTCTATACTTGGGCTGCTATGTATGCAAATTCACATACCAGCACAAACATAAATAATTTTTAAATCCAAATAAGGGCCAGTGTGGTCGCTGCCAAATGATTCTTTGGGTTTCCTTTTTAGAACTCACATATGGGATGCCTATAATAAACAGCAATAAATTGTCCTCTCACTGGCACATACACACCATGGCATAGGTGTACACACACAAATACACTCAAATCAAACATTTTTAAATGGATGAAATTAACAAAGCAAAGGGAAGAATTCCCTTACTGAAAACAACAAAAATTAATTGGGAATATAAATGACCAGAATTTGAAGAATTATTATTGTTTATTAAAATAATAATGGTTCCTTTGTACATCTCATTTTATCTTTTTTTTCTTGATTCAAGGATATGTCATTTTAAAACCATATCTCATCTGAGATGATGAGATGCTCTGAGGTGCAGCCCTATCATCTTAGAACTGGGAGTCAGTGGCAGGCCCCTCTCTGAGGTTGAGGCCAGCTTGGTCCACAGAGTGAATTCTTTTGTTTGTTTCTTTGTTTCATTTGGAGAGAGAATTTTCTTGTGCATTCTTGGATGTTCTGGACTCATTTTGTAGACCAGGCTGGTCTTAAATTCACAGAGATCTGCCTGCCTTTTGCTCCCTGAGTGCTGGGATTACAGGTGTTTGCCACCATGCCCTGCTCCACAGATTGGGTTCTAAAATAGCCATGACTATGTGGACATGTACTGTCTCCAAGTGATTCCAAAAAGGTAGACTATATCTCAAATTATGGATTTTTTTCCAATATAATTGACTGTTTTTCACAAAGCCTTTTGTTACATTTACTCATATCAAGAGAACTGTGGTAACAATGAAAATAAGAAGCAATGTGGAAAGTCCATTCATACAGCTGTAGAAATCCACTGAGTCCTTCTTCAGGCATTTATCAGGAATATCATCACCTTCAAGTGTTAGGAGAGGGAAAGGGTAATGCAGTATCATCATCCTCTGCATTATAATGGCACCATGGGGAACTAGAGGATTAGTGGTACTGCTCCTTTGTAAATCCAGTTTGATTCCTAGCACTCATATCAATTGGCTCAGAACTACCTGTGTTTTAAGTTGAGGATATTGGATGTAGTGTTCTGGCCTCCTAGAGGACAAGACAATGAAAATGGTGAAAAAGACACATGCACATGTGAATCCCTAATGTAAAACATATTTTCTTCACATATATGTTATTTTTTCTTTAAAAATTAAAAGTTATTTAATTTAGGTGTATAAGATATGCCAGTGTGTATACCATGTACATGCTCGGTATCAGTGGAGGCCAGAGAGAATATCTATTCCCCCATGACTGTGGTTATAGACAGTTGTGAAATATCTCTTACATAGAACATGTGGTTGTGCAGCCAGTGCTCACAGGTGCTGAGACATCTGTTCAGCCCTAGAAACATATCATTAATAACAGTAATGTCTATCTCTAGTGCTGTGTTTTGGGTTTGTTTGTATGCAGCAGAAATATGGATCCTTTTCTTGTAGCCATTTTGTTAACCTGTGTCTTTTTATTAGGGAATTGATGGTGAGAGATACTAATGAGGTGAAAGACTCATTTAAAAAGCTAACTGTAACACCTGGTGAGAAGCTCATTTCCACCTTCTACAGTGAGACCAGGTGCCTGGCCTAGAGCACAGGCTTTGAGCTTGAACTAGCCTACTCCCTTGAGCTCTTTAAATGGTTCTAGGGATAAATGGTACCTATGGTCTCAGTGACCCTCTGTTCTTTGTCCAGAAGCTGAGAGCCAATTTCCAAACCACCACTAGATAAAAAAACAACACTCAGTGCTTTATGAGAACATGAAAATATTAAAAAAGAAATTAAGTAATTAACATTCATAAAAATGAGTTTATGTGGTGTTTTGTGCTGCATAAACCTCTTAGTAAGTTAATTATGATTAGTACTGTTTGTTTTTAGCCTTGGTTGTCCTGGAACTCACTCTGTAGACCAGACTAATCCCAAATGCACAGAGAATCCTCTGCCTCTGCCTCCAGAATGCTGGGATTAAAGGAAAGAGCCACCCATCATCCCATAATTCTGATTAAGTTTTTGGTAACCATAGGACTGTGTTAATTTTTTTCAATTGTTATTAATGTTTTAATTGTTTGAATTTTGAATTATGTGTTTGTATAAATGGAGGAAGACAGCCTACATTGTCCTATATACTTACTAATTTAAATGTTCATATATGTATGGATACACATAAACACACACATACAGACATATATATATATATATATATATATATATATCATGCATGTTCACATACAGATTATATTTCTGAATGATTGCTCAGTTTCATTAATAAAATAGTATTTTTTAAAACATGTGTTCAAAGATTATGTTGGAAATGCCTGTAATATCAACATTTGAGAGAGGAGAAGAATAAGGAGCTCAGAATATCTTCAGCTTTGTACCAAGTTACATGCTCATCTGCCTCTAGTAAAATACAAAGCATTTATAACTTGATTTTTAAAGATTTATTTTTAAGTTTATTTTATTTTTAATTAAGTATATTTGTAGAGGTCTATGTGGGTGATTGTGCACATTAAGTAAAGGTATCCCTGGAGGCCAGAAGATAATTTCAGACTCCCTGAAGGTTAAGTTAAAGGAGCTTGTAACCTGACTGGTGTACACAGTAGGAAGTGAACTTTGCTAACTTAGAGCTAATTTATTTGTTAAGAGCACTTGTTGCTCTTGAGGATCTGAGATTGAGTGTGAAAAGTTTAAGAGCTCTGCCAACAAACGTTCTCCATTTTTAGTTGCTAATTACATTCTAATTGCAGGCTGAAGGTCTCTTTTCTGGTTGGAGGTACCCTGCTGTTTTAGGTTGCAACCCTCCCAGTCTGGATAGCCATTTGGAGCTAGACATTAAAGTGCAGGACTCCTGTCCCCACCAGAGCCTGACAATATCTTTAGAGTGCCTATAGATGAAGATGCCAACCACCGCATTTGATAGATGGCCTTGGACACAGATCCTAGCTAACTCTCCATTCTCTTCACCTAAAGAATAATTAGGTACTGTGTTCTTGTTCCTATGATAGGGCTGTGCTGTTTAATGTAAATCAAGCATCTTAGAAGTGCCTAATTTTAAACAATTATGCAACCTATCCTTGGAGCACCCCAATTCCAAGAAGTATATAACTTTTATTTTCTGGAATTAAAATTGACCTTGCTCTCTGCAGGGGTTCCCAGAATGGCCAATCTCTGTCATGCTTGCTGACCTTCCAAGCTTTACACCCAATCTTCTCTCCCTCCTGCCTTCCTGGGTTGGTGGGAATCAGCCCCCGTGGCAGGAGGAGAACCACCTTATCTCTATAATGCTTGGTATCAAAAAGTTTCAAACATCATAGCATTTCATATTTCAGATGTTTCTGGATGTGAGATGCCCAATCAACCAGTGCTGTGGGTGTGGGACTCTGTAAAATGAGTCATACCTAATGTTTATTTCCCAGGAATTTTGCAAGCAAGCTTCAGGGTACAGAATCTTCTGAGCCAAACACAGTGGCCAATGGAGAAGAAATAAAGAGCAGAAATTTGAGTATAGCTCAGATTTGGGTAACTGCCCTCCCTCAAGGAAGAGAAAGAAGATATAAAAAAGAAAAAAAAATAGAAACTTCTTCTTTGCTATCTTTCTTTCTTGTGGGCTCATTTGATAATCATTACCAAATGGAGATATGCTGCTCTCTAGAGTTTGTATTTTCATAAATGTAGGTTTCAAACCTGGGACAAATGGAAGAGGTGCCTATTTAACATTTTAAAACAGACCTAGCTGCCAATTTTCTCCTAGCAATCTCTCAGTCCTTCCAAAGCATAATATGGTTCTCTAGGCTTGCATACCCCACTCCCTACCCTGAATTTTCCTGCCCAGGATCTGGGTTAGCCTTGCTTCTCCATATCAACTTGTAGACTGTTTAGCAAGGTCAGGTGAGATATTTTTGCTAATGGGTGTGATGTAAAAAATCTTAGAGAACCATACGTATTAAAAAAAGTACACTCTTAATAGTAAAGCTAGCAGTATCCAAGGGGGTTCCCTAGTTAGGTAAACAGAAAATGTCTCTGACATGAGCTCAACAGCTGGCTCTTTGACTTCCCCTCCCCCCAAGGGAGGAGCAGCCTTGCTAGGCCACAGAGGAGGACAATGCAGCCAGTTCTGAAGAGACCTGATAAGCTAGTATCAGATGGAAGGGGAGGAGGACCTCCCCTATCAGTGGACCTAGAAAGGGGCAGGGAGGAGATGAGGAGGGAGGGTTGGATTGAGAGGGAATGAGGGAGGGGGCTATAGCTGGCATACAAAGTAAATAAACTGTAAGTAATATGAAAAAATAAAAATTTAATCAAAGAATAGTAAAGCTAGGGACTCTTTAGACTTGATGAGCAGAAACAAAAGTCCAAGGTAGCACTTGCTGACTGGACCCTCTTCAGCTAGGCCTGTAACTGAGACAGGAATTGATTTCCCTATACATGTTTTTGCCCTCAGCTTCTTGATATGATTTAATAAAAGTTATTAATGTGCAGATGCACACCCCTTCAAAATATAATGTAGAGGCAGTGTATATATATATATATATATATATATATATATATATATCTGTAAGTTATATATATACATATATATAAGTATATATCTGTAAGTTATATATATATATATATGTATATATATATATATAAAAGTTTAGATTTGTGATCCTTTTAAGACTTTTGGAAAACTACTAAAGTAAGGGGAACACGGACTATTTCTAACAGGATCTCAAGGGCAGGCTGTTTGACACCCCCCCCCAGGGGAGGAGCAGTCTGTTAGGCCACAGAGGAGGACTTTGCAGCCAGCCCTGAAGATACCTGATAAAAGGGTCAGATGAAAGGGGAGGAGGTCCTCCCCTATCAGGGGACTTGGAAAGGGGCAGGGAGGAGACCAGGGAGGGAGTGTGGGGTTGGGGAGGGAATGAGGGAGCGGGATACAGCTGGGACACAGAGTTAACAAAATGTAACTAAAAAGAAAAATAAAATAAAATAAAATAAAAGACTTTTGTAAGATTGCTTTTTAATATAATTGAAATTTGATTACCCCAAATTTCAACTTGCTAGTAAAGAAAAGCTGGCTGAGAAGTTATGTTGCTTGCTCATCTTGTTAATTGATCACAAGTTGGTTAATTACAAGTGTATATGGGGTCTTGGGAATAACTTGTTTTTCACCCATAATATATAAAACATTTGATTATGTGAAGGTATTGAGAAATATGTGGGGTTTTTGTGTATATTCATTGTAATCATTTACTTAAAGAAAAATAGAGTGTAACCACATTGTATGTTTAGTACACTTGAAATATCTTGCTGGGATTAATAAGGTGTGGAAAAAGAGTAAAAGTGTGCTCTAAACTGGCACTCTAGGTCTTGTTCCATCCACCAAGGTCTATTTATGTATGGTGGTTTGGACCTCACACTTTGGAGTTTGTTTCATACTCAAAGATGTATGTATATGTATGTATGTAAGGTTGGGATGGAACTTGCTCTTTAGTGTTTGTTCCATCCATCATGATGTATGTATATGTAGATAATAAAGTGGTTTGGCACTTGCTCTTTGGAGTTTTCTCAATCCACTAATATGTACATATGTAAGGTGGTTTGGAACTTACTCTTCAGAGTTTCTTTCATCCACCAAGTTGTATATATTAGGATGGATTGAAATTCACTCTCTGAAATATGCTTTGTCTACCAGGTGTGTGAATATATATGTATGCAGGCCTGAGTGTATGTATGTATGTATGTATGTATGTATGTATGTATGTATGTATGTGTGATTGTGTAAAGTAATAAAATACTATAAGTGAAGCTAAATGAAGAGAAGCTTAAATAAAGAAAAAAAGCTTTTTGGAACTTACCTGCTGGAGTCTGTCTTACTTCATCTTCAAGAATAAGTGTGTGTGGGGGTGTGGGTGTGTGGGGGTGTGGGTGTGTGGGTGTGAGTGTGAATCTATGGGCTACATCTTAGCAGGTGTTTTAAGGCTTCTCCATGCATGGTCCTTGGTTGGGGTATCAGTCTCTGCAAGAGCCCCAGAGCCCAGTATTTGGGGGCCTGTTGATCTCTTTTTTTTATCTCCTTTCCCCTCCAGGTCTTTCTATCTCCCCCTTCTTTCATAAAATTCCATGTGTTCTGCCCAAAGTTTTGCAATGAGTCTCAGTCTCTTCTTCGATACCTCCATCAGTGCATTCTTTCAGGCTCCATCTGTGGTAGGCTCCTGTCCTATTCCCAGTCTTCTCTTGCTTTGGATATCTATCACATTTGCCCTTCTAAATGAGGATTGAGCATCTTCCCTAGGGTCTTCCCTGTTGTCCAGCTTCTGCAGGAGTATAGATCTCAGTATGTTTATTCTCTATGTCTAATAAGCACTTATGAGTGAGTATATCTCATGTGTGTCTTTCTGTTTCTGAGTTACCTCACTCAAGATGATCTTTTCTAGTTTCCACAATTTGCCTCCCAGAAAACTCCTTCAGGTGATAAACACCTTCAGCAAAGTGGCTGGATTCAAAAGTTACTCAAAAACATCAGTAGCCCTCTTGTATACAAAAGACAAAAGGGCTAGGAAAGAAACAACACTCTTTACGATACCCACAAATAACATAAAGTACCTTGGTGTGACCCTAACCAAGCAAGTGAAAGACCTCTATGAAAAAAAAATATCCTATTGGATCTTAAAACTCCTCAGTTCTCACTCTTTCATCCCTTTAATCTGCCTTCCTGGAAGGAATAAGGCTATTCTAAAGACACATTTATATCTCTCCCTTAGGTGATCATCTAGTGAAACCACGGACTTCATTAAATTCTAATTTCCCCTGGAATCTCTTTGTGATTCCTTCAGATGAAAAGTTATTTGCTAAATAAACATTAACACAATGTCTGAATACCTTGTAGGAGATAAAGGAGCTGAGAATAAAAGAGGGATTTAAGGATGGAAAATATTTATTATATGGCTCGGTTATATTAGTGTTGTGTATCTTGCCTTCTGTCTAAAACTGTTAGGACCTCAAGGATGAATTAGTTACATTATAACTTGATCACTGGTCACAATTACAGAATAAATATGTTAATATGTTTTCAGTTTTCAGTAATAATTTTCTTTTTGTCATTGTTTTCTCTTTTTATTGTAAAGTCCCAGTATGTATCTCTGGTTTTCCTGGAACTCAGTATATATCCTAGATCTGCCCACCTTGCCTCCAGAATGCCTGCATTATAAGGAAACATGTCATGGCTTGATAATTCAGTTCTTTTAATTGACTTATTGAGGATGAGTGGCTGAGCCTGGCTGGTTATGTTCGCCAAGACATGGGCTCTGGTCCTATCTCCAGTAACAGAAGAAGGCTCCCATCTAATGCAGCCCTCCTGGTTAAATTCCACAGTCTTCCATCTACGAGCAATATTTTTTCCTTTATCATCAAGTGTATAACTCATCTACGACTAGGGCAGAGTTCTATCCTTATTCTACAGAGAGTGAAACCGAGGCTCACAGAGATAAGTGGTTTTGCAATATAGTTAAGTGTAACTGCTCATCTTACTCATCACATCATTCTATTACGTAACTAAATGAAGTTGAAGACACCTCAGCCAGGTATGGTGACACAGGTATGTAATCAAAGTGCTTAAAAAGAAGAGGCAGAAATTTCAAGGGTTCAAGGTCACCCAAGGAGTGAATGATCAGTGGTATAGTAGGAGACCTTCAGAACAAAGAGAGGCAGTTAGTAGCCCAGGCCAAAGTCCATAGTCTTCCCTACAGCTGCAGATATTCAGAACCATGGCACTAGCAATTGTTTGCTGAGGTATTTACTACTTTGTCTTTTCTAATGTTTCTTTTTCGAGGAAGCTCAGGTCACTTCAGGGTCAGAATCCTCTTAGTCATTAATGAATGGAACTCTCCTCAAGTGGGGAAATCAGACTCAGGCAGGGATGAGCTCCCTCATTACATATCCAATAGAAATTCTTCAGCCCTGAAACCATATACATAGAACCAACAAAAATAGATTCACGTTTAATTCATATATTCTCACATAATTGCTCACATACTTATAAGGAAAACTTGGATTAAACAAATTTGGGAAGGGATGAAGAAAGGACATGGAAAGGAGAATTTGATGTAATGTATTTTAGTTAATGTACAATAAATGCACCCAACATAAATGGATTCGGCAGGTATTGTTTATATATTTATGTAAACTTACATACTTAATAGGAAAAAATAGAAATGAAGTATATGGGAAGGGATGGAAAAAGGACATGTAAAGGAAGGAATGATGTAGTATATTTTAATTAACATGTACAAAAATAAATTTTAAATGAAAAGTGCCTAGAAAGATACCATAGCAGTGAAGAGTACTGGGTGGTGTTACAAAAGACATAGGTTTCAATTCACAAAAAAGCTCCTAGCTAAACAGCTCCTTAACTTCATTCCCAATGAATCTGATGCCCGCTTCTGGCCTCTGTCTGTACTGTACACAGATACTTGGAAAAAAAACTTCCATATATACATACATAAAATATAAATAAACCTTATGAAATAAATTTCCCTGTAATGATGTCATAGCCCTGAGATAGACTGCAACCAGGGGTAGTTGAAATGAACCCTTTCTGGTTCTGCATAGAAGCAGCTGTGACTCTCCTCTGAGCCTGCCTTCTCAGAGGAGAAGCTGCTTTTGTTCTGCCCAGTTCACAAACCCAAAAAGACCAGAATAACTAGACTCCACTGAAATACATGAGGTTCTTTTTATTATAAATCATTATAAGCAGCAACTTGGGCTCACACACTCCACCGCCAAAGCAGTGAGAGCCAATAGCTCCTTACTCTGGTTAATTGAGTGATTTAAAAATTCTGGTCTCTCCCTGCATGCCCAAAGCAGGGTGATTCCTGCCTGGCAAGCATCTATTGGTCAAAATGCTGCATTTTGAATTGATTAGCTATAGAAAGGTCCCCAAATCATTAATGATCTGCTGTCCCTCCCTAGGGGAAATGGGCCCGTTTCCTAGCAACTGTATCTCTAGTGAGTGGGGAAAGAATGCAGTAAAGCAAGTTCTTCCCCTCAGGGCATTACTGAACTTCTCCACCACCTAGTTCAGGCCTTAAACTTTAATAATAACTGCTGATTTTTAAACTTTCGGTCTCTCACTTTACTCTGAATTTAAGAGTAGCTCAGCATATCTGTTCATCTATGAACTGCAAACACAGTGCTTAGAGGTAACTTTTCCTTGATGTTTTCTGTATTTGTGTTCTCTGTTCTTTGTATGTGTGAGAATTGTCGCATTGATAAATTCTTTAGGTCTATCTTTTAAAGTATACATTTTTATCCAAAAGATAGATTTGCTCTGTAAATATCCCAGTACTTTAAGGGTGAGATTTGCAGTTTATCATTGTTAAGAATTGAAATTGTTCAAAGTAAAACCTGGATCCTGAACCTAGAAGAGTATTAAGGATGACAGGATATGCGGAATGAAGAAAATCTATTTTAGACTGTTCCCATTTTAGTGGTAGCCAGAGATGAATGCATGCTACCATTTAAGATGTTTTTATTTAATAATATCTTAAGTGGATGGAGTAATTTCTCCATTAAAGGTTATTAATTCTAGAACAGCTGTCTATCAAGCCTTTTATAAAAATATTTCAGAGCCAAGGTCTCCTACATTGAAGTATATCACCATGATTCCATTCTATTGCTCCCTGGGGGAAACGAGCTTGTCATATTTTTTTTTAAAGATATATAACTTCTTCAATTAAAGGTTGGAACCAACTCTCAGTTTTAATATTATCCATTTGAATCATATAGTCAACTCTCCATTGTAGTAACAGGAAAAAAGATATCCATGTCATGCTCAGCATCTGCTTTCAGACCACAGTAAAAGGACTAGTTTCTTTTGTACATTCCAGAGAGAAATAGGGTCCTCAAAAAGCTGCTGATTTCACCATTGTGAAAATGAACTTATTGTGGCAGGGTGAGTGCTTTGGTAATTTCCCAAAAAGTAATAATTAATGTCAGATGAAAGAGACAGACCAGATTGAAAGACCCGCGAGGGAGACCCCCACTCCCAAGGATCAGCGAGACCAGTTGTTCAGCTGCAAACAGCAAGAGGCTTTATTCAGTACACGGGTACCCGGGGCGACAAAGTCTCTCGGAGGACTTGCGCGCCCTCTGGGTGGAAAGCTGGGCTTTTTATAGGGTTTTAGAGCAGAAGCGTGGGTACAGAAGCGAGAAGCATCGTTACAGGGAGCTGATTGGTACATTTAAATGAGACCACAATTTGAGTCAGAGTTTGGCAGGGACGCCAGGATTCCAGGAACTGGGTGGTCGAGACGGTCATGATGACCCCTTAACTTGGGCCGCCACATGTTGTTTTCCTTAGGACTCCTATCTCAGCTGGAACAGTCTCACAGATATCCCATGAGGGTGATTAACACAGGCTGTTTTTAGCTCAACTGGGGCAGCCTGACCGCAGATATGACACAGCTGGGTTTCTCAGTAATTTTCCAGTTCCCCACCTAGCCTACAGAGTTTCTCAAAACAGTGGTGTCCCACAAAATGGCGTTAGCTATGTTTAACTTAGGGTGAGGCGGGGGTCTTTCAAGATTGGTGGGTGTACAATTTGGGGAGGACAGCATTGTGGGGATGAGCAGCCAGGTGAAGGAGGTGTGGTAGTGGTGACAGAATCCACACAGAATCATGGGAAATCAGACTGAAGGTGAAGGTCTAACTATTGTACAATGTACAAGTCTTTAAATGATTGAAAAGCAAATGATACCATCCCATGGTAGTCTCAAGCACCATAGGGTCATCAGGAATTGGGCCATGGGTTACCAATTCCAAAAAAAAAAAGGTCATAAGATTCCCTACCCAAGGAACAGCCTGAGGATAACCACAAGGATGGGAATGTATCTTATCTCAAAGTGGGACATTTATGCTGAGCATCCTACCAACCTTGTAGTAGAACATTCAATGACACAGAAAATACCTAACATTCCTGAGGCCCAGAGATAGCTCACTCAATGTTAGTTATGTTAGCTAGCCAATCACTTTGTAAAAAGCTTGCCCTTGCTGAATGTCACCCCATCCTGTTAAACCAGAACTTTCTTATCCTTCCTTAAAATAATATCAAACCATGCCATGTGGGTGCTTGGGGCTTTCCTCTCTGATCCACTGTGTTGGTGATGGTAGAAAGATGAAGCTTAAGCCCAAATAAAGCTCTTTGATCTTGCATATGTTGTCTGGCTCCTGGTGATTTTTGGGGACTCTAAGATCTGGGCATAAAATTTGGGGGCTCATACCTGATCTCCAAGACTCCCATGTACCACTGGCACTTGGAGTTGAATACCAGCCAGTAAGTGAGCACTCTGTCCATGTCTGTCTGTGTCTGTCTCTGTTTTCCTAGTTTCTGATTTTGGTCCCTGGGGCAAAATCTGTAATCTGTGTGGTCAGAAGGTTAGAGCTGATGCTCTCAATAGCTCTAGGCCACAGGAGGCCTGGAAGACCTTCCAGACCTCCCTCAAAGGGGTGCATTTGTAAAGTTGAGCACCCAGTTTTCTGTGATTTTTGGATCCCAGAGGGAATGAATGTGCCCCTATCTGTAAGGGGTGGGAAAGAACCCAGTTTTCTGTGATTTCTGGATCTTTGGATATGGACAAAGCAGGTAGCTCCTGCAGCACAGATTCACTGATGTCCAACTTTCAGTTTTTCTGCTGCATGTGTAGTGGGATTTGTTGTCTGGCCCTGTGTCTTCTGCTGTGCAAGCAGTGGGATCTAGCTGTTGTGTCTTTTTGTTTGACTGTCTTTTCTGTTGCTGCCTGTTTTTTGTTACTGGGAGTGACTGAAGACATGGGACAGAATCCTTCTATCCCCCTAGACTTGATTCTTTCCCATTTCATGGAGGCTTGAGCTATTGCTCCCCAGGCTACAGTGACAGTAGCAAGGAGGCACCAAGGGATGTATGCAGTATGCAGAGCCCCAGGCTTGCCACCTCTGCCACTGGTTTCTGGTCTCTGGTCTGACATAGCTTGGCTGCTGCTCTGGTCTCTGATCTGGTAGAGATCTACAGATATGTTGCTGCTTCAGTCTCTGGTCTGGCTGAATGCACGTTGCTATTCTAAACTCTGGTGTAGTTGGCTGGAGCCTGATTTCGGTGTATGCCACCACCAATGGAACAAAATAGAGGGCCCATAGAGAGACAGGCCACTGTTTTGAGTTTTGGTATTTTCTTCTTCCATTCTCTTTGTGCGCACTGTATCTGGTACATTCTCTTCCAGTGTTGTTCTCTTGCTTGTGATGGTCTCAGTGGGCTGGTGACCAAACAGCTGGGCTTTATGGTGACTTTGCCTGCCCTATGCTCTCAGCACTACAAGCTGGAACAACTCTTGTCGCCAGTGGGAACACACATTTCCACATGATTGGCTGGAAAGGCTCAGTTATAGAGGGTCTGTGTGAAGAAAATCCTGCTGGGCTGTTCCTCGTTGCCTCTTGCATCCTCTCTGAGGAAAGTCAATGACCTCAGGTTAGCTCTAGCTTGGAACAATGATGATCAAATATGCTCTTAGTTGAAATGTATTGTGGTTATTACTATTATTATTATTTGCTTATGGTCCCCTCTAGCCCAGCCTGGCCAGAAACTAAACAGCTATAAAATGACCTTGAATTTCTGATCCTTCTGCTCTACCACTTATCAACTGAGCTACATCCCTAATCCTTCAAACTTCTTCTTTTTGAGCCATAGGTGGCTTCAAATAGGAAGTGGACTGAACCCAAAAGGAGAAGGCTTGGCTCCACTGAGCTCCTGGATCTGTGCCAGTGTACTGGCACTGTGCCAAGATTACCCACCTGAGCACCTTGGCACATGACTTATTAGCCTGGCTGTACTTATGAGATTGTCACCTGAGAACCAAGCCAATTCTTTTTTAGGCGAAGTCTCCGACCAGCAACTAGAATTTTGTTAGAAAATCTTAGAAAGCACATGTATGATTGTGGTTTGCATGGGTGGGGAACCTCTGTGAAACTGCTCCCCAAAGTGCAAAAGAACATAAGTGGGGGGGATAGATGAGGAATTCACCATGTCTGGGTATCTACCCATCCCCCTGAAAATGAGTTGCCTTACTTCATCACCATTGCAAGCAAAACAAATAGCTAGAATGCATTTTGGGTTCAAGGTCTAGAAGTGAGGCATCAGAGGACATTTTGGCAATGCTTTCACAGAATTGCATCCATTCAAGTGCAATGTTTAGAACTTCAGACTGAGCAAGAAAAAAAATGAAGGGGAGGGGAAGGGAAGGAAGGGAAGGAACAAGTTCAAAATCTCCCTGGCAAAAAAACAGGAAGAAAAAAATCCTGCTTAATTAAGTTCCACCTTTTGTGTGTGTGCCCAAGAATTCTTAAGTTGTGTTTATGTGTACATCCTTTCATCATATTTACATGCACATACATATATATGTATATATATATACTCTAAAAGCTTGCTGAATAATGCTGTTTCAATTTCTTCCTCACATTTCAACTGAATTATTTTTGGGACCTAAATCTAAACTTAATTCTTATCAATATTTGGAGGTTTTGCTTGTTTTGAATGTGTGGTTTTATTTTCTTAGTTAACAGTGTGTACATAGTCCCTTACAACAGTGTCATCATACTTGGGTCTCTAGAAAAGTAATGAAAAACAACCACCAGTACTAATAATGTTAGTGATTAAAATGAAAATTCCTGAGTGCATTGTACAATGATCTCAGATGCTCTTTTCAGAGAAGACATTTTATGATGATTTTTTTTTCTTTAGGCACAAAATGCCTCTTAAGCTTAGGGTTTGTTTACAGAATTCTCTTGAAAACAAGGTTTAAGATGCATCCTGAAATAATAACATCAAATGATGTACAGAGAGGACATAATCACCTTTGTAGATATGGTCTCCTAGGGATAAGTATGGCAGGATGCAAAGCCCAGGACATTTTCTGAGGATCTGACCTGTCATAAAACCTAATGAAAATATAGATTCTTCCCAGAAAATGAACATGTGTATAAAATCAACTACGTGTAAAGCAAGTACAGAGTGAATGTCAGAAGAGGGACCAGGTTAAAAACTAATACCAAATAAGTATCTGTAATTTCTATCTTTTTTAGAAGGCAGAGACAGGAAGACTGATAACTCCTGTATTTAAGGCAGAGCATCTGTATGAAGAAAAGCAATGCTTTGCTTCTCCTGTTCCTTTTCTTTCTCTCCCTATTCCTCTTCCTTCTTTACCTTGTATATGTGAATCAAATGTTCTATCTCTGAGCTGTGTTCCTAGCTTCTGTACAACAAAGGCAGATACAGGTAGTCTTTGTATATGATAAAGCCAGATGCTAAACCTCACTAAAGCTTTAAAGAAGTAACTTGTTATAGGATAAATGAAAGAGAACACAGAGAAGGCAACAGGCATAGAAGAGGTTATCTTATTAACATAAGTAACAGAAAAAGATAAAAAGACTTCAGGAGAAGTTTATTACAGGCAGCACAATGGCTGGCATTAACAAATAAAATGTTATATGCTCCCATACTCTAGGTGGGAATTCTGTATTAATGTCAGATTATGAAGACTTTGTTCAAGGCATTTACTCTTTAGAAGGACATTTGTCCTTCCCCAGATAGTTTCTGTTTGTGAATTAGGTACCCAATGCTGTGCTAAGTCCTGAACACACAAAAATGATTCATGCAAACATTATTCTTTCTCTATAAGCTTAGAATCTGGTGGGGTAATCCACCATAAACAAACCCATAGACCATGCATAGAAATGTATACATCGCTATAAATTACACTGTGAAGCCTAAAGAAAAGCAAGAGGGACCTAACACCCCAGACAGGATAAAGAACATATGTATTCAAAGGGCCAGAAGCGAGAACATTTTAGTTCAGTAGGGGAAATGAAAGAAGATGAATTTGTTTAGAATATACTAGGCAAGAAAAAAGGAATAATAACAATTATTATTATTATTATTATTATTATTATTATTATTATTATAATAAAGATTAAAGAGGAAGCCAGAGGGCCTGAAAAGATGGCTTAGTGATGAAAAATACTTTTTGTGGGGCTGGAGAGATGGCTCAGAGGTTAAAAGCACTGGCTGTTCTTCCATAGGTCATGAGTTCAATTTTCAACAACCACATGGTGGCTCACAACAATCTATAATAAAATCTGGTGCCCTCTTATGGTGTGCAGGTATACATGCAAACACAATATTGTATTTGTAATAAATAATAAAACTTAAAAACAAAACAAAATATTCTCTGCTTTTTTTGCAGACTTCTTAGCATGTCCATGGTGGTTGACAATTTCTATAGCTCCTGTTTCAGGGAATTTGATGCCATATGACCAACTGGGATATAAGGCAGGCACATGTGGTACACTTATATACATGCAAGTAAAATACTCTCATCACTCATCTATGCAAAAGATAAAAATAGCCCCCTCAAAAAAAAAAAAAAAAAGAGGTCAGTGGGCGTAGTGGCACACGCTGGATCTCTGTGAGTTCAAGGCCATCCTGGTCTACAGACCTACTCCAGTCCAGGCAAAGCTACACAGGAAATGCAGTCTTGAAAAGCAAAACAAACAACAACAAAACGATACAAAAACAAACAAACGAAAAGGATCATAAAGCAAGTGTGGTGACACATGCCTGTAAATGGAGCATCAGGAAAGTCAGGAATGAAGGTCAACCTGGGCTATAAGAAACTCTGTTTCAAAAACAAAACAGCAGCAACAACAATAAAACTGCACAAGAATCTGAGTGTCTGGGATGCTTTGGGACATTGAAATTTTTTTTATCTTAATTCTTGGCTATATAGGAAGCTATTGAGGAGTGTAGCTGTTTGAATAAAAATGACCTCTATAGACTCATATGTTTGAAAATCTGGTCCCCAGTTGGTGGAACTGTTTTGGAAAAAATAGGAAGTGTGATCTTGTTGAAGAGGTGTGTCACTGTGGGTGGGCTTTGAGGTTTTTAATCCCACACCATTCTCAGCTCTTTGCTTCATACTTGTAGATCAGGATGTAAGCTCTCAGCCACTGTTCTCTCTGGTGCTCTGCTTGCTATTCCTGTCTGCCACCATGGTCCCTCCCATGATGGTCATGAACTTACCCTCTGAACCTCTAGGTACCCAACCAACTGTTTCTTCTATAAGCAGCCTTGGTCATGATATCTTTGCACAGTGATAGAAAAGTAGCTAAGACAAGGGGTTTGAAAACAGGACAGAAATGCTTTGATGTACACTTATCTCAAAGATCCTTTTGTCCTGTAAAATTAATAGTAAGATTCAGGCCTCACAGGGCCAGGACCCAGAAGGCAGAACCTACTCAGGTGGGACAGGGGACGGGCTTGCGCAAGGCGCAGCGCAGGCGCAGTGCGCACCTCCATTGTCAAGCGTGACTTAAGCGCCATTGCTATGGCTACAGATACTGATGGGAAAAAGCTAAACTCTCCAGGGCGAGGTGGGCAGCAGCGAGGGCAGCGATGAGAACCCCCTTCCCGGGCGGGTGGCGGTGGTCGTGACTCGGCTAATGGACTACTTCATCGTGGTAGGCTGAGACCAGGAGAAGCCAGGTAAGGGTGTGGGGCGGGCGCCTCATGAGCTCCGCCTCCTCCCCCGGGCTCTGCCTCCGCCCCCGGGCTCCGCCTCTGCTCCCGGGCTCCGCCTCCGCCCCTAGGCTCCTCTTCCTCTCCGGGCTCCACCCCCGCTCCCTGGCTCCGCCCCCGCCCCGGGCTCTGCTCCCGCCCCCCCCCGGGCTCCGCCTCCATCCCCGAGTTCCTCTCCCGTCCCCGGACTCCCCCCCCGCCCGGGGGCTCCTCCCCCGCCTCCGCCTCTGGGCTCTGCCTCCGCCCTCAGCAGCCAACCAATGGGCTAAGTGGTGCTGGGCCTGGCATTACAGTTGGGTGGCCGGGAGGAGAGAGGGTTGGGTCCCGCGGTGGATTTGCTGCCGGTCCACGGGTGTCAGCCATCGCGGAGCGGTTGAGCCTGGCTGGCTGTGGGCGTTTGTGAGGGACCCGCAGGATGGCGGTCGCGGGGCGAGGCCTCGGCATTGCAGCAGGGGGCTGGAGGGCTGGGCGGGTCAGGAGAGCCTGCCCGAGTTCTGCCAAGAGCTTCAGTGGAGGCTGCTGGTAACCAGAACCACGCCCTCGGGCCGCTGGTGTTGGGAGGGCGGGAGCACACTGTGTGGAGTTCCTAAGGATACACTTGTGCCCTGCATCCTGAGGAAGAGTGATGCTGGGGCCAATCCTCCTAGAAAGGAAGTACAGAGTGTCCGGTTCTGCCTCCTGCCTGCGCTGGGGCTCGTGGGGTGGGGGAGCTTGGACATCGGGTCAAAAGAAAGCAGGGTATCTGGAAAGTCCACAGGATGCGTACACATTTCTAGGAACATTGTTTGAGGACCTATGCAGGCATTCCAGAATGAAATGACTCTTTATAAGTAAAGACAGGCACTGCAGGTGCTCTCTCTCACCTAGCTTTCACGTGATTTAATTGTTCTCTTTATTCATCAGAGGATTCTTCATAAGGAACAGTTATAAACTTCTATTTATACTTTGATGGACTTGCTCAACCAGGAGTATACAGGGTTCATGCGGGCTTATTTTCCTATTTGTATTTCTTTGTGTTGCTATGTGTAGATAATCAGGATGTAATAACAAGGTTACTGTAGAGCTGGGAAAGCTCTTTTATTTCAGGTTTATTCCAGTTTTACACTTGCAAGGAATTTTAGCTACCAGCCCAGCAGCCCCTTGTCTCAGGAGGTGCTTAGGTTGTGTTTGGATGATTGTTAGTCGTTGGTAGCACTAGTGTACTAATAGTCTACTCATCTCTTTTTTATTATTTATTCATCCCTAAGAAATTGTTTAAGAAAAGGGACCCTTCACATTTTTTTTCTCACTATTACCTAATTGAGGTCATTTAAGAGAATCGCTTGCCGGTCAGTAGGATGGCTTAGCAGATAAAGGCTCTTGCTGGGCAATCCTGGAGACCTGAGTTTGATCCCTGAATTCCTGAAAAGGTGGAAGGCAAAAATGATTGCACAGAGTTGTCATCTGACCTTCCCATGTGTTCACTAGTATTCATCCTTTACCCACATCATGAACACTCCCACCCCCCCCACACACAATAAAAAAAAGACTATGGGCTGTATTTAGAGAATCTTCTTGCTGCTTCAAAATGTCATGTCATTTCACTTTTCAGTCTCTTACATAGTCTTACCAAGACTGCCAGTGTGGAGAATCAGCTTTGTTTTTAATCTTGTTCAGTTTTCAGTTACATTGTTCTTCTCCTTACAACAATTTTATTTAGTTTGGTTTTTTGACCCAAATTCTCTCTACAGAGACCTGGTTGTCCTGGGCTTCCCTATGTAGACCAGGCTGGCCTTGAACCTACAGAGATCTGCCTTCTTCTGCCTCCCAAGTGCTGGAGTTAAACACTTAAAGACCATGTGCAGCTTCCCCACAACAATTTTGAAACAATAACAAACTTGAAGATAGTTCCAAGTATGCACAGTTAATTGCTGTTTTACTTTGGACATTTTGAGAGAAAGCTGCTGATCTTATGCCCTGTCACTCAGAATGGTTTAGTGTTGATTTTATACAAACAAGAACTTTGTCTTACATAATGACAGTGCAGTTATCAAAACTGGTAATTCACGCTGACACAGTATTGCATTTAATTTGGGTTGTGTTGACTATGTTATTACTCACATAATTGTCGAGGAAGTTGGTACACTTAAGTGTTGCATTGTTTCCTTATCTCTTTAGTCTCTTTCAATAGGGAAGAGTTCCATCATCTTTTTCATGATACTGTCACTTTTGTTGACTGTGGGTCAATTGTATTTTGTCTTCATTAATTTATTTATTTGTTCATTTTACATCCCACTCACAACCCCACTCCCTCTTCTCCTCCCAGTTCTGCCCTCATCCCACTCACCCATTTTCCCCAGATAGCCCCCAACCAACCCACCCTGGCACATCAAGTTACATATGTATTAAGTACCTCCTCTTTCACTGAGGCAAGACAAGGCAGCCCTGCTAGGAAAATGGGATCCAGATGGAGGCAACAGAGATAGGAGCCCAAGTCAGAGACAGCCCCTGATCTATTTGTTAGGGGACCAACTTGAGGACAAACAGCCCATCAATTTCATATGTGAAGGGGTCCTAGGACTAGTCCAGGCATATTCTTTAGTTGGTGGTTCAGTCTCTATGAGGCCCCATGGTCCCAGGTGAGCTGGCTATGTAGGTCTTCTTATGGTGTCCTACCTCTCCAGCTCCCTCAATCCTTCCTCTAACTCTTCCACAAGATTCCCAGAGTTCTGCATAATGTTTGTTTGACTGTGTACTACCCCCATCCCAGCTCCCTAAATCATTCCTCTAACTCTTCCACAAGACTCTCCAAATTCTGTCTAATGTTTGTTTGGCTGTGGGTCTCTGCAACTGTTTCCATTATCTGTTGGATGAAGCTTCTCAGATGATAATTATGCTAGTCTCCTGTCTACAAGCATATCAGAGTATTATTAATAGTGTCAGAAGTTGAGTCTTTCCCATGGGTTGGGTCTCAAGTTGTGCCAGTCATTGGTTGGCCATTTCCTCAATCTCTGTTCCATCTTTTATTCCTGCATATCTTGTAGGTGACAAATTTGGGTCGAGGGTTTTATGTGTTGTTTGGTGTCCCCCTCCCTCCACTGCCTACGAGATGTGTCCACTTCAGTCTCAATATTCCTGCTGCTGGCATCTCAGCCAGGCTCACACCCCCATATTTTCCCAGGTACCTCCAGAATTCCAGGTCTTCATCTTATCTCAGAGATGCTGCAACACCAATTTCCCTTCTTTCCTAGCCCTTTCACCCCCATCCGCACTTTTCCCACACCTGATCCCCTGTCTTGTTCATCTCTTCACTCCCTCCCCAACCACTTCCTCTCTCCCTCCACTTCCCATGTCTGTCCCCTTCTTAGTGGGATTCAAGTATCATCTCTTCTACCCTCCATGTTACTTAGTTTATTTAGGTCTGTGGGTTGTACTATAGTTATCCTGTCCTATATGGCTAATATCCAAGGTTAGTTATTTTAATAGACTCTCTCTAAGCTCTCTGTGTTATCATAGATCAATACATAAACTGGGACAAGGGTATCACAACAGTGGCACACATTGTGTCCTGTCAGGTGGTACATACTTTCACTTTGATTACTTGTAATCAGTGTTTTCCAGGCTTTTCTACTACACAGCTAATGACCTGCACCCCCATGAGTACCTTGGCACTCTTTGTCTTGGTCCTCTTCAGAATGTTAATGCATTTGCCATACACTTACATCAATATGGATTCATGATTTATGTGCCTTCTGTAGTGGACTGGATTGTTACTGTTTCTTTTAGTCTGCTGAGGCTAAATAGCAAATGATTTATAAACAATGGTTTTACTTTTCACAGTTGTGAACTCTGGAAAGTCTAAAGCTAAACTATAAGGTCTAGTTGGGGGCATGCTTGTCTACAGTCCTGTTCTCACTTTAAATTCAGTGTTCTAAAGGGCCACATGATTTTATAAGGTCTCTTCAATAACGTTATGAACCTATTTATAAGGGCTTCACCTCCCAGACCTGAGTACCTCCCAAATATCTCATGCAGTTCTATTACTTTGGGTCTCAGGACTTCAACATAGGAATTTTGGGAGGACATAGATATGCAGATCATTTTAATGTTTAAATTGTTTTGTCATTTGACCAATGAGAGCTTATAAATCTGGCTTCTGTGTCTTTTTTTCCTTTCAATTTTTTATCTTAATTTTTATTAATAACACTTTATTTACTTTGAATCTCTCTGTGCCCCCTCCCTCCTCCTCTCCCAATCCCATCCTCCCTCCCCCTTCTCTACACATGTGCCTCCCCAAGTCTACTGATAGGGGAGGTCCTCCTCTCCCTCCCTCTGATCATTGTTTATCAGGGTTCATCACAAATAGCTTCATTGTCTTCCTCTATGGCCTGGTAATGTTGCTTCCCCTCTCATGGGGAGGTGATCAAAGAGCAGGCCAATCAGTTCATGTCCCTATTCCCATTACAATGGAACCCACTTGGACACTGAACTGCCATGGGCAATATCTGTGCATCTGTGCATGGTTCTAGTTTATCTCCATCAGTGGTCCTTGGTTGGAGTATCAGTCTCAGAAAAGACCCCTGTGCCCAGATTTTTTGGTTCTGTTGCTCTCCTTGAGGAGCACATGTCCTCTCCAGGTGTTATTATTTCCTACTTCTTTCATGAAGTTCTCTGCACTCTCCCCAAAATTTGACTAAAAGTCTCAGCATCTTCTCTGATATCCTGCAGGGTAAAGCTTTTCAGATTCCCTCTGTGGTAGGCTCCTGTCCTGTTCCCTGTTTTCTCCCTCTTCTGATGTCCATCCTCTTTGCCTTTCTGAATGAGGATTCAGCATCTTAGCCAGAGTCCTCCTCGTTCATAAATTTCTTCAGTTGTATAGATTTTAGTATGTTTATCCAATATTATATGTCTAATATCCACTTATGAGTAGTATATACCCTGTGTGTCTTTCTGCTTCTGGGATACCTCACTCAGGATGATCTTTTCCAGTTCCCACCATTTGCCTACAACTTTCATAATTTCCTTGTTTTTTTATTGCTGAGTAATATTCCATTAAGTAGATATACTACAATTTCTGTGCCCATTCCACAGTTGAGGGGCATCTGGGTTGTTTCCAAATTCTATTACAAATAAAGCTGCTACAAACATGGTTGAGCAAATGATCTTGTTGTGTACTTGAGCATCTTTTGGATATATGCTTAGGAGTGGTACAGCTGAATCTTGAGGAAGCACTATTCCTAATTGTCTGAGAAAGTGCCAGACTGACTTCCAATGTGATGTACAAGTATACATTCCTACCAGGAGTGGAGGAGGGTTCCTCTTTCTCAATATCCTCTTCATCATGTATTGTCACTTGAGCTTTAGATCTTAGCTCTTCTGATGGGTGTAAGGTGAAATCTGAGGGTTGTTTTGATTTGCATTTCCCTGATGATTAAGGGCATTGAACATTTAAGTGTTTCTCTGCCATTCCTCTATTGAGAATTCTGTTTAGCTCTGTACCCCATTTTTGTAAAAATTGGATTACTTGATTTATTGCTGTTTAACTTCTTGAGTTCTCTATATATTCTGGATATGAGCCCTCTGTCAGATATAGAGTTAGTGAACATCCTTTCCCAATCTGTAGACAGTATCCTTTGCTTTACGGAAGCTTTTCAGTTCCATGAGGTCCCATTTATTGATTGTAGCTCTTAGAGCCTGTGCTTTTGGTGTTTTGTTACAGCAGCGAAGACACAGACCTGAGAAAGAGATTTTCCTGGCACAGGCAGTAAGAGCATAAGAGTCCTTTCCAAAGCAATGGTTTTCTCCAACAAAGCAAGCACCGGAATTTAACTTATGGCATATGGGTAAGTTCAAATGTGGGTTTGTCTACTCAGAGTCATTCTAAATTAAGTCCTATTGTGAATGTGATAATAATGTAAAAATAAGAGATAAACAGGCACTCTTGGCTCAAAGTCATGCAGAAATAGATGTAAAATTTTTAAAATTATGGACAGAAATGCCTCTGGAAGGTTTACTTTTGACCACAGTTCTTAGCTGAAAATGAAGTAAATGAGGCCATGAAACTAGATTGCTCAGTGAACAATGCCATCTGGTAATAATGTCTTATCTATGAGGGGGATATTACAATGCTACAGTTCTCACTTACAGGAAGGACAGAGAGCACAATTTCAGAAAACTTCGAACATCCCTGTGTACACTATCCCTCAGAAAAAAATCTGTAACTTGAAAGATAGTTTGCATTTTGTAATCATTTTGATACATGATTTTCCTGTTTTAGCAGTGTCCGTGGAGCTGGGCATGGTGGCACACACCTGTAATCCCAGCACTCAAGGAGGAAGAGGCAGACAGTTTTATGTGATTTTGAGGATGGCTGGGTCTACAAAGTGAATCCAGAACAGCCAAAGCAACACAAGAAAATTGTGTCTCAAAAACAAACAAAGAACACACTCTGTGGAACAATCTGGCCTCAGTCTCGGAGAGATCAGCCTGCCATTGTATCCTAGGATTAGGATAACAGGGATGCACTTCTGAGCCAAGTGATTTTTAAGTGGTCTATCCTTGAATCAAGGAATTAAAGGATAAAATAAGATGTACAAAGGAACCATCTTCCTTTCAATGAGCAGCAATGTCTTCAAATTCTACAAATAATTTCTGTCATCTGTAAGTGGCTGCATTGCTTTCTTAATTTCATCATTTATAACTAGATATTAGACATATAATATAGGATGATCATACTAAAATCTGAACAGCTAAAGAAGCTAATCAAGGAGGACCCTGGGTAAGATGCTCAATCTTCATTCAGAAAGGCAAATGGGATGGACATCAGAAGAGGGAGAAAACAGGGAACTGGACAGGAGCCTACCACAGAGGGCCTCTGAAAGACTATCCAGCAGGGTATCAAAACAGATGCTGAGACTCATAACCAACCTTTGGGCAGAGTGCAGGTAATTTATGAAAGAAGGGGGAGATAGAAAGACCTGGAGAGGGCAGGAGCTCCACAAGGAGAGCAACAGAACCAAAAAATCTGGGCATAGGAATTTTTGGAGACTCATACTCAAAACAAGGACCACAAATGGAGATAATGTAGTACCCCGGACAGATTTAGCAGCTCACTTTCCAAGAGGGTACCCTAGTAATGGGAACAAGGACTGTCTCTGACACAAATGCAGAAGCTGGCTCTTTGTTCACCTCTACCTGTGGGGGGAACAACCTTACAGAGAAAGACAATGAAAACAGTCCTGAGGAGACCTGATAGACTATGTTCAGATGGAAGGAGAGAAGTGCCTCCCCTATCAGTGGACTTGGGGAGGGGCATAGGAGAAGAGGGAGAGAGGGTAGGATTAGGAGGGGATGAGGAGGGGTATATAGCAAGGATACAAAGTGAATAAACCGTAATCAATAAAAATAAAATAAAAATTTTAAAAATGCTGGAGTGTGTTTGTGTGTACATACATAAGTTATGGTGTATACGTGCTAGTGAGAGTACAACTTATTGCTATTTATTTTCTACATCCCATATATAAGTTCTTGACATGGAACACAAAGAGTCTTATGGCCAGTGACCACACTGGCCCTTATTTAGGCTGAAAAATTATTTACATATCTGCTGGTGTGTGAGTTTGCATATACAGCAGCCTGACTATAGAAACATTAGAAAAATCTGTAACAGTGATATGGACTACTCAGGGATTGAGCTCAAATGATCAGCCTTAGCGATAACTACACTTACCCAATGAAACAATTCTCTGACATTCACTTGTAGTTTTGAGAAAGTCTTATGAACAAGTCTTTACTCCTAAGAAAGAACTAACACATTCCAAAACAAGACAGGAGTGTATAATTTTCATTTGCAAGTAGCATTTATTATTCAAATCATTTCATTTTCTTTCATCCTCAGATGAAAATATATTCATACTCTGAATAAAAGACAATATTGTACTGATGTAATGTTTCAACTAAGTTTTATGCATCTCAATGAGCTCAGTGGGAAGAGATTGTGGTATGCAAAACTGACAACATAACCTTGAAAATCATATAAGCATGACCAAAATAAACCCCACAGTGTCTCACTCTTCATACATCTGTCATAGCCTAAGAATGAATAGTCCACTAAACACACAACATGCTTTTTTGAAATAAATCTTGTTGCTGTTACATTAACTAGCACCTCTACTAAGAGGAAGTACTTCAAGATTATGTCCCATATAGTAAATATGGGAACATGCAGAAACATGGAACTTCAAACAATATATACATACATATACACACACACATACTATTAAGCATTTATTAATTATAGATATCCAAGCAAGGCTTAAAAACAAACATTTTAAATAAATTTGTGAAAACATAAAAAAAATACCACACATTCTCAGAGACCCTTCCTCCAAAACTATGATCACACACTACCTAATATAAATAAGCAATGAACCACATAGATGATGGGGATCCCATTCTATACATTGCACAGAAAAATACCTTTCACCAAGTGGAAATGCATTAGGATCTGAACAGCCACCACAGAAGGAATATCAGAACAACCACATAAACTTCTGTGAATGGATTTGCTACACATACAGCAAATTCAATCCCTACTCCAATGTTCATAATTCAAACCACAATCACAATTGGTGATCTCCTCCATTACATTTAAGGGAACATGGTAAATAATTTACTTCCTCCAAGGCTATGATAAAAACAGATACAAACAAGTTTCTTTTCTTGAAAATGGATACATTTATTATGTACAAAGTAATCAACTCTTTTGTACGAATAGGGTTGCTCTCTTCTATGAATTCTTTTCTACTTCCTGATATGATAATATAAGATATTTACAGTACTAGAGACATCGCTTTGTAGTTAAGACAAGTTCATTCCCAGGACCTAGGTAAGGTTTTTGACAACTTTCTAGAATTCCTGGTATGAGAAGATCTGGTCTCAGAAAGACCAGACAATAAGGTCTGGTCTTCATGGAAACTAGAATGGACAGTCACATTGAAACACAAAGACAAACTGTTATCACATAATGGAAAAACAAATTCTTAAACAAATATATGTTTACTCATGAATGTTTTACTTATATAAGCATTCATTACTGAACTCAGGTGTTGAGGCAACTACAGGCTTATCTATAAAAGTTTTCTTCATCATGAATTCTTTCATGTGACAGAAATGAAACACGTACGTTTGAAGTCAGAGGAATGAATCCTTCTCAGTTGGTGGTATTATTTGGGAATGTTTAAGAAATGTATCCCTCCTGGAGAAATTATGTTACCACATAGGTTACATTAATAAGGTTTCTCTCCAGTGAGCTCTTTTATGTATTAGGAGATGACTGTTAAATGCAAAGGCTTTACCACATTGACTACATCCATAAGACTTCTCTCCAGTGTAAGTTCTTTTATGTATTAGGAGACTACTGTTACATGCAATGGCTTTACCACATTGCTTACATTCATATGGCTTCTCTCCAGTATGTCTTTTTTTATGTCATAGGAGATTACTATTATGTCAAAATGCTCTATCACATTGGTTACATTCATAAAGTTTCTCTCCAGTGTGCATTCTTCTATGTACATGGAGATTATTATGGCATGCAAAGTTTTTGACACATTGGTTACATTCATAGGATTTCACTCCAATAAGTGTTCTTGTTTAAGATGACTCTTACATGATAAGACTTTATGACACTGGTTATGTTCATAAGGATTTTCTGCAACATGGATTATTATGTATTAGGAGACTGTTGTAAAAAGGTGATTCCACACTGCTTACATTCATAAGGTTTTTCCCCAAGGTGTGTTCTTGTTGTCTTCAGAGACTACTCTGAAATGCATAGACTTTATCACTTTGGGTACATTCATCAGATTTCTCTCCAGTGTGAATTTTTTTATGTACTACCAGATGACTGTTCTGTGCAAAGGCTTTACGACATTCATTGCATTCATAAGGTTTCTCTCCAGTGTGAGTTCTTTTATGTCTTAGGAGAACACTGTTATAAGCAAAGGCTTTACCACATTGGTTACATTCATAAGGTTTTTCTCCAGTGTGAGTTCTTTTATGTCTTAGGAGAACACTGTTATATGCAAAGGCTTTACTACATTCGTTGCATTCATAAGGTTTCTCTCCCGTGTGAATTCTTTTATGTATTTGGAGACTACTGTTCTGTGCAAATGCTTTACCACATTGGTTACATTCATAGGGTTTTTCTCCAGTGTGAGTTCTGTTATGTACTAGGAGAGTATACCTCTGTGCAAAGGTTTTACCACATTGGTTACATTCATAAGGTTTTTTTCCAGTGTGAGTTCCTTTATGTCTTAGGAAATCACTGTTACATGCAAAGGCTTTACCACATTGGTTACATTCATAGGGTTTTTCTTCAGTGTGAGTTCTTTTATGTCTTAAGAAATTACTGTTACATGCAAAGGCTTTATCACATTGGTTACATTCATAACGTTTTTCTCCCGTGTGAGTTCTTGTATGTATTAGGAGTTCAGTGTTAGATGCAAAGGCTTTATCACATTGGTTACAGTCATAAGGTTTTTCTCCAGTGTGAGTTCTTTTATGTCTTAGAAGATGACTGTTCTGTGAAAAGGCTTTACCACATTGGTTACATTCATAACGTTTCTCTCCCGTGTGAACTCTTTTATGTATTTGGAGAACATAGTTGTATGCAAAGGCTTTACCACACTGGTTACATTCATAGGGTTTCTCTCCAGTGTGAATTCTTTTATGTAGTAGGAGCTTTTGGTTAGATGAAAAGGCTTTACCACACTGGTTACATTTATAAGGTTTTTCGCCAGTGTGAGTTCTGTTATGTACTAGGAGAGTATACCTGTTTGCAAAGGCTTTACCACACTGGTTACATTCATAGGGTTTCTCTCCCGTGTGAGTTCTGTTATGTAATAGGAGAGTACACCTCTGTGCAAAGGCTTTACCACATTGGTTACATTCATAAGGTTTTTCTCCAGTGTGAGTTCTTTTATGTATTAGGAGACCATTGTTGTATGCAAAGGCTTTACCACACTGGTTACATTCATAGGGTTTTTCTCCAGTGTGAGTTCTTTTATGTCTTAGGAGATCACGGTTACATGCAAAGGCTTTACCGCACTGGTTACATTCATAAGGTTTTTCTCCATTGTAAGTTCTTCTATGTCTTAGGAGATGACCATCATTTGCCAAGGCTTTGCCACATTGGTTACTTTCATAACGTTTCTCTCCAGTATGAGCTTTTTTATGTATTATAAGAGTACTATTACCTGCAAAGGCTTTACCACATTGGTTACATTCATGAGGTTTCTTTCCTATATGTGTCCTTTTATGTCTTAGATGACTGTTATGTGCAAAAGCGTCACCATATTGGTTTGATTCGTAGCGGTCCTCACGAATATGCTTACTTTCATATGTGTGGGGACTCCTGTGATGTGTAAAGCCTTCGTCATATTGAGTATCTTCAGGGGGTTTGTCTGCACTATGACTATTTTCATACCTGCAAAGATAATTGATACATATGAAAGATGGAAGCTTTACCACATTCATTACACTGATGAATCTAATTGTCCATGTCACTTAATTTTACAATTTGGTGTAAAGATAAATAGGAATTACATCATAGGTTTTCATCATTATTTTCACATTCATGGTGTTCTCCTTCTCTAGGGGGTGTTTTGGATATTTGAAAATACCTGTGATGGTGAAAATATTTGTAACCGTGCTCACATTTATACTATACTTTCTTACTTTATTCTATAAGATGTTTTACCACATATTTGTAGAAAACTGCGAGACCTCAGAGTTTTAACTCACTGATTGGGTTAATAAATTTCCCTATACTGCACACCACGGTAAATTGGCAAAGATAACTGTGACAAACAGAAGAATTTATATTTTCCTAAAACTACATTTTCTGAAGTGTGATTTTGTGAGAATTCCTAATGAAGTTGAATAACCAGTTAATTGATGTTGTTGTAATATTATGTGAAAGTGTTTCTGTGTATTGAAATGCTGATTGCTGAGACAGCAGAAAGCTAAGTGCTACCAGATTGCATAATTGCTCTTTTTATGGCCCATCACCTGCCCTATATTTTGTAAACATTTGTCCTTCCTTACATTGGAAATAATAAAGAGCTGACAACTGATAGCAGGGCACAAAATGGAGGGCAGAACTTCTGAGAGAGGTTTGCTGGGAAGAAGAAAGCAAATGACAGGCGATTCACCAGCAGGACAGAGGGGTTAACAGATAGACATGAAGATGAACAAAGAGGTAGTGTTGCCCATGCAGCAGGACACTGTATTAGGTTTATTTGTGTTAGGGAAAAAGAGGGTTCAGAATCCACCCAGTTAAATTGCCTAAGCTTTAAAATATAAAATAGTCTCTGTGTCATTATTTATACTGCTTGAATCTCTGAATAGCCCATATAAAGCATAATAGGTATCGCCATTTAAACTTCTACTCATAATGGGGACTACTATTTATTTTAGTTGTTTTGTGTGCTATATCGTTTCTTTCAATATATCTATGACTTGTATGCATTGTGATATATGATATCCCTATTAAAAGAAGAAGAATAAATGACATGGTTTCACGTTGCATTCACACATTTGATTTTTGTTCATTATAGATATGTGCTGTACGGATTATGGTTTTTCTTGACTCTAAAAATCTGTCCTTCTCACAAAGCTTAGCAACATTATTACAAGTGTATGAGTAACCCCAGCTTTCCTATGGACTACTTTAAAATAATGTTTTCTACATACTTTCAGCAACTATTTACTGTGAATACCTTTAGCACTATCTGAGTTGTAGAAGACTACAGAAATGTAGCTCCACCTCATAGCACTAACGAGGCTATGATTTAAATGTTGATCTTGCATAAGGTATGGTTTCCTTGCATTCTTAGAGGAGTGCCTTGCAAACACACATCAAATACCTAACATGGAGGTACATGGCTTAGTAACAAGTTAGTAATCATCAATAAATATACTTAACACATTCCATTTACACCGTCCCTTTTCTTTCAAATTTCCAAGACATACTAACATTTTCTGAGAACCATATTCATATCAGCTTACACATGAAAATTACCTTATATGTCTTCTAGAACTCTGACAATGCTCTTCAATATTATGATCTTCCCAACTGTAGCCTAAAATACAATACCCGAAAATGTATGTTTTATTATTGGAAATAAGGCAAAATTTAGGTCATAATCTATGATCAATCAAAGAACCATTCACTTTAGTCTTCCTCATGCTCAAGTGAAATTACAGAAGTACATCAATAATAAATAAAGAGTTCCTCATTTTAAAAAGTAAAGATAATTCACTCTCATACCTATAGCAGTGAGATTCCTGTAGGTCTCCAGCATCACATCTTGGTAGAGACTCCTCTGGGAAGGATCCAGCAAAGCCCACTCTTCTCGAGTGAAGTTCACATGCACATCATTGTAGGTCAATGCATTCTAAAATATTCACACGTGTACAACAGAAAGCATGAAACGGACAAAGTATACTGAAAATGTATACTTTGTTTACAATATTTTCATTGAATTCTGGCGTTTCTTCTCCTTATTTTCTGACACACAGGTTCTAATGTAATCATGAACTCTTTTTAGGAGGAAACTGAATAGTGAGGTTCACCTCTCTAATTTCTGCATCCTTTCAGGAGGATATAGCCTTGCAAGAGAAATGCCAATTCACAGACATAAAAAGAGAGAGAGTAAACACTAACAGTAATGAGCCCATATCAGATAAATAGTATGAACAATCCCTAACTAAAATAACAATGGACAAGCTGGCTGTATTTTCTCAAGTCTTTTATTCCAAAAACACTCAGGAGACAGGCCCAGGAATATTTCATAGAGCTGGATGCTAGCCTGATCTACGCAGTAAGACAGTCAGGGGTATGTAATAAAAACCTGTATATTCTGTAAAAATTAATCAACCAAATAAAAAAGATAGAGACACCTCTGTGAACACTACATCAACAGCTCAGACAATAAGATCAAGAATTAACAAAGGGACACATGAAGATGAAAAGCACCTGGAAGGTAAACAACTCTATCAATAGAACAAATGATAGCACATGGACTGGGAGAGGACCTTCACCAACCCTATCTCTGACTGAAGGATAATATCTAAAATAAAGAATTGAAGAAATTAGATGCCAACAAACGAAATAACCCAATTAAATCATGGCATAAAGAACTAAACAGACAACTCTCAATACAGGCAGTGCTAATGGCTGAGACCCACTTAAAGATATGTTCGGTGTCCTTAGTCATCAAGGAAATGCAAATCAAAAGGACTCTGCATTTTGAGCTTACATTTGTCAGAATGGCTCAGATCATGAACTCAAGAGATAGCACATGGTGGTGAGGATGTGGAGTAAGGAAAACACACCTTTAGTGCTGGTGAGAATGAAAACTTAAACAACCACTTTGGAAATGCATCTAGACATTTCTCAAAAACTTTACAACAGTCCAACATCAATACCTATATACCTGAAGAGCTATACTACTCCGGGGAATATACCCAAAAGATGTTCTACCATAACACATGGACACTTGCTCAACTATGTTCATAGCAGATTTATTTGTAATAAACAGAAACTGGAAAAAACCTAGACGTCATCTGTTGAAGAATAAATAAATAAATAAAATGTGATACAGTTATACAATGGAATACCAATTAGCTATTAATAACAAAGACTTCATGCAATCAAGCAGAGAATGGATGGAACTAGGAAAGATTTTTCTGAGTGAGGTAACCCAGACCCTGAAAGTCCCACATAGTACCTACTCACTCATAACTGGAAATTAACCATAAAGTACAGGATAACCATGGAACAATCTAGAGACCCAGAGTGTCAAGGAGAGCAAAGGGAGGATGTAGGAAACTCACTCAAAAGAGAAAATAAGATAGGTATCTGAATTAAATGGAGGGAAGGAACAGGGTGGGAGAGGGAGTGAGGAGGATAATGGGGATGGACATCAGGTACAGGAAAAGTAGAGGCAAGGAAGGAATGAAGAGAGAGAATAGAAATCAGGGTGGGTGAATTTGGAGGTCATGGGAGGCCCCTGGCAGGATACAGGTGTGGCCCTAGATGAGAAACCACATCAGCATGGGTTAAGGACCATGAAGTTACCAAATGAGAAATATAATATGCTCTGTTAAATCTCAAAATTCAACATGTGGATGAAGATCAATTGAAGAACAGATTTGATATGAACAAATACCTACATTTCAGGTCATCAGCCAATAATATAAAAACAAAACAAAATTACAAAGATAGCACTCTAGATTAAGAGTCAGATGAATCTCTATGTCTGAGGCTTGCCTGTTTTACATACCTACTTACAGGACACACAAGACGAGAGAAAGTTTTTCTTCAAAAACAAAACCAACAAAATAATATAAAACAATAGATCAATAGTCCCTTAGAAAGTGGAAGCAGGGGGGGGCCAAGATGGCGGCACAGGGAGAACACCGTGTCTGAGAAGCGGGACAACACACTCTGTGCAGCGACCAGGAGACCGAATTCTGGGCCCTAAAACAACAGCGATCGATCGTGTTTCCCAGGTGAGGAGAGGCTCCAATGGCGTGGGAAGCGGTTGGGTCCACTCTCTGCTGCCCAGCCAGAACCCGGAAGAGAACCCGGCAACTTGGGTTTTGGGTCTCCGGGCTGGTGCCGCAAGCCTGCTTGTCACGATCAATTTCTCAGGCTGATCGGTGGGCACAAGGGTGCCTGAGGCTGAGAGTTCCAGTCGCAAAAAAACTCCACGGGGAAGAAAAGTTGCCAGACTGCTCACGGGTCACCTAGTCTTTCCCTGGAAGGTCTCACTGACCGCGGGTACCTGCCGCCATCACAATTGAGCTCCCGCGCTGCGCACTGATTGCAGCTGCGCGCCCAGCTCAAAATCCCTACTCCCTCTTCGAAGGAGGCATGAGGTGTCCAGCAGAATCTCCCACAGACCACATTGTCTGTACCCCCACCCGAGATCGGGGCTGAGAAAACCCAATCCTTTCGGGCACTCCCCCAAACGCCGCCATCACCCTGCCGCAGCAGAGCAGAAAGATAAAGAGGTGCACAGCGGCTTCACAGTGCCGGACCTCCAGAGCTGCTAGCCGCTCCTAGCAAACAAACTACAGCTCGGGATCTGGGACTGTGGTCATTCTACATGCCCTGAGATTATCCTGGGTCCAGCGCAATAAGGTCTAGCAGCAAGTTCTATCACCGGCGCCCCCCCCCGGGAGAGAAACGCCGCCGGCTCAGGGCTCAGGATCCGACTGAGAAGCCCCAACCCCTGCTGGCACTCCCCTGAGAGCACCTCCATAAGCTTGCCCTATGGAGGGCAGAGGAGAAGGTCAGAGGGGAAGGACAGAGAGGCAGCCTGCCAAGGACACAGCACCCTCTCTCCAGCGGCCCCTAGCAGAGAAACCCAACCTCTGGATCTGAAGACACTCAACCCTACCCGGTACTCTCTTGGAATCAGCAAACATAGATTCTACCGCTAGGCTGCTTCTGGCAGAGAGATCTGGGCCCGGGATCTGGGATTGAGTACACTCACCCTAACTCTTTCCCGTGCCACCCAGGGACCAGTCAACATAACCCCTCCTGGCAGAGGGAAAGGATAAAGAGGCAGCACACAGGAAAGGTGGACACCGAGTCCTGCGGCCACAGTGTCACAGAGCTGTCTATTAGCCTACCCGTGCACTTCCACAGCAGGACAAAAACAGAGAGTAGTGAGCAAGGGGAACCCCTGTGCATTCCAACTGGTCCTGCAAGAGAGTGAGTGAGTCTTCTAGGGAGAGACTGCCCCAGACCCAGGGCCTCTCCACAGAAGCAACCAGATGAGATCCCTGCCACCCACACTCCTAGTGTGGGCATCAGAGGGATTCTTGGGATAGCGACCCCAACATTGAAGCCTCTGTCTTGCGGGTCCACCAGGGTAATCCAGGCAAACAATCCCTGGATCTCAGTCAGAACTGCATAATAGTGACTTGCAGGCCACTGCAGTAGTCAGAGATTCTGTGCATGCACACTGCGCCCGCTAAAAGCGCACACGAATAGCGCCAGCGTCACATTCTTTACTTAGGCAAAACTGAAAACACAGTGCACACTCCCAAACCAGTCACCTCTCTCATCTTCCTGAAAAAACAGTCCAGAAAACAGAAAGACAGGGTCATAGCCCAAACTACAATCTCGAGGAACAACCAGTGAGGATTATAAATAACCAGATGGCTAGAGGCAGACGTAAGAACACTCCCAACAAAAATCAGGACATAATGACCTCACCAGCAACCCCACAAAACAATGGACACTTCAATTCACTAGATATACAAGAAAACGACCTCAAAACTATGTTTCTCCAGCTATTAGAGGCTGAAATGAACAAAGCCCTCAGAGAAATAACCAAAGAAATCGAGACTAACCAAGAGGAAACAAATCGTACTCTCAGAGAAATGACCACGAAAATTGAGGCAAACAGAGAAGAAATGCACAAAGCTCTCAAAGAAATGTCCACACAAATGAAGGCAAATAAAGAAGAAATAAACAAAGCTCTCATAGAAATACAGGCAATTATACCCAAAGAAGTAGAGGCACAATTAGTGATACATAGAGAGGAAACGGACAAAAAAAATAGAAGCTATCATTGAAAAGCAGGAGTCCACATTCAAACAGATGAACGAAATGGTGCAAGACATGAAAACAGAATTAGAATCAATAAAGAAAACACAAATAGAGAAAAACCAAGAGCTGGAGAACATAGAGAAAAGATCAGGCACTACAAAGGTAAGCATCACCAACAGAATACAAGAAATGGAAGAAAGAATCTCAGGAGCCGAAGATACACTTGCGGAAATTGACACGTCTCTCAAAGAAAAAATAAAATCAGAAAAGTTCCAAACACAAAACATCCAAGAAATCAAGGACACCATGAAAAGACAAAACCTAAGAATAATAGGAGTAGAAGAAAAAGAAGACATCAGGCTCAAAGGTCCGGAAAATATTTTCAAGAAAATTATAAAAGAAAACTTTCCCAACTTAAAGAAGGAGATGGCCATAAACATACAAGAGGCCTACAGAACACCAAGTAGACTAGACCAGAAAAGAAATTCTTCATGTCACATCATAGTCAAAACACTGAACCTACAAAACAAAGAAAAAATTCTAAAAGCAGCAAGGGAAAAAGGCCAAGTAACATATGAAGGTAGACCTATCAGAATCACACCAGATTTCTCAACAGAAACTATGAAAGCCAGAAGGGCCTGGACAGAAATCATACATTCCTTAAGGGACCACAGATTTCAACCCAGACTACTATACCCAGCAAAATTTTCAATCAACATAGACGGAGAATTCAAGATATTCCAAGACAAAACCAAATTTAAACAATATCTACATAGTAACCCAGATCTACAGAAGTTACTAGAAGGGAAACTCCAAACCAAAGAAAACAACTACATCGAAGGAAACAGAGGAAATAGATAACTACACAACAACAACAACAAAAAAAAAAAAAAAAAACAAAAGAAGACAAGCAATGAAACTCAGTGACACCACCAACACCACATCTAAAATAAGTAACAATTGTTGGTCACTAGTTTCTATGAACATCAACGGACTCAACTCCCCAATTAAAAGACACAGACTAACAGAATGGTTGCAGAAACAGGATCCAACATTCTGTCGCATCCAAGAAACACACCTATGCAACAAAGATAAACACTACCTCAGAGTAAAGGGCTGGAAAAATGTCTTTCAAGCAAATGGTTCCAGAAAACAAGCGGGAGTAGCCATCCTAATATCTAATAAAATAGACTTTCAACCCAAGTTAATCAAGAAAGTTAAGGACGGCCACTATATTCTCATCAAAGGAAAAATCCACCAAGAAGACAACACAATTTTGAATATCTATGCCCCAAATACAAGAGCACCTACATTCGTAAATAAAACAATATTAAAGCTTAAATCACACATTGATCCTAAAACCCTAATAGTGGGAAACTTCAACACTCCACTCTCACCAAGGGACAGATCAACTAGACAGAAAACAAATAGGGAAATAAAAACACTTACAGAGACCCTAAGTCAAATGAACCTAACAGACGTCTACAGATCTTTTCATCCAAACTCAAAAGAGTATACCTTCTTTTCAGCACCTCATGGAACCTTCTCCAAAATAGACCATATAGTTGGTCATAAAGCAAGCCTCAACAGATACAAAAAGATTGAAATAATCCCTTGTATTCTATCTGACCACCATGGACTTAAGCTGGACCTCAACAACAACAGAAATAACAAATAGCCTACACGCACATGGAAACTGAACAACCTGTTACTCAACGACAGCTGGGTTAAGGAAGAAATAAAGAAAGAAATTAAAGACTTCCTAGAATTCAATGAAAATGAAGGCACAGCATACCCAAATTTATGGGACACATTGAAAGCAGTGCTCAGGGGAAAATTTATAGCACTAAGTGCCTGCAAGAAGAAATTTGTAACATCACATACAAACAACTTAATGGCCCAACTGAAAACCCTAGAAAAAGAAGAAGCAGATATACCCAGGAGGAGCAGAAGGCTGGAAATAATCAAACTCGGGGCTGGAAATCAATCAATTCCAAACAAAACTATTCAAAGAATCAATGAAACAAAAAGCTGGTTCTTTGAGAAAATCAACAAGATAGACAAACCCTTAGCCAAACTAACTAAAAAGCAGAGACAATCTACCCAAATCAATAAAATCAGAGATGAAAAGGGTGACATAACTACAGACACAGAGGAAATTCAAACAATCATTAGGTCATACTACAAAAGCCTATATGCCACAAAATTTGAAAATCTAAATGAAATGGACAATTTTCTTGATAGATTCCATCTTCCAACATTAAGTCAAGATCAGGTAGAAAGACTGAACAGCCCTATATCCCCCAAGGAAATTGAAGCAGTCATTCACAGTCTCCCCTCCAAAAAAAAGCCCTGGGCCAGATGGTTTCAGCGCGGAATTCTACCAGACCTTCAAAGAAGTGCTCACACCAATTCTCCTCAAACTATTCCACAAAATAGAAACAGAAGGTACATTACCAAACTCATTCTATGAAGTGACAGTCACCCTGATACCTAAACCACACAAAGACCCAACAAAAAAAAAAAAACTTCAGACCTATCTCTCTTATGAACATTGACGCAAAAATACTCAATAAAATACTTCCAAACCGAATCCAAGAACACATCAAAGATATCATCCACCACGACCAAGTAGGTTTCATCCCAGGCATGCAAGGGTGGTTCAACATACGGAAATCCATCAATGTAATCCATCACATAAACAAACTGAAGGAGAAAAACCACATGATCATCTCCTTAGATGCTGAAAAAGCATTTGACAAAGTCCAACACCCATTCATGTTTAAAGTCTTGGAGAGATCAGGAATACAAGGCACATATCTAAACATAGTAAAGGCAATATACAGCAAGCCTATAGCCAACATCAAACTCAATGGAGAAAAACTTAAATCAATCCCACTGAAATCAGGGACAAGACAAGGCTGCCCACTCTCTCCCTACCTCTTCAACATAGTACTTAAAGTCCTAGCCAGAGCAATAAGACAACTAAAGGAGATCAAGGGGATACAAATCGGAAAGGAAGAGGTCAAAGTGTCACTATTCGCAGATGATATGATAGTATATATGAGCGACCCCAAGAATTCAACCAGAGAACTCCTCCAGTTGATAAACACCTTCAGCAAAGTGGCAGGATACAAAATCAACTCAAAAAAATCAGAAGCCCTCCTGTATACCAAAGACAAAAAGGCTGAGAAAGAAATTAGGGAAACAACACCCTTCACAATAGCCACTAACCACATAAAGTACCTTGGGGTGACACTAACCAAGCAAGTGAAAGACCTGTTTGAGAAAAATTTCAAGTCTCTGAAGAAAGAAATTGAAGATCTCAGAAGATGGAAAGATCTCCCATGCTCATGGATTGGTAGGATTAACATTGTGAAAATGGCCATCCTGCCAAAAGCAATCTACAGATTCAATGCAATTCCCATCAAAATACCAACTCAATTCTTTACAGACCTTGAAAAAAAGATTCTCAGCTTCATATGGAGAAACAAAAAACTCAGAATCTCCAAAACAATCCTGTACAACAACAGATCATCTGGAGGTATCTCCATCCCGATCTCAAGTTATACTACAGAGCAATAGTAATAAAAACTGCATGGTATTGGCATAAAAACAGAAAGGAGGATCAATGGAACTGCATAGAAGACCCAGAAATAAACCCACACACCTATGAATACTCGAGTTTTGACAAAGAAGCCAAAACCATTCAATGGAAAAAAGACAGCATCTTCAACAAATGGTGCTGGTCCAGCTGGATGTCTACATGCAGAAAAATGAAAATAGATCTATATTTATCACCCTGCACAAAACTAAAGTCTAAGTGGTCAAAGACCTCAACATAAAACCAGATACTCTAAATCTGTTAGCAGAAAAAGTGGGGAACAGCCTAGAACTCATTGGCACAGGAGACAACTTCCTGAACAGAACACCAACAGCACAGGCTCTAAGAGCAACAATCAATAAATGGGACCTCATGAAACTGAAAAGCTTCTGTAAAGCAAAGGACACCATCATCAAAACAAAACGCCTGCCTACAGATTGGGAAAGAATCTTCACTAACCCTTTATCTGACAGAGGACTAATATCGAGTATATACAAAGAACTAAAGAAGCTGAAAAGCAGCAAACCAAGTAATCCAATTAAAAAATGGGGAACAGAGCTAAACAGAGAATTCTCGACAGAGGAATATCGAATGGCAGAAAAACACTTAAAGAAATGCTCATCCTCATTAGCCATCAGGGAAATGCAAATCAAAACGACCCTGAGATATCACCTTACACCCATCAGAATTGCCAAGATGAAAAACTCAAAGGACAACACATGCTGGAGAGGTTGTGGAAAAAGGGGAACCCTCCTCCACTGCTGGTGGGAATGTAAACCACTCTGGAAATCTATCTGGCGCTTTCTAAGACAATTAGGAATAGTGCTTCCTCAAGACCCAGCTATACCACTGCTAGGTATATACCCAAAGTTTGCTCAAGTACACAAAAGGGATATTTGCTCAACCATGTTTATAGCATCTTTATTTGTAATAGCCAGAACCTGGAAACAACCCAGATGTCCATCAATGGAGGAATGGGTACAGAAATTGTGGTATTTTTACACAATGGAATACTACTCAGCAATCAAAAAGGAGGAAAGCATGAAATTTGCAGGCAAATGGTGGGATCTAGAAAAGATCATCCTGAGTGAAATATCCCAAAAGGAGAAAGACAAACACGGTATATACTCACTTATATAGACCTATAAGATATGATAAACATAATGAAATCTATACACCTAAAAAAGATAATCAAGAGAGCAGACATGGGGTAAGATTATCAATCCTCATTTTGAAAGACAGATGGGATGCGCATTGAACATTGACAGGAGTCTACTGAGCGCATTTGAAAAACTCTAACTAGCAGTGTTTTCAAAGCAAAGACTCATGACCAAACCTTTGGCAGAGTACAGGGAATCATAAGAAAGAAGGAGAGTTAGTCTGATGAGGAAAGGATAGGAGCTCAACAAGGTCCAAATATATCTGGGCTCAGGGTCGTTTCTTAGACTGACATGCAACCAAGGACCATGTATGAATGTAACCTAGAACCTCTGCTCAGATGTAGTCTGTGGTAGCTCAGTAACCAATTGGTTTCCCATAGTGAGGGGAACAAGGACTATTTCTAACAGAAACTCAATGACTGGCTCTTTGGCCTCCCCACCCCCAAGGGAGGAGCAGTCCCATTAGGCCACAGAGGAGAGCTTTGCAGCCAGTCCTGAAGATACCTGATAAAACAGGATCGGATGAATGGGGAGGAGGTCCCCCCTATCAGTGGACTTGGCAAGGGGCACGGTGGAGATGAGGGAGGGAGGGAGGGACTGGGAGGGATTGAGGGATCGGGACACGCTGGGATACAGAGTTAATAAAATGTAACTGATAAGAAAAAAATAAAAGAAAAGAAAAGAAAGTGGAAGCAGTAGTTAAAACTCTGCCAAACACACACACACACACACACCTACACACACACACCCTGGGCTAGATGGTTTTAGCATTGAATCATACCCGATTTTCAAACAAGAGTTCATACCAATATTCATCAAAGTATTCCACAAAATACAAACTGAAGGAACATTGCCAAACTCATTGTGATGGCAGTCACCCTGATACACAAACCAAAGTCTCAACCAAAAAAGAAAATTTCAGACCAATCTCACTCATGAACATAGAAACAAAACATGCTCAATAAAATACTCACAAACCAAATCCAAAAATACATCAAAGATATACACGATGAACAAATAGGCATCATCTCAGGGATACCAGGATGGTTCAAAATCTATCAGTGTAATCCACCATATAAACAAACAAAGAACAAAATCACATGATCATCTCATTAGATGAGAAAAAGCCTTTCACAAAATCCAACACCCCTTCATGTTAACAGACTTGGAGAAATCAGACATACAAGGAATTGGGCACTCATTTAACATAATAAAGGCAGTAAAAGGCAAGCTGAGAGCCAGCATGAAATTATTTGGAGAGAAACTTAAATTCCACTAATATGAGGTACAGGATAAGGATGCCTACCCTCTCCATATCTCTTCAATATACTACTTAAGTCCTAGTCAGAGTAATACCACAACTGAAGGTGATCAAGGAGATACAACTTGGAAGAAGTAAAAGTATCACTATTCACACATGATATACTAGTATACATAAAGACCCAAGAAATTCTACCAGAGAATCCCTACAATTGATATATACTTTTCACAAATACGCTGGGAACACATTTAACAAAAAAGATCATTAGGCCTTCTGCTTACAAATGAAAAATAGGCTGAGAATGAAATTTGGGAAACAACACCCTAAAGAGTAGCCACAAACAATATGAAATATTTTGTAGTAACTCTAACCAAATGAAAGACCTCTATGACTATAATTTCAAGTCTTTAAAGAAAGAAACTGAGGAAGATATCAGAAGATGGAAAGATCTCCCAAAATCATGGACATATAGCGTTAACATAATAAAACAGCATTCTTAACAAATGCAATCTACAGATTCAGTCCATTTCCCACCAACATTCAAACATAATTCTTTAAAGACCTGGAAAGAGCAAACAAACGTCATATGGAAAAATAAAACACCCTTTTGAGCAGACCAATCCTGTACAATTGGAATAAGGACACAGAAATAAACCCACACTCCTACTGAAACTTTACTTTCAACAAAGACAAAACCATACAATGGGGAAAAAAACAGCATCTTCAACAAATAGTTGTGGACTAATTAGATGTCTGCCTGTAGAAAAATGCAAATAGACCCCTTTGTAGCCCCCTGAAGAAACTCAAGTCCAAGTGGATCAAAGACCTTGACATAAAACCAGAGTCTCTAAATCATTTAGAAGACAAGGTAGAGAAAAGTCTGGAACTCATTAACATAGGAGACAATAGAACAAATCAGCACAGGCTCTGAGATCAATGATTAATAAATGGGATCTCAAGAAACTGAAAAGCTTCTGTAAGTCAAAGGACATTATCAAAAGAAAAAACTGTAGCCAACAGATTGGGAAAATAACAACACCAACCCTACATCAGACAGAGCATTAAAAATCCAAAATATACAAAGAACTTAAGAAATTAAACACCAACAAATCAACTAATCCAATTTAAAAATGGGGTTCAGAGCTAAACTGGGAATTCACCACAGAGGAATCTCGAATGGCTGAGAAGCACTAAAGGAAATCATCAAAGTCCTTAAACAGACAAACAGAAATCAAAATGACTCCAGGATTCCATCTTACACCACTCAAATGGCCTAGATCAAAAACTCAAGTGACAACACATGCTGGTGAGGATGTGGTAAAAAGGGAACATTCCTCCACTGCTGATGGGAGTGCAAACTTCTCTGGAAATCAATCAATCTGGTGCATTCTCAGAAAATTGGGAATAGTTCTACCTCCAGATCCAGCTATACCACTCCAGGGAATATATCCAATAGTTGTTCCCTTATATTATATAACAAGGACATTTGTTGTACTGTGTTCATAGCTGTTTATTCATAACAGCTAGAAACTGGAAACAACCTAGGTGTCCCTCAAATCTAGAAGAATGGATAAAGTATTTCTGGTACATTTACACAATAGAATACTAATCAGTTATTAAAAATAAGAAATCATGGAAACTGCAGGCAAATGGATTGAACTAGAAAAAATCATTCTGAGTGAGGTAACAGAAACAGATAAAAACACATAGTATGTACACATTTATGAGCGGATATTAGACCTATAATACAGGAAAACCATACTACAATCCACAGACCCAAAGAAGCTAAATAACAAGGAGGGTCCACAGGAGGGTGCCAGAATATCACTCAGAACAGAAAACAGAATAGACAGCAGAAGTGGATGAAGAGAGGGAACTGAGCAGAAACTTTTTTTCTATCTGTGAAGAATAAGAATAATATACTTTTTATTGCATTTGCATTGAATTTGTGAATAGCTTTCAGTTGAATGGTCATTCTCAAGATTTTATCTTTATCAATCCAGGAACATGGGATGTCTTCTCAGTTTCCAGTGTCTTTCTTGATTCCTTAAGGTGTTTGAAGTTCTCATTGTAGGTATATTTTTTCTTTCATCTGTTTATTACTAAATATTTTACTTTCCTTCAGACATTTCTGAATGTATGTTCAAGATCTCCTTTGAATGTTTGATGTTGGTATATACAAAAGTAAATAGATTTGTGTACGCTGATTCTGTATCCTGTCACATGGGTATACTTTTTAATCATTTCAAAAATTTTTGTGATAGAATTTTGGGGAATTTGAATGCATATTATTACATCATCTGCAAAGAGTGATAGTTTGAATTCGAATTTTCCTATCTATATTTCTTTACTTATCTTTCTTTATTGCTTAAACTAACACTTTGAGCAAAATATTGAAAAGGACTGGGGGTGGTGGACATAGATGACAAACTTCTGACCTGAGTAAACTTGCCTGGACCTTTTCTCCATTAGGGATGATTTTGGATGCAGGTTTCTCACCTATAGCTTTTATTATGTTCAGAGGTGTTGCCTCTAGCCTTACAACTTTTGAAACTTTTATGATAAAGGCATGTTGGATTTTTTCAAAGATTTTTGTTGTTTTTCTGTTTAAAATCTTGAGATGTTCATGTGATTTTTGTTTATACATCATTTATGTGATTTTTATATTTATTAATGTATGTTGAGCCATATCAGGGATAAGAAATTTGTTCAGAGTGGATAACAGTTTTAATGTCTGTAGTCTCTTTACAAGAATTTCATTAGAATTGAGTATTTTTATTTATTAACTTATTTTTCAATAAATTAGTTTATTCACTTTGTATCCCCACTGTATCCCACTCCATCATCCCCTCCCAATCCTACCCTCCCTTCTTTATGTCCTCACTTTCCCCACCACAAGACGATTAACAGGGGAGGTCTTCCTCCCATCCACCTGACCCTAGCCTATCAGCTCTCATCATGACTGGCTGCATTGTTTTCCTGTGTGGCCTGTTAAGGCTACAGTCCCATTAGGAAGAGGTGATCAAAGAGCCAGTCACTGAGTTAATGTCAGACAGTCACTATTCCCCTTTCTAGAGAACTAACTTGGAGACTGAGCTGTCATGGGATACATCTGTGTAGAGGTACTAGGGATTCTAGGTTATCTTCATGCATGGTCCTTGGTTGGAGTAGAAGGCTCAGAAAAGACCCATATACCAAGGTTTCTTGGATCTGTCATTCTCCTTGTGGAGATGTTGTCCCATCCAGGTCTTCCTACCTCTACCTTCTTTCGTAAGATTACCTCCTCTGTACCCAAAGTTTGGCTATGAATAGCAGCACCTGCTTTGATATCCTGTCAGGTATAGTCTTCAGAGGCCCTCTGTGGTAGGGTCCTGTCCTATAGCCTGGTATCTCTCACTTCCAATGTCCATCCCATTTGCCATTCTGAGTGAGGATTGATCATCTAAACCAGGGTCCTCCTTCTTGTTTAGCTTCTTGAGCTGTACACATTTCAGTATGTTTACCATGTATTATATGTCTAAAATCCACTTATAAGTGAGGATATGCCATGTGTTTCTTTCAGCTTCTAGGATACCTCAGTCAAGATGAGCATTTCTAGGTCCCACCATTTGCCTGCAAATTTTATAATTTTTATAATACCTGAGCAGTATTCCATTGTGTAAATGTAACACAATTTCTGTGTCCTTTCTTTAGTTGAGGGACATCTGGATTGTTTCCAGATTCTGACTATTACAAATAAAGCTGCTATAAACAAGTTTGAACAAATACCCCTGTTGTATACTTGAGCATGTTTTGGATATATGCTTAGGAGTGCTATAGCTGGATCTTGAATTAAGAGTATTCCTTTTTCTCTGAGAACATGCCAGATTGGTATCCAAAGCGGTTGTTCAAGATTACATTCCCGCCAAAAGTGGAGGAGGGTGCCCCTTTCTCCACATCCTCTCCAGCATGTGTTGTCACTTGAGTTATTGATCTTAGCCATTCTAATGGCTATAAGGTGAAATCTCAGGGTTGTTTTGATTTGCATTTCCCTGATGATTAAGGAAGTTGAATATTGCTTTAAGTGTTTCTCTGCCATTCAATATTCCTCTATTGAGAATTCTGTTTAGCTCCATTCTGTTTACTATATTTGTAATTGGACTACTTGTTTTGTTTAATTTCTTGAGTTCTTTATATATTCTGGATTAGCCCTCTGTCAGCTATCGGGTTGGTGAAGATCCTTTCCTAATCTGTAGGCTGTTGTTTAAGTCTGATGACAGTGTCTTTTGTTTACAAAAACTTTTCAGTTTCATGAGGTCCCATTTATTAATTGTTGCTCTTAAGAGCTTGAGCTGTTGGTGTTCTGTTTAGGAAGTACTCTCTTATGCCAATGAGTTCAAGGCTCTTCCATGTATATGTAGGCTTTTTGTTATTTCTATTGTTATTGAAGTCTAGTTTTAGGCCATGTGGTCTGATAGGATACAAGGGATTATTTCGATCTTCTTGTATCTCTTGAGGCCTGCTTTGTGTCCGAGTATATGGTCAATTTTTGAGAAAGTTCCATGAGGTGCTGAAAAGAAGGTATACTCTTTTGTGTTTGGGTGAAAAGTTCTGTAGACATCTATTAGGTCCATTTGATTTAGGACCTCTGTAATTGTCATTATTCCCCTATTTAGCTTCTGTCTAGATGATCTGTCCCTTGGTGAGAGTAGAGTGTTGAAGTCTCCCAATATTAAAGTGTTGGGATCGATGTGTGGTTTAAGCTTTAATCATATTTCATTTGCAAATGCAGGTGCTCTTGATTTGGGGGCACAGACGTTCAGGGTTGTAGTGTCCTCCTGGTGGATTTTTTCCTTTGATGAGAATGGATTGCCCTTCCTCATCTTTTTTGATTAATTTTGGTTGAAAGTCTATTTTTATCAAGGATATTGGCCTATGGTTTTCTTTTTGTATAGTTTTAATGGGTTTACAAATGACAGCAATGCTGGATTTCTAGAAAGAGTTTTGACAGGCTCCTTCTGCTTCTTTTCCTTTTTTTTCTTATCTTTTCTTTTCATGATAGTTTAGGAAGGATTATTGTAGCTCCTTTTTGAATGTGTGGTAGAATTGTGGTGTGACTTCATGTTAAGCAGACACACCCAAGTGGAGTAGATGATTAGAAATAATCAAATTCAGAGCTGAAATCAATGGATTAGATACAAAGAAAACAATTCAAAGAATCAATGAGACTAAGAGTTGGTTCTTTGAGAAAATCAACAAGATAGACAAATCCTTAGCCAAACTAATAAAAAGGCAGAGAAAAACTATCCAAATCAGCAAAATCAGAAATGAAAATGAGAACATAACAACAGGCATTGAGGAAATCCAAACAATCATTAGGTCTTAATACAAAAGCCTATATGCCATAAAATTTAAAAAGCTAAATAAAATGGACAATTTTCTTGATAGATTCCATTTACCAAAATTAAATCTAGATCAGGTAAATAAATTGAATAGTCCTATATCTCCCAAGGAAATAGAATCAGTCATCAAAAGCCTCCCTTCCTAAAAAAGAAAGCCCAGGGCCAGATGGTTTCAGCGCAGAATTCTACCAGACGTTCAAAGAAGAGCTAACCCCAATTCTCTTCAAATGAACCCACAAAATAGATACAGAAGGAACATTATCAAACTCATTCTAGGAAGCCAGTCACCTTGATACCTAATCCACACAAAGATCCAAGAAAAAAAAAGAACTTCAGACCTATCTCTCTTATGAATATTGGTGCAAAAATACTCAATAAAATACTTGCAAACCACATCCAAGAACACATTAAAGATATCATCCACCATGTCCAGGCTAGAGCAGTAAGAAAACTAAAAGAGATCAAGGGGATACAAGTCAGAAAGGAAGAAGTCAAAGTATCACTATTCACAGGTGATATGATAGTATACATGAGTGGACCCACAAATGCTACCAGAGAACTCGTACAGCTGATGAACACCTTCAGCAAAATTGCTAGATATAAAATTAACTCAAAAAAAATCTAAAGTCTTCCTGTATACAAAAGACAAGTGATCTGAGAAAGAAATTGGGGCAACAACAACCTTCCAATAGTCGCAAATAACATAAAGTATGTCGGTTCAACTCTTAACAAGCAAGGGAAATATCTGTATGAAAAAACTTCAAGTTTCTGAAGAAAGAAATTGAAGAAAATATCAGAAGATGGAATGATTTTCCATGCTTATGGATCAGTAAGAATAACAGCAAAAACGATCATCCTACCAAAAGAAATCTAGAGATTAATGCAAATCCCATCAAAATGACAACACAATTCCTTACAGACCTTGAAAGAAAAATTCTCAACATCAAATTAAAAGAGAATAGTTAAAACAACCCAATACGATAAAGAACTTCTGAAGCTATCTCCATCTTTGATCTAAAGCTATACTATAGAGCAATAGTAATAATAATGGCATAGTAACAGAGAAGCAGACTTGTGGGTCAATAGAATTGAATAAAATACCCAGAAATAAACCCACACACCTACAGACAGGAAGGACTAAGGCCAGAAATTTATACACTGAACCCCCATGGTATGTCCTTCTCCCCCATCAAGCTACTTAAGACCTCCATCCCCTGGTACTACAGCACAGAATCTCCACTTCCACTCTCAAAAGACTACCATATCAGTGTTCTGTCTGAGAGAAAATCCTGCTTTTAGAAATGCCTGTCTGCTCGCTTTTAAGTCCAAGTCAACTGCATCAATCCTGATCTAACAGACACTACAACATGGACTGAGGAAAGCAGAGAATCATAGGTTCATATTTTAAAAGTCTTCATTCAACTAAGCATTTAAATGCAAAAAAATAAATGGGTAGACTTCCGGATGTATAAAATCTAACAACATTAAACCAAGATGTAATAAATTATTAAAACAGACACATAACAACCAAAATAGAAACGGTAACTTAAAAATCTCTCAAATAAAAGAAAAGAAAAGCCTAGGTCTAGAGATTCAGCATAAATTCTACAAGAGTCTCAAACTCACTGCAATACTCCTCAAAGTATTCCACAAAAGGGCAAAGGAAGAAACACTTCCATATTTTTGTTAAGACACCAGCAGTATTATCTTGATTAATAACACAACCTAATATTGTGTTAACTAATTAATAACTCATGTTATAAAGAACTTCTTTACAGGTACTCAGTTATCCATACAAGAGACAAACTCACTCACCTAATACATCATGACTGGAAGCCATGATTACAGACTATTTCAATATCAATGTCAAATATTACTGATTCCCATAACACTGAATTATATAGTACACACTCACATTTCATCTTTTATTTACCTATCGTTGACTGAACGAAAAGTTCAATTGACTTGCTCCACAATCATCTTGATATCCTACTTAAAGTTCATCTCCAAGATTCGTAAGTGTAAACGAGTCCTAGTTTATATCTTGTTGGTTTAAAACCCACACATTATATTCATCACTAACACATTGAGTTGCGGCCCAGGCTTATGAGTACAGTCTGTGTTATAAAATTTATTAATGGAACCACAATTTTGGTTTCACATTCATCTTACCTTATTAATACTAAATCATCTGTGAAAGAAATTACTTTTCTGTTACTGCTGACTGGAGAACAGGCTATTTATTGTCCACAAAAGGATCTTTTTATGGTCTTTTGTCATAAATACAGATTGTATTTTAGGTGAAATGGTTGCTTTGCATATGAGGCCCTAGTCTATATCTTATGTCATTGGACATATTCTATGAAATCATAAAAACTTTGGTTCTTGAACTTGCTATATTTTTACACTATGTACAATTGTATCTTACAGAATTTCATCTCACACTATGAAATCATTTGTTGAAAACCATTCAAATTTAATGTCTTCAAATAAGTGCTTTCTGTCCCCAAATCATGTAATATATACACATACACATTGACAGAACCTTTTTCCATTTTAATTTGTACTTGCAACTATAAGATGAAAATGTTTTATTGGTTTGAGGATAGTAATTACTTACCAATAATATAAGATCCTGATGCTTCCCTTGCTTATGAGTGAGGCTTACCTGGCATGGAAGAAGCCAGTCCATAACAGTTGTTATGTTTCTGTCTTCTTTAGGTCCCATTTCAATTTTGCTCAACAGCGTTTTATGGAGGGCATGGGACACTGCATACACTGCATTCTGTATGGAATAGCTGGGCTCAGAAACGATCACCACATCATTTTCTTCTGGTTTAATCTCTATAGAAATTGGGTATGGGTCATGATTTTCACATAGCAAAGCAGGAGGTGAGCAATCAAACCTGTCAATCCAAAATTCATAGAAGTAAAAATCTCCTGGGTACTGGGAGGCTGTAGAAGACTAGAGATAGTTCATTAAGCCAGGGATAGCTCTTGTTTTCGAATATGAGAAGCTTCCTCTGAAAAAGTTCATCAAGTCATTCCTATTTGATAGGGACTCAAAATAAAATGTGTTGGTTTGCCATGTTCTACACCTTCCTTCTGGTTGAAACTAATTTATTTACCATGTGGAAAAACTTCAGTTACTTATATGACTACAGAATACCTGCACGTTTACCTGTGTATGTTGGTTCAAATTCAGCAAATCAACACCAAAATAGTACCCAAGTTCCAATTCGCTGGCTGTTTTTCTGCAAAGCCACACAGATTTCTTTCTTTCCTTCTTTCCTTTCTTCCTTTTCTTTCTTTCTTCTCTCTCTCTCTCTTTCCTTCATTCCCCCTTCTTCCTCCTCCATCTCTTACTTTTTCTCTTTGCCCATACGTATATGCCTTTATAACAGCAGAGGTGGCCAGATGCTTCTGTACTGAGTCCCCAACACCCTAACAACTAAGCCCAGTGCACCTTACCTACTCAACCCCCAGCGCCCTAAACATTATTTATAGGGTCTTCCCTGCTCGTGCACCCACAGGCCAGCAGAGGACGCCAGAACAATCAATACAAGGTCGTGCACAGCCTCACCCAGGGCGGGGTGCACCCATCTCCCCCAGGAAGCAAGCAGGCCTGGAGGGAGCGGAGGACTGTGCGTCTTTTCCTCCCGCTATCCCCTTGCCTGCGGTTCTGCCCCAGGCACCAGCTGCTCAGGGACTCCAGGCGGATGGATAGAAGTCCAGGAGTGGACAGAGGCAGGGAACCCCAAAATCCCTCCACTCCCCTTCCTCCCCGCCCCCACCCCACGTGTGAGCAGGACTATGAATTCATAACTGCTTGGGATAAGAAGATTGCTGACCTGGGAAAACCGTTCCGGGTAGCAGCGCGTCTCTGGCGGAAGTCCCGCCCCTTATGGCTTCGCTTCCAGATCCGACCCGCAGACTTCCTGGCTTGGAGTCACCGAGGCCGCCCTGCCATCTCCCTGGCCCACAGGGCTGTAAACACAAACCCTCTACTCACAGACAGACCTTTATCCCTTCGTTTCTCACTTCGGAGCTCTTGCTGGTCAAGAAGTCCCAACGGTCCCAAGATGCATTGCGGCAGAGTCCCACCGGCCTGAAAACTACAAACGTGGCTTCGGCGCAAGGAGTTCTGGAATTGTGTGTAAGAACTATAAAAATGGCGTCAAAGGGGCGCGATGCATCCTGGGATTGCTGGTAGTTTCGAGCCTGCGTACCTCCTGTCTGCTGGCTGGACCGTGGCCCCTTAGTCGCCTACAAATCCCAGAATGCCATGCGTGCTGTTCCCAACATTATAAACGGTGGGAGAGGGGAGGCCACTTAGTCCTCCAGGGCTTATGGAGAGACTCAAAACAGGCGCCGCCTCTCTATCCCTGGGTCCAAGGATCGCCTAGATTGATGACGCACTTCCGACCTGGTTTGTTTTCTTCCGCTGGCGTGCCGGGCGGGGGCATGCGCTGTCGCGACGGCGTTTTGGGGGAGACGGGGTCCGCGCGTCCTGCTTTTCGGGAATCTCATCGGGGTCTCGGTATCCCGTAGGACGAGTCTGAGGCTGCGAACATACACGGAGGCATTCTCTACAGCCCCAGAGGGGCGCGAGCTAGCGGTTCTCCCAGGGACTACGTCTCCTAGGGGACCGCGCGGGCAGCCAATATGGTGGCCGTCCGCCTCCTTTTGCGCGCGCCAGCGGTTCTTCCAGGAACTACGTTTCCCAGGATGCCACGCGGGACAACCAATATGGCGGCGTCCCTCCTAATTTTGCGCAAGCTAGCGGCTCTCCCAGGATATCCACAGACACACGCTACCCGCCAAGCCACAGGCAAGAGAACCATAGGGATGCCTCGTAGTCCTCCAGGACGCATAGAGAGACGCAGGACGGGCCCGGCTTCTCTATTTCTAAATCCAGATTCGGCGCGGAATGATCACGCACTTCCGGATCGTTTTGTTTATTTTCCGTCCGTGCACTAGCAGGGGAGTGAGCCATTGCTTCCGCGTTTTCGGGGAGACGGTGACCGCGTCCTCTGCTTTCCGGGCATCTCATGGGGTCCCGGGGGATGGGTCCGAGGCGGCGATGGCGGCCGCGGTGGCGATGAAGGCGGAAGCGGAGGACCCCGGGGACTGTCGGGACCCCGAAACCTCCCCGAAGACGCTTCCGGCGGCTGCACTATGTGGACGTGTCCAGCCCGGAGGAGGCGCTGAGCCGCCGGCGGGAGCTGTGCCGCCTCTGGCTGCGGCCCGAGCGGCCCTCCAAGGAGCAGGTGCTGGAGCTGTTGGTCCTCGAGCAGTTCCTCCGCCTCCTCCCGCGCCGGCTGCGGGACCCCGTGCGCTACCGGCGGCCTGAGAGCGGGGAGGAGGCGGCGGCCTGGGCGCGCCCCCTGTCCCCAGCCTCCCCGTAGGTGAGGACCCCCCAAACCCCGAGACCGCAGGCGAATGAGTCTTCCCGCCGCCGTATCAAGGGATCCGAGAGGGAAGGGCGTATTTTGGGGTGTCAGGGTTGAACAAGAGCCACAGTCCAGGGCCAGGAAAATGCGGCAGGGGTGTGGCTGGTTCCCTTGATTACCGGTTAGCAGTGAGGAGGAGGTAGACGCTGGCGCTCCCCTTGTCTCCCTTCCATCCATTCAGCCCAGTCAAAGCTGCCGGGAGTTGCTGGCTAGCTCAGGCTAGCCCCGAAGCCACGTTTCAGAGTACCCTGAGTCCAGTCGAGGTGACAGGGGACACTTTGTTACTCTGCCACTCGCCTTACGAGCTCCGTGCTGTCAGAAGGGACAGCGAGCACTGAGGTCTTGCGCCCTTCCATGGCACTCCGACTTTCAAGGCCGAAGCTGGATCTCCGATCCGGGGAGATTGGCAGCAGCTGGCCGGGGACCCCCAGAACAGATCATGCAGAGAGAGCACAGAAGACTAAGGGAGCATGGCTGTGCCATGTGAGTGATGCTCCTCTCTGATGCCCTGTGGTTCTGGTGAGCCAGGGTCTCCTCCCGGATGCTGTGATGAAGCATCCTTCCCAGAATGCCCCAGTTCCTGTCCTCCTGCCTCTGGAACTCCTCTTCTTTCCAGAATGCCCCAGTTCCCATTTTCCTCCCCTCCACCTCCCTCTCCCCGTGTGCCCAGGGGAACAATTTTTATACATTGACACCCCACCCCACCCCACCGAGACCTCATGTCCTGACACTGACATTGGAGTCCCAGGCTGGGGCCATTCTCTCTCTGCTCACATTTTCCTATTTCAGGCCTGGAGAACCAAGCTGCCTGGAACCCCAACCTGATCCCAAAGCAGGAGGAGGACTGCAAGGAGGAGGCAAAGCCTGCGCAGGCCTGGGTACAAGGCACACCCCCGTGGACGGACCCCTACAGGGAAGAGGAACTACCTAAAGATGCTGTTCTGCCACTGCCACAGCTCCTGGGTTCTCCAGGAGAGCCAGAGGTGCATGGCCACCTTGCACGTCCCTAGCACACCCAAGGAGGAAGGGCTTTGGAGAAGTGGAGAGCCGGGGCACACAGCCATCTCGAAGGTCCCCTGCGGGGCTAAGGAAGAGGGGATTTGGAGAAGTGACAACTTTGAGGAGGTTGCCACTGCCCCTGCCTTTGCTCAGGATCAGCCGCGCCACTTTTGTGAAGTAGTCCTCACTGGAGAACAAGTTTGCTGTGGGGAGTGGAGCAAGGCTCATTTCCTCCGTCTGCTACTTTGAGTCTGAAAATGACTGGTGAGCCATGCTAATCCCCCTTCCTTTCTTTCCTACTTCCACTTCCTCCTTCATCCCATCATCTCCGTCCTTCCCTTTCTAGCCCCCAACTCTTCTTATAGGAAGTGTTTCCTCCTGATTGCCTTGGAGCAGTTGACTCTGTGTGTTCGCTGAGAGGTCATAGGTGGACTGGACCTTACTGTGGTCACAGATGCAGTCCCTGAACGTGAGCTGTACGTCAGCCCAGTGTGGTGCACAGGCCTGTAATTCTAGCTTGACTTTGAGACCCGTGTGGGGTTCACAGCAAGTTGGAGGCCAGCCTGAACTCTGTGTAGGAAGCTCTTCCCTGACAGAGCAAGGCAGCCTTTAGCACGAGCAGCTGTGCACTGTAGGGAGCCCATGAAAATATTCAAGCCTAAGTCAAAGGACAGCCTTACAACATTAAAAGTGATAGTGCATAGAGGGTTTACCTCAGTAAATAAAGCTAACATTTCCTGTGGGTTTCAGAATTGAAATGGTTTTTATAAACATATAGATCAGTTTTGTTTGGAGGGGGTTTACGGGCAGCTTGGAAAACACTGCTGTTTTTGTCCGTGAGGACAGTGTAAACTAGGTTTTTTCCTTCCTCAGGTGGGTGAGCAAGCACATTAAGAAGCCGATTTGCTCCACAGTCCTCAGCTGAGCAGGCACCCCAGCAACATTTTCCTGGCTGCAGGGTCATGTGACTTTAAATGCAGGTGAGAATAAATGGGCATTGCCTGTTGCTCAGCATTGACAGGTACCCATTGGGCTCCTTTATTTGCAAAGTATAATACCCTGTGAGCAGTTCAGTGATAAAGGGAACTTCCTGGGCTAGAAAAAGAGCTGTGGCTGGGATGTGGCTCAGCAGGTAGACGACTAGCTGAGCTGGTTACCGTCCACCAGCACTGCAGAAGCCCGGCAGGTGCTGCACGCCTGTAAACCCAGCATTGCATGTGGAGCTAAGATTAGAGGCTCAGTTACAGACCGAGATTGAGGGTAGCCAGGCTATGTGAGACCCTGTCTCAAGAAAGAGAAAAAGAACAAGTGAACTGGTACAGTGATGAACAGAGCAAGTAGCAGAAGATGTGATGGACTCAGCCATAGGGTTAGCAGGAGCTGCAGCAGGTCATTGGGCACAGCAGCCTGGCCGGTACAGTGAGGGGTCTTAGGGAGAATCAGTAGTCTTGAGTGCAGGGTGAGCTCATGCTATGACCACCTGTCCATCTCTCTCCCAGCCTGTCCTTAGTTTTTAAGTCAGTTTATTTTATTTATCTCTGTGCATGTGGGTATGCATGCCTGGCCAAGGCCAGAAGAGGGTAAGAGATGCCCAAGAGCTAGAGGTGGTTGTGAGCCACCTGATACCAGTGCTGGGAGCCTAACCTAGTCCTCTGCAAAAGCAGCAAGTGTCTTAACCACTGAGCCATCTCTTTTGTCCACTTTTCTGGGTTTTGATGGGATAAGAAGATAGAAGCATGAAGCCCAGGTTGGTCTGGAGCTCACCATCCTCTCTCAGCTTCTTGTCCTGGAATTAGAAGCCTGCACCTTTATGCCAACCAGCCTTTTTCTTGGATGGTTTCAGGTCCTCATTTTGTGTCCCAGGCCATAGACTGCAGAGAACAGTGAACCTGACTTTAGCCACGTGTCCCTGAGGGTGTACAGACAGAACATTCCCTCTGTCTTTAGCCCAAGGCTAGAGGAGACTCGCCACCCTGCTAGAGCTTTAAGAATCATGCCACAGGTTGCTTTTTAAAACCTGTCCTTCAATAAGGCCCTTTCCCCTTTAGCAAAAGGAAAAGCAAAGAATTCCTCACTGTTTTGTGTCGACTCCTTGGGGCAGAGTCGACCCATCTTCAGTACTTGTTTCAGGGTTTCCCAGCCTGAGGAGTGTGACCCCTCTGTGGGTAAAACGAACATTTCACAAGGGCCACCCAAGTCTACCAGAACACACATTATACTTCACATCAGCAGCAAACTTGCAGTTACAAAGCAGCAATGGGAATAATTTTCTGGGGCACGGCACCACAGCTCGAGGATGGTTGGGACCTACCAGCCCATGTGAAAATTTTCCAGAAAACCAGCCCTGTCATTTATATTCAGCCCTAATAAGAAAAAAAAAAAAAAAAAAGGGCAGTACGGCTCAGTGGTGGAGCATCTACCAAATCTGTAGCAAAGCGCCAGGTTCAATGCTCAGCACCACGAACAAAAAACTAAAAAGAAAATTCTGGGTGGTGAAAGTGGAGCTAAGGTAGTCTCGGGACTCCGTGCTCAGCAGTTTGTAGTCCCTTATCGAGGATCCCCTCACTCTCCCAGCAAATAAGACAGGACGGGACTGTCTGGACATATCCATAGTTGCCGGTGACCCCAGGCAGGAGAAGCAGATGCCCCTAACCCTGCAGACCCTCAGCTGCTGCTGTCATTTGGAAGTTGGGCTTAGGGAGCTAGAGGTTTGCTTTGGTTTGGTTTGGTTTGGTTTGAAAACAGGGTTTATCTGAGTCACTCTGTAGTGCAGGCTGGCCTCAAACCCACAGATATCCCCCTGCCTCCGCCTCCCTGAGCACTGGGATTAAAGCCGTGCAGCCCAGAGTTTTACAGAGTGTTGAGGTTCAGGCTCCCCTTCCTCTTCCTTCCCCCTCTTCCTCTACTCCTCCTTGACTCTTCCTCCTCGACTCCTCTTCCTCTTCTACCACTTTTTCCTTATCCTCCCCTTTTTCCTCTTCTTTCTTCTCCTTGAATCTTCCTCCTTGCCTCCTCCTCAACTGCTCCTCCTCACCATCTCCTCCTTAACTCTTCCTCCTCCTTGACTCCTTGCCTCCTGGTTTTCCTGCCTTGGCCTCCAGAGATGTTTCCCGGAGAGTCAGAAGAAGCCAGAAGAGGCAGATTCTGGCCCTTCCCCATCCCTCAACCTCCTGAGGCCTCAGACTGAGAGGTGACAGTGGAGCCCAGGTGGGGACCAGTCCTTTGTTGGCAGGGAAAGCCTGCTTCTCTCAGCCCTTTGTTGGGTGTCTTCACCTCTAGCTTTATTTGTGTGTGTGTGTGTGTGTGCGCGCGCGCGCGCCCATGACCTGTGTCCACCCAGCTCCGTGCCTGGGTTCCAGGTGCAGGCTGCCATCTCTGGCTCCCCGTGGGTGATTCAGATTCAAACTCCGGTTCCAGTGCTGGTCCAGCAAGTGCATCCCTGGCTGTCCTTTTCCACATCCACCCATCCTGACCTGCCTCCTCCTCTGTGCTTTCCACAACAGAGTGTTCTCGGGTGACATCGAGGTGGACGAGAAGCCAGCCAGCACCCCGTGGGGCAGCAAGATGCCCGTCGGCCAGCTAATGGCGGAATTCAGCAGCAGCGGCACCGGCGGCTGGGTGCACGGCGTCAGCTTCTCAGCCAGCAGGAGCCGCCTGGCCTGGGTCAGCCATGACAGCATGGTGTTCGTGGCCGACGCCTCCAAGAGTGTGCAGTGAGTCCTCGCCTGGCTGGGAGGGTTGGGGTGGGGGGGTACAGTTAGCAATCTGTATACATGCTGGCTCTCCACGGCAGCGAGGGGAAGTGTAGACAGCTGGTGGAGAGGCCCCGGATAGAGCAGTTGGGTCCCACTGAGGATCAATCACCCACCCCCACCCGTCAGGCAGTGCCTGTAGCCTGTAGGCCTGGTCTCTGCCACCCTGATGAAGATGATAGTTGGGAACTGGGAGGATGGCACCTCAGATGCCTGACTGTCTCCCCAATTCTGTGGTCCCCACCAGCCCCCAGGGAGATGGGATGGAGCATGGTGGCCCAGGAGGCGGAGGCAGGAGGTTCCGGAGTTTAAGGCCAGCCCAGTCTCTGTGTGAAAAAACCAGAGCTGAAGCTGCTGCCCCCGCTCAGCATACACACACACACACACACACACACACACACCCACCCTCAGGTCCTTCCCCTGACACCACCCCAAACAGGAGAGGCGCGATCTTCCTCCTGCCTTCGTGCCCCAGGTCTGCAGGGAGAATCCAAGTGGTGCTTTGTCACCAGACTGCAGTGAAGATGGCTCAGTGGCAAGGGAAGAAGCCCGGAGCCCGCTTTCAGGCAACTTGGCACTTGCCCTCCCATTGTCAGCCCCAGGTACGCACTGGGGGTTGGCCTCCACCTGGCCACCCTGTGAGGACACAGACGTGGTTCCTCCCCGCGCTGACTTGACTAGTTCTCTTGTGAAAGGGTCACCATGGCAAAACTGTGCTCTGGGACAGCTTTGCTTGTGTCAAGCTTTTATTTTGTATTTTGTTTGTTTGTATTTTGTTTTGTTTTTAAATTAAATTTTTATTTTTTATATTAATTGTAGTTTATTTTGTAGCCCGGCTCTAGCCCCCTCCCTCCCAATCATCCCTCCCTCCCTCTCCACCAACCCTCCCTCCCTCCTATATCATCCCTCCCTCCCTCCCCATCATCCCTCCCTCACTCATCTCTTCCCTGCTCCTCCCTGAGTCCACTGCTAGGGGAGGTCCTTCTCCCCTTCCATCTGACCCTAGTCTATCAGGTCTCATCAGGACTGGCTGCAGTGTCCTTCTCTGTGGCCTGGCAAGACTTCTCCTCCCTTGAGGGGGTTGGGGGGAGGTCAAAGAGCCAGCCACTGAGGTCATGTCAGAGACCTTGGTGTCAAGCTTTCACCCCTCCACGTGAATACACTCTTACAAGCCAGGCACGGTGGCGCAGGCCCACGATCCCAGCATCCAGGGAGCTGAGGCAGCGGGATCGTGAGTTTGAGGCCAGCCTGGTCCGCAGGGTAGGCCCCTCATGTGACGCTGTCACTGCCTGAGTTTGGTCCTCAGTGTGCGCTTCACATAGGAGGAGAACCATGTGTGACGTGCATTCCCCCTGCACAGGGTGTCGACTGTGAAGACAGAGTTTCTGCCACTGCTCAGTTTTTCCTTCTCAGAGAACAGCATCGTGATCACGGTGAGTGTACGCCCCTTGCAGGGTACCTCCTGTGCTGGGCCCAGGACTTGCCTCACACACCCTCCCCCTCACATACTTCCCCGCAGTGTCCACCCCTTGCTGGGTGCCACCTGCCTGTGCCATTCCCGGAGCGCATTTCCCACACTCCCCTGCACACTCCCGGGTGCAGTATGCCCCTTCTTGGGGTGCCACCTGCCTGTGCCAGTCAAACAAGGGGCATGTGCTTCCCAGAGTCTGCACAGAGAAGGGAGAGAACAGATTCTCACAGTCGTCTACTGACCTATATACCAAACACACAGCATAATGAACTAATAACAACCTGAAATGATAGTGAGTATGTAAAGGCCTTTCTCATGGGCTGCGCTGTGGCCTCAACCCTCGAGGCCAGCCAGGCTGGCATCTGAGGAGAAGGAGGCTGTCTCTGGAAGCTCTGCAGACAGGTTGGCTCATCCTGGTGTCCTGTCTACCCAGCTCTGCAGGCATTTTGGGGTGAAGGCTCTGTAAGGAGTCTCCCTATTTTTTTGTTTCCTTTGGGGTTGTGAATTAGGATGGAACCCAGGACTCCTGAAGGCCGATTTCAAAAGCCAGGAAGGCTCTGGCTGCCCAAGCAGGCTACTCTCAGAGGCCTTGTTGGGGACTGGTTGGCTTCAGCCATGCTCCGGTCACTTCTGAGCTTGGAAGGAGAAAGCAGTTCTTTTTTTGTCCGCATCTGCTGAGCCCTGTTCTGTCCCTAGCAGCCTCATGCTGAGGCTGTGGCCTTTCCTCCTCCCCCTGCTCCCTGTCTTCCTCCTGCTGCCTTCCCTTCCCTCTCTTTCCCCCTCCCTTGCTCTCCTTCTCTCACCTGTATCCCTCTCCCTCCCCTTTCCCTTAATTCTCTGTCCCCCCTCTCTCCTCTCTCCCTTTTCTGCGCCCTCTCCCTTCCCTTTTCTCCCCTTCCCTCTCCTCCTTCCTCTCTCTCTCCCTTTCTCCCACTCTCCCTTCCTCTCTCTTTCTTTCTCCCTTTCTCTCTCCCTCTTTTCTCTCCCTCTCACTCCCTCTCTCCCTTCCTCTCTCTCTTCTTCTCTCCCTCTGTCTCTCTCTCTCTCCATCCCTCTCTCTCTCCCTCCTTTTCTCTCTCCCTCTCCTCTGACACCAGATGGCTGTGAGCCACTGTTTGAGTGCTGGGACTCAAACTCAGGACCTCTGGAAGAGCAGCCAGCACTCTGAACCTCTGAGTCATCCCTGTAGCCCCTCTGACCTTGAACTTGTACCTTCTGTTCTCCACCTTCAGATGGCTAGGACTCTACACAAGCACCAGTAGCCAGTGTATGTGGCTTTGGGGACCTGGCCAGGGCCTGATGTAGTCTCGGGCCTACCCACTGGGCCACATCCCGGGTGCGTGAGCCCTCCCACTCTAGGACAGGGTCTCGTCGTGTGGCCCTGAGGGATCTGGAGCCTAATGTACCCCCAGCCATCTGTCGGTGTGGGGCTTGGGGGAATGGCCTCACTCCCTCCACCGACCTCATGGTCTCGCTCTTCTTTTAGCCAGGTATCCATTTACAATGTGGGCCAGCAGGACAGTCGCAAATCATGCACCACTGGCATCGACAAGACCATGATGATCTGGGATTTCAAGGTTTGTCTCTCCAGTGGCGGTCGGCAGTGCCTGGGTGCAGCCCGGGCCATGCATACACTATCCACTGAGCCGCCCTGCTGCAGTGCCTGGCAGAAGAGCCAGCCCCAGAGTCCCTAAGACAAGGGGAGCACAGCCCCACGGCAGGTGGATGGGTGGTAGCTCCGAGCCGCCCTCGTCCTCAGGAAAGCTTGGTGCCGTGTTGAAGCCAGCAGCCCACACAGCTGTGCACAGACACAGCTTCACAGTTTACACAGTTGGCCGAGGGCTCAGTCCTGGAATGCCCAGATTTGGGAGGCTGAAACAGAGGGATTGCTCTTAGCTTGGTGCCAGTCTGAGCTAGATGATAGAACCTTACCCCCCACACACACCAAAAAATAATGCAATGAGCCGAGAAGATAGAACTTGCACGCGCACACATGCAACACATGCTACAAGTGTGATAATACAAAAAGTAGTATAGGGCCTGGAGTGATGGCTCAGCAGTTAAGAGCACTCGCCTAGGCCTCAGGATTTGGTTCCCGACACCCCCTTGGCAGCTCACAACCAGGTCCATGGAGTCTGATTCTTCCACCTTCCACAGACAGCAGGCACACATGTGGTGTGTGCAAAAATACGTACGTGCCTACATACATACATACATACATGTGTACATACATACGTAAATTAGCTGGGTGGTATAGCATGCCTGTGACCCCAGTACTCGGAGAGGCAGAGGCAGGGGCATCTCTGTGAGTTCAAGGCCAGCCTGGTCTACAGAGCAAGTCCAGGACAGCCAGGGCTGCATAGAGAGACCCTGTCTCAACAAAACAACAAAATGACATAAATAAATCCTGAAATAAAGGTCCAGACTTAGGGACACATGTCTTTAATTCCAGGAGTCAGATAAGGATTGGTCTCTGTGGAGTTGGAGGCAGCCAGGGCCAGGCAGTGAGGGGAAGAAGAAGTGGGAAGGAAGGAAGAAGGGAGGAAGGAAGGAGTGAGGGAAGGAAGGAAAAGAGGGAAGAAAGGGAGAGAGGGAAGGAAGGAAGGAGGGAGGGAGGTAAGGAGGAAGGCTGTGTAGCCAGAGGTGATGTGAGCTTTTGGGGAAGGAGATTCCATGCCCTGAGGCCAGGGAGTACAGCAGTGTGGCAGAGAGCCAAGGTCTCCAGGGCTGACAGCTCTGCTTTCTCCAGACCCTGGAGTCATCCATCTAGGGCCTCCACAGCATGGAGGAGGAGCCACCCACACTAGGACCCGGGCTCCTTAAACGAAGTAACATGTCTTGGACGTAGTAATAGTCACTTAATAAAATACATACTTTAAATATTCAAACTGTATGAGCAGGGGCAGCAGAGAAACCAGCAAAATAGTAGCTGGTCCATTATTACAGTGAGTAATTTTATTATGGATGAGAGAGGAAAAGTGTTCAGAGGCACCTGGAAGAGTTCAGATCAGAGAGAAAAAGAAGCAGACTTGATATGACCAAGACTGTCTCGAAGAAAATAGAGAATATTAGGAGAAAAGTAGAGGTAGCTTAGACAGAGACAAAGTAAGCTTTCATCAATGCACAGGCTGGACCTAGGTCCCCCTTCACTTACGTAGCGGATGTGCAGCTTGGTCAACATGAGGGTCCCCTAACAATTGGACTAAGAGCTTTCACTGACTCTGTTGCTTGCCCTTAGTTCCCTCCCCTAGCTGGGCTATCTTGCCTGTCCTTACTGAGAGAGGATGCTCTTAGTCTTGCCTCATGTCAGGGTGGGTTGGTACACATAGTGAGCCTCTCTGAAGAGAATGAAGTCATGGGGGAGGGAATAATGATGGTGGGACTGTGAGGAGAGAAGGGATGGGTGCCTGTGATGAATATATGAAATTAATTAATTGGTGGAAAGAAAGGGTAATTTCTAGAATATTTAGGAAATTAGGAAGTGCAGAAAGAGATGAGGCTGTTTGGGAAGGCACAGGAATCTAGATGGGTGCTTTGAGGTATCTAACGAGTACATTTACTCCCCCTTCAGGCAACTCGGAAGCCACCATGGGTGTTGATATCCTGATAGGAGCCACAGGTCAGTAGAGAGCAGTATGTTCCTTTTGTCAGAGAAGAAAAATGGTTATTTTGCTGACAAGGACTATTTCACTAATTCTGGATGAATGCTGTTTTTGGTATGTGTGTTTGTTTGTTTGTTTTTGTTGTTGTTTGTTTAAATCACCAGAATTCCTTTGATACTGCGTGTTGAGCAGGTCCAGGACTGATAATTTTTGGATAATTGCACTTCCTGGGACCTAATAATTTTAAACTATTAGGAAAGCCTGATCACACTCTTCACACCTATTATGTCCTTTTAAAAAGTAATGAGTTTAGTTATCACATACTACTATAGAGATTTCCTTATGATGTATTTCTATTTCCCATACTCAAATGTGTCATACTTTTAAAATCATAATTATTTGGCAGAATATCTTTATGAAGAACCTAACAGTCTGGTAGAATTTTGCTATCGTAATGAGAACTGTGTAATTACATGTGTTAATGAAATTACACACTTTGCTGAAGTCAAAAATTATTACTGTCACCAAATACAATAACTGTAAAGACAGGTAATTCTAATTTTGAATGATTTGCCCATGATTATTATATGTCTGAAGTTTGCTACATATTTTATTAATAAATGTACCGAGCATCTCCCATGTTTCAGTTACAATTCTTTGTCTATCTAGGATTAATATATAAAATTTACTATATACTAATAAGCATGCGCACTCCTCTCCACTCTTCCAAGCTTTCTGACTTCTCTGTGCATGAAGCTTTCTGACCATATCTTAGTAAAACACATTCATCTTTAAAGTATTCTATGATTTTTGCATGTGTTAGACACCAAGGTTCACAGTTTTAATAATTTTGTATGCTGCCTTTTTTCACCTGGGCATTTAACAGGTTAAAAAAATAGGAATTGATAATCTTTGGAGATGAATATAAATTTCATGATATTTTTACATTACTGTCTTTTAAATATTATTATTATCATTTATTTCAATTTATTCAAATTATATTGTGGCTGTGGCCCCCTCTCTCATCTCCTCCCAATCCCACTCTCTTTACCTCTTTTCTCTCTACACCCCTCCCCTAGTGCACTGATATGGAAGGTTGTCGTCCCCTTTTATTTGACCCTATACAAGTATTCCTCCTATTTGACCCTATATAAGTATTCCTCCTATTGTTGCGCTGATATGGTTACAGTTATCTGTCCTTCTAGCTAACATCTATCCTCTATCGTCTATATAATATATCTATTACACACATACACACACACAGTTTTGAATATGTTATTTCTTCGAAACACATGTGGTTCAATTTTTTTTTAAATCAATGTCTTAAAGTCAAAATTTGAAATGCATGTCTCCCTTTGTCAGTTTTGGCTTGAGCCTTGGAATGTTGATGTCACAGTGGTTTCTCCCCCTGACTACTACAGAATGTTTACACTTCAGTGGTTCATCTACAAACTGCTGTAGCCATTTTGGTTAGTGCCAGGAAAGAAAAGGATAATTTTGTGCCCAGTGAAAGGTTCTTCATTCCAGGCTCCACTGTAAAGGTATTTTAAAATGATCATTATGATTTTCATGCTAGACTAATGGTTTCAGGAAGTGTTCTGTCTTGATTTCTCGAGAATCTGTGATCTAATTCCTAGCAGTTGTTTCATGAAAAGCTACTCCTGTTATAAATAGTCAGTACCATTCCCCCCAAAAAAACAAAGTTATCATGACAGAGAGGTATGCTCTGAGTTATTATACAAGGGAGTGATTATCCATGTATCTTCAAAACTATATGCCCAAGATATGAGAGATTATTTTTTCTTTCATCTAGTTGTTTTACCCTCTATGCCAACAAAGTTTTGTTGGAAAGTGCTCAGATTTCAGCCCCAAATTTCAACAACTTTCTGGTTTCAAACATATATTTCTCAATATGTGAACACTGATTCAGCTAGATAGGAATGACTTTCCAGACATACTCATTTAGTTACAATTTTATCATGAACTGCATTGGCAATATTTTATAAAATACCTTTACATTACTGCCGGATGCATTTGATGACAACCTTGGCTGATGTCTCTCTTTGACTGTTCAGTTCACAGGGATCTTTAATGCTTCCTAAGTAAAAACTATCGCTTGTCAGTACATATTCCTTGAATGAAATAAAACGTCTTAGGCATGGTTATATTCACTTAATAAAATATATACTTTAAATATTCCAACTGTATGAACAGGAACAGTAGACAAACCAGTAAAATAGTAGCCACTCCATTATTATAGGAATTAATTTTATTATGGGTCAGAGAGGAAAAATGTTCAGAGGCACCTGGAAGAGTTCATAGCACAGAGAAAAAGAAGCAGACTTGATATTACTAAGACTATCTAGAAGAGAATGGAGAATATTAGAAAAGTAAAGATAGCTTAAACAGAGACAAACTTTGCTTTCATAAATGCACAGGCTGGACCTAGGTCCACCTACACATATGTAGCAGATGTGCATCTTGGTCAGCATGTGGGACCCCTAACAATTGGACTGAGGGCTGTCTCTTAACTCTGTTGCTTGCCTTTAGTTTCCTTTCCCCTAGCTGGGTTGTCTTCCCTGTCCTTAGTGAGAGAGGAAGCTCTTAGTCCTACCTCATGTGATGTGTCAGGGTGGGTTGTTACACACAGTGAGCCTCTCTGAAGAAAAAGAGGGGATGGGGGAGGGGAGAATGATGGTGGGACTGTGAGGAGAGAAGGGATGGGGCCTGGGATGAAGATGTGAAATTTATAAATAAGTTAATTAGTGTAAAAAGGGTATTTCTAGACTATTCAGGAAATTAGGATAGTGCAGAAAGAGATGAGGCTCTTTGGGAAGGCACAGGAATCTGGACGTGTGTTTTGAGATGTATAACAAGTCCATTTACTTCCCCTTCAAGGAACCTGGAGGCCACTATGGGTGTTGATATCCTGATAGGAGCTACATGTCAATAGAGAGCCATATGTCCCCTTTGTCAGAGCAAGAAAAATGGCTATTTTGCTGGATCAGAACTTTTGCATAAATTCTTGATGAATGCTGTTTTTGGTAGGTGTGTTTGTTTGGTTTTTGCTTGTTGCTCTCTAATCACCAGAATTCCTTCGAAAATGCATGCTGAGCAGGTCCAGGACTGGCATTTTTGGATATTTGCACTCCCTGGGACCTAAGTAGTTTATACTATTAGGAAAGCATGATTACTTTCTTTACACATATTTATTACTATTTTAAAAATAATGGGGTTAGTAACCACGTGGCACTATAGAGATTTCCTTCTGATGTGTTTTTATTTCCCGTATTCAAATGTGCCATTTTTTAAATCATAATTATTCAGCAGAATATCTTAATGAAGAACCGAACAGTCTGGTAGAGTTTTGCTATCTTAATTAGAAGTGTATAATTACAGATATTAATGAAATTACAGACTGTGCAGAAGGCAAAAATTATTACTGTCACCAAAATACAATCATTTTAAAGACAGACATTCTAATTTTTAATGATTTGTCCATGATTATTTTATGTCCAATGTAAACTACGTTTCTTTATTATGAAACATACAGAGCATCTCCCATGTTTCAGTTACAATTCTTTGTTTCTCTAGGATTAATATATAAAATTTACTATATTCTAATTATCATATGTACTCCTCTCCACTCTTTAAAACTTTCTGACTTCTCTGTGCATGATGCTTTCTGACTATATCTCAGTAAAGCACATTCATCTTTAAAGTATGCTATGATTTTTGCATATGTTAGACTCCAAGGTTCACAGTCTTAATGATTTTGCATGCTACCTCATTTCACATGGATCTTTAGCAGGTTAAAAGAAGTAGGAATTGATAATCTTTAGAGATGAATATAAATTTCACGATGTTTTTTTTTTTACATTGCTGACACATTACTCACTTTTAGTATTCATTTTTATTATCGTTCTTACTTTTTTTTCAAATTTTATTGCAGCTGTGGCTCCCACCCTCATCTCCTCCCAATCCCACCCTCTTCTCTTCTCCCCCTATGCCCCTCCCATAGTGTACTGATAGGGAAGGTCCTCCTCCCTTTCTATTTGACCCTAGTCTATCATGATGTTTTATACAAGTATTCCTTTTATTTTTGCACACATATTATTACACTTATCTATCCTTCTACCTAACATCAATCATCTATTATCTCTATCATATCTTTTATACACACATACACACAAATACGTATGGTTGTAAAAATGTCAATCCAAACATGTGGTTCAAGAATTGTTCAAAATCAGTGTTTTAAAGTCAACAGTTTGAAAGAAGTGAAATGCATGTGTCACATTGTCAGTTATGGCATGAGCCTTGGAATGTTGACATCACAGTGGTTTCTCCCCCTGACTACTACAGAATGTGTACACTTCAGTAGTTCATCTATAAAATGCTGTAGCCGTTTTTGCTTAATACCAGAAAAGAAAAGCTTAATTTGTGCCCAGTGAAAGGTTCTCCATTCCAGGCTCCACTGTAAATGTATTTTGAAATGACTATTATGGTTCTCATCATAGACTGATGATTTCAGGAAGCATGATGTCTTGATTCATTCAGATTATGTAAACCCAGCTTCTTGAAAAGCTACTCATATTACAATTTAGTACCATTCTCCAAAAGAAAGGAAAAAAATACCTGAAGTATGCTTTGAGCTATAAAGGAGAAAGGTGTTTGTATATCTTCAAAACTATATCTGACCAAGTTATGAGTGAGGACTATTCTCTATACCGTCTAATTATGGAACGCATCCTGAATACAAGTATTTGTTATAAGTTTGTATCAGATTTCAACTTTAAAATCTCAAAAGCTCTCTGATTTTCAACAGACTTTCATTGTTTCTGACATATTTTATGTTCTTTGAAACCTAAATCTCAATATTTTGATATAGATTCAGACTAGAGAAGAACTGTTTTCCAAACATGCTCTTTTACTTTCAATTCTGTTATCATGAAACTGAATTGGTACTATTTTTAACATACCCCTTTACATTACATACGTTTCATTTATGCGCATATTGAAGACCATTGGCTGCTGTCTTTCTTTTGACACTTTCATTCATTTCATTGTTTTCTAACTAAAAGCTATGGGATCTCTGTATACATTCCTTGTTTTTAGCAGAGTAATAGTCACTTAAGTACAGATACATTTTAAATGCTCAATTACATGATCTGGATAACAGGAAAAAACACCAAATCTTAGATGATTATAGGGAAGAATTTTATTATGGATAAAAGATGAAAAATGTTCAGAGGATTCTAGAAAAGTTCAGACCTGGGGGGAGAAAAACATTTCATGTGACCAAGCTGTCTATGAGAAAAGAAACAATATTAAGACAGGAAAGTGGAGATAGCTCAGACAAGTAAAGAAACTGCCTTTATATACAGATAGTTTGCTTGAATATTTTAGGAGTTAGCAGAGTGTAGGCTTGTTTGGGAAGTGACAGGAATACAGGTGTGGGTTCTGAGATGTATAACAAGTACTTTTACTTCCCCTTCAGTTGACGTGGAGGCCAGCATTGGTGGTTGATATCCTGATATCACAGGTTGGTGGAGTGCCATATGTCGCTTTTGCCAGAGGCAAGGAAAATGACTTCTCTTGCAAATTGAGCCTGTGTTTTAAAACTATGCACCCTTTGAAATTTAGTATGGATATCAGTCTTGTAATTATCCACTGAATACCTGTTCTTTTAGGTCGAGACCTGTCCCAGGAGAATCCATATTTACCCACATGGAAGCCTATGAGGAAGGAGTTCACCACCGATGGAATATATCGAACCTTGCTATGCCAAGGCTCCATGAAACTCAGAAGAGACAAAACAAGAGAAAAAAAGCTACATCTCTCCTTGTTCAATGATGTTTTGGTTGTTGCTAATAACCTGTGAGTATATCCCTCATGCCTGCCGTAGTATTAGAGGCTACACTTTGATTAGGCTTTACTGTACAAAAATAAAATAGTTTTTTGTCATGTTTTGCTTTATAATTACTTCATTATTTCCCCATTTTATTTCTTATTACCATCCTCCCATGTTCCCTTACTTGGTCTCTTTTAAAATCATAGCTTCTTTTTTTAATTAATAATTGTTACACAAATATATGTGTGTTAAGGTACATATATGTGTGTGGATATATATATATATATATCCCTAACTACATAATCAGCTCAGTCTGTATAATACTAATTGTATATATATTTTCAGGACTGACCATTTGGTATTGATAGCCAATTGGTCTGTTATTCTTATGAGAGGGGTATTTCTCTTACTCTCAAAATTGCACAGCGGCACAGACTTTTTGAAGTAGAGTTGAAGCTTAGTGGACTTTCTTCTGTATACATTTTCACTTTGTTATCACAAATGTTTCAGGCATACTTTAAAAAATGAATTATTTAAAATGTGATGCTGCTGTTTGAGGAAAAAATAGCAATAATCGTGAAAAGGAGAGAGGTGTCAGCAATTATAGTTATTTTGAAGCTAACTTATGAGTATTGGAAGTTTGTGGACTACACTGAAATTTTTTTCAAAAACTATTTAGAATATGAAAGATAAAGTCACTGATTATATTGGTTGCTCAAAGGGGTTCATATATGTAAGCCTCTGAACTCATAACTTCCAAATTAGTGTGAAGAGATGAGAAGCAGACACTATCCCTACACTCATCAGTGGAACTGCTGGTACCACGTAGGTCCTGCTTGGTGATCCTGCAGATGCTAAGGACTGCTGTGATTGAAGCTACATATATGCATTGTTACATATGAGTATGGAGGTGTTTTCTAGGACCACATCACATATAATCTCGAGGGGCCATGATCATAGCCTTCATATTATTCTGAAAGGAATAAAATTGATCCTGACCTCATCAAGTACATATTTTAAGGAGTATTCTCATAAGTATGTAAATAGATTTGAGGACAGACATCAATAAAACAGTCTCAGTTTGTGGCGTAAATTTTCCAGTCATTGAGTAATATTCCTGAAGATCCATTTCATAAATTGTGAAAAAAATGAAAGGAGAGAGTTCTTCTATACATTATAGAGACAACCAAATGCATACATTTTTCTCTCAACACTGAGAGAAAACTCAACCCTCAACATTTTGCTCTCACTGTAAGCTCCCATCCTAGAAAAGGGTGACTTAGTGTCTGACCAGTACAGGCCAGTGAATGGCCCAGCTATCTGTCCATCTTTCTTTTCATTTCTCCTCAGCTCCACTTTAGTCCACAATTGGAAATCCTAATTTTATTTTGAAAGATAGTAATCAACTCATTTGAGATAAAAAAGATACTGATCATTTCCCATCAATGTGTTTGTGAAACAAATGAATTTCACTTTGACTTTTGAAGATAATGGAAACTAAAAAATGTTCGATTTTCTTAAAAGAAAATCTAGTTTGTTCCTCTTTGGAAAATCTATTTTGTTCCTCTTTGGTTGAATTGGAATAGTAATTAAAACTGTTTCGAGATTATCATTTATATTATGAAAAGAGGATTATCAAGCTTATGAGATGGTTGTCATTTTTTCATTTTCAATGTAGATTATTTCTAATAAGAAATATTACAATTAGAAGTTACAGGTTTCATTAAGCATTACTTCCCAATTTTGGTTCATATATGTATATACATATGTGCATATATATATATGTATTATGTATATTCATATATGTATATATACATTCATACGTACACATACATATGCATACATTCACAATGTCTTGAGGGTGGAAAGCAAATGTAAATATGAATATTTTATATATTTGAGGTGTGTGTGTGTGTATATATGTGTATCCTGAAGTATATGTTACATGATATGCTTGTATTTTCACTATAGGATGTTATGTTAGATGGGTGGGAAATCTTTATTTCTTCACATTTTGGATTTTAGAAATATTTACGTGTAGGAATTTTGAATCAGGGTTTATACTTGTCACCTAATTTCTCCTGACTATGAGAGAGTCAGAGTCATTATCTTCAGTTGTGTAGCCACATATTAGCTCACCAGTATCCAGTGAAGAATTCCAAATTCAGGTTTACATAACAAATGCCCCAGAAAATTCTCAGTCCGTCATAAAAATAATACAAAAGAATCACAAATGTGGGAAGGAGAACTCTCAGGAGATAGAAAGGAGAGAGTAAGAAAAATTAATCAGAACACATTACATATGTATATGAAATTCTTAACTAACTTCATATAAATATGTGAAGAAAGAATGAGACTTAGGCTCCCAGGTAATTGTTTTTCAAAAACACTTTTGATAACATCAGAATGTTTGATAAGGTGACATTTGTAATCAGTTGATGAGGTTACTGGAAAAAAGAATCCTCTTTGTGTTACTTGCACATCGTGGGTTCACTGAAGGTGCAACAGCAGTAAGCTGGCATGACTTCTTAGTACAGGGTAAAGGACAATGGAATGTGAATATTATTATGTCAGACAGTATTTCTATAGTATTTATTTTGAAAATGTTATCAAAATTATTTAATAAAATATCTTAACTAGTTTTTGATATGAAATTATGGAAATAAACAATGCAGAAAAGGTTAGTATTCAGTTAAATAGGGTTGGAGAAATATTGAAAGAGATAGCTTTCTAAAAATGCTATGCCTTTAAAATCCATAGTATACTTATGTAACAAAACACTCACTAATCAGAAAAAGACCAGGCTACAGGTATTTGTGACCATCAAAAGTGTGTACTCAGTGACTTCCTTCAACACAAGCTTTGTTGAGATCTGTGTACCATGGCATAAGCTGTGCCTTGATCATAGAGAGGTATGAGTCCTCTGCTTTGGGACAGGAAGAACTTGGTCTTACTACAAGCAATTCCAACTAGAATGAAAAGCAAATTAACAAATACTTGATTTTCTAGGGGGAAGAAAGGTTTAAAATAAGAGTCTATTTCACTGAGTTATTTAGGGATAGATGACTTTGTGGACATATTCAAGACAGACAGCAGCTCTGCTTGCAAGTCCATTCACCTGTTCTGCCCCAAGAAACATCTTGTTGCCACTTTTTGGTAAGACCTACAGCTTGGACCTGTGTTCAGAAAAAGGCTGGCTGTAGAAATTGTGGGTCAGAATAATGCTAACTCACATGGAAAATATAAATCTCTTCACCAGAATATTTACTAAATAAGAATTTATCAGTGTCATTGTATGCAAGCTGCCAACTCAAGTTTTCCACTTCTATGAAGACCCGAGTATGTCTGTACTTTTCATCACACACATTTCTATGTGTAAGTAGGTTCCTTAAGATTTTGATCTGTGATGTTCATCAGGACTCCACAAAATCCTTGGGGTGAAAATGAAGTGCATTGTGTTATATGAAGAATGTGACAGGACCAGGACTTACCTCATTCTTCACATTCCTCACTGCAAAATGACCTGATATTTTCTGTGTTTTTAAAGTATACAAATTGATCTCTCCTCAGTGATATTGTGTAGTATAATTGATTTTGAAAAAAATATCTCCTATACCCTCAAGTTAATTTCCTAAAAGTTGTATTTGATTGTACAGTAACCTTTGGACTGCTCAAGGTCTTAAATGTGTGTGCAGCAGAATATCACTGGTGTCTATATTCAACAGTTGAGGACCAGTGTCATTATACCATCAGAATCACTGATCTGTGCACTGCAGGGAAATTTCAAATTCACATTCTGATCTTTCAGGAGAAGATGTGATCATGGTATACTGAGAATATCTTGAATATGAAGGTTGGGATCACAGGGATTATGTACTGTAAACCTTCTGTTCTACGCAAGTATATACCAGAATTCATGTCTTTCCCACATTAAAATTTCATCACAGGCAACCCCATTCATTCCTCTGTCCATATGTCTAGTCTCATCACAGAGTTGACTCAATTAACACAAGTGCTTGCAAGTTGTATAAACTTCTGGGTTCTGTGACTTTACTCTTTACCTGGAAAAGCATTTCCATAGACTTGATGAAGAAGATCATCTTTGTGTTGTTCTCTCAATATTTTCTGTCCTTTTGTAATATCTCTGAAGATTTTCTATGTTAATTTTTGGTGTTTCTCCCATCTGGAATATGAGAAAATACTGTGTCTAGGGATATATGAAATATTTACTGACATTTCCATTAAACTTTTCTTTTTATGACTGAGTGAAGTTTGGAAGTCCAATTGACACTAGTGCACATTCAATTAAATATGCACCAGGCATTTTCAATAATGCATATAGCCAAATTCCTTTGATGTTTCTATCTTTGTCACTTTTTAATTTGGTGATATTAGATGTGTTATCTGTTTACACTTGCATATTGAGGGCCACAAGCATAATCCACCCTTCTGGTAAGAGTGATTTCAGGCAGAATATAAAGTGGGTTAGCAGTTAATAGTGGAAACATGAAAGGTGAGAGTCTCTTGTCAAGAATCATTCACAAAGAATTTCATTATGGATATGCAGCTCCATTTATGGATGTAGAACCATGACAACAGAGAAGTGAAATGTATCTGAATGTTCCTGGCAACAAGGATCACAATTTTCAGAAATTTGAAATAACTCACATTTTAGCTTATGAATGAAAAACAGTACCTGGCATAGGGCTATAAAATAGTAGAATTAAGAATAGTGGAATGAGTCTTTCAGATGCCCTGTGTGGTAGAATTCTTCCCTGTTCCCTGTTTTCTCCCTCTTCCAATGTCTGTCCCTTTTGCATTTGTGAATGAGGATTGAGCATCTTACCCAGGGTTATCCTTCTTACTTAGCTTCTTTAGGTATATAGATTTTAGTATGTTTACCCTATATATTATGTCTAATATCCACTTACAAGTGAGTATATACTATGTATATCTTTCTCCTTCTGGGATAACTTAGGATGATCTTTCCTAGTTCCTACTATTTGCCTACAAATTTCATGATATCCTTGTTTTTATTGCTGAGTAGTATTCCATTGTGTAAATGTACCACAATTTCTGTATCCATTCCTCCGTTAAGGGACGTCTTGGTTCTTTGCAGATTCTGTCTATTATGAATAAAGCTGCTATAAACATGGTTGAGCAAATTTCCATGTATATTTGAGGATATTTTGGATATATGCCTAAGAGTTGTAAAACTGGATCTTGCAAAGGAGATGCTGAGACTCATAGCCAAACTTTGGGCAAAGTGCATGGAACCTTATGAAAGAAGGGGGAGACAGAAAGACCTGGAGGGGACAGGAGCTCCACAAGGAGAGCAACAGAACCAAAAAATCTGGGCCCAGGTATCTTTTCTGAGACTTCCAAGGAAGGACCATACATGCAGATAGTCTAGAATCGCTGCACAGATGTAGTCCATAGCAGCTCAGTGTCCAAGTGGGTTCCCTAGTATGTAGAACAGGAGCTGTCTCTGAGATGAACTCAGTGTCTGGCTCTTTGATCACCTCCCCCCTGAGGGGTTGTGGGCAGCCTTATGAAGCCACAGAGGAAGACATGCAGCCATTCCTGATGAGACCTGATAGGCTAGAGTCAGATGGAAGGGCAGGAGTTCCTTCTCTATCAGTGGATTCTGGGAGGTGCAGGGGAAGAGATGAAGGAGGGAGGGCATGATTGGGAGGAGATAAGGGAGGAAATTACAACAAGTATACAAAGTGAATAAGTTATAAAGTAAATCAATTAAAATTATTGTAGAAAACAATAGCAAAATGGGTAAGGGTTGTACTTTGGATAAAAAAAATGTTCATCAACAAAATAATGTTGATGGTGATAAGACCCTTTGAATATATCCAATATAACTTGTCTAACTCATTCAACACAATACTTTTCACTTTATGAAATCTTAGTGTGCCACATTCATCTTAAACCATTTTATATTTGAGTGTTACATGCTACAATTAAATACAGGTGGGCTCATTATTAATTAGCACCAAAGGAATTGATCTTATGTTTCACACAGATAAAGCACTAGTTTTCTAGGAACTAATGTCTTTCATGCCAAGTCTCTAATTCATATGAGAAAATAATAATTTTTATCATAAAAGGTGTTTTCCCTGTTTAAGTGTGTGTTCTAACCAAAGGTCATATTCTTTATGTTTGCATTAGTGTGAATAATGAAATAATAATTCCTTTCTATGTGAACAAGACATTCCCACCCAGCATCACCACTATTGTTTAATTCCTATCATGTATGTTTTCCAGGGAAATAACAGATCTAACAGCAGCCCAGTCATGTGAAGAATGCCAGCT
>NW_026592368.1:2551584-2588866 GCF_907164565.1 Psammomys obesus | reverse complement strand
CTGAACTCTTGGTGGCCTATTCAACTCAGCTGTTCTGGCTCATAGTCTCCTCCAAGGTGACTGAATCAATCTGGCTTTTCCTAGTTTATGACTGAATTGCTCTGCTTGGCCTCATACTAACTTTGGTAATATGTTATAATCTTCTGGATGGTTCTCATTCTCTGGCACTGTCTGTCTTTACCTGTGTCTAGTTTCTCTCTTCAACTTGTGTCTGTAAAAGTCTCCCAGTAAAACTTTCTGAATTCTGCAAACTTGACTGCACTGCCTCTCAACTCACTGACTCAGCCAAACAGCCTGAGCAGAAATGGCTGCATCTGCATGTAGCCATGTAACATCTGCATGCCTCTGTTTCCTGAGGGCTAGGATTAAAGGTTTGTACCACCATGCCCAGACCTAAGCTTTTCTTTACCTGAAGCTTGCTCTATACCTGGCTTGCCTTGACCACAAAGATCTGCTTATCTCTTCTCCTGGGATTAAAGGTGTGTCTGTTTTCAAACCAGATCATATAGACCTAGAAAGTCTTTGGATATGATCTCTTGCCAGAACAACCATGTTCTAAATTAAAATTCATTTACCTAAACTTTTTGAGAAAAGAATAGTTTTTCCACTGTGGTAAGTCTATACTGGTTGACAACCCTTTGAAAAGAAAAAATAAAACAAAACTTGTGTTCATGGCTGACCTGAGTAATGAAGGCATTCCATGAAACCTTCATATATGGGGAATGGCATAGTTCTTTCTCAAACCCATTAACATTCTTGGCATAGCCAGTAACAGACTGGGGCCTAGGCCTTCAGAGCTTTCACTAAGTTCTTCATGTATTGAGAATAAAATGGAGTTTCTTCTCAAAAGCGAGGATCATATTTGGGAGTGTAATACTGTCCATTGTAGTTACAGTGAAGGGATTTGCATGTGGAGCATGGTTTCTGCCATCTGTTCAGAACAGGAAGAACAATTTATTATGTACAATTGCTGGGTGAAACAGGATAGGCAATAGCTAGATCATAGAATAAAGTTTAAGGCAATCAGCTGCAGGGGTCACCCTATGAAAAAGGACATTATTCCCACACGGTTGGTGATTTTTAAATTTCTACCACATATTAACTATTGCATGTGAGTGAAACCACGTTGGTGAGTGTTCAATTTGGGTAGGTTAGTACTACCCAAAGGAAGCCAGTGAGTACTGAATTCCCAAGTAGGTCTATCCTATGAATTTATTCATAGTCTTCCTAGACAGGGTTATGGCTGCCCAGAAATTTGAGACTCAGCTTTTAGCGGTAGCTTTGTATGTCAGGTTACCAATCTCAGCAGCTAATACTGCAGGTAGAATCAAGGTCAAACAGTATCTGATTAATGCCATTACCTCTACCAGAGAAGGGTGTGCTTTTGTTCAAAGTCAGGATACGTACGTATTTTTTCAATTATATTTATCTTTCTAAAAAAGTCAATTGTTGGTATTACTAAGTTTTATTTTCTTTATGCATCACTACACTAATCTCTTATTTGTTTCTCTTCTCCAACATTTCTCAGTCATTAAGAATTTCATTCCTGGGACTTGGAGAGATGGCTCAGTGGTTAAGAGCACTGTCTCCTCTTCTAAAGGACCCAGATTCAATTCCCAGCACCCACGTGGCAGCTCACAACTGTCTGTAATGCCAATTCCAAGGGATATGACACCTTCACAGTAATTCACAGAAAATAAAATTAAATACATGTTTTTCAAAAAATAGTTTTATTCCTATTTAAAAAGGAATTTCTCATTAGTTTCTGTTTAGAGCAGCGTCTCCCAAAACTCAGCCTTTCTTCATGCTGTATAGTTAAGACTTGCTTTGAACACCCAATCCTGCTTCTGTGGCCCAGTGTCTTGCAACTCATTTCAGGCTGGACTTTAACCTGGTCAGTAAAATGGAAAAGAGACGAGTGAATGAGGTTCCAAAATCATCCCTGGCTCTCGTAGGGTGGGCAGTTACAAATAAAGAGGAACCTGTGTATGAACTGAGTTCACTGGCCAACTTTGAAGCTGGTGTCATCATAGCACAGAAAGGGATGGAGAAAAAGGATGGTGAAAGCTTTCCTGCTTGGACAGAAGTGTCAGTTATTTAATTTTAGATGGTTAGGAAAAGTCCAAACTGGCAATACTTGAAGTTCACAGACTTAAGGCAATCAAGATTTTGGAAGAGGAACTAAGAGGAACTTAGTTCTAGAAACCAAATTTCTGTAGTTACAATGTTTCAACAAACACAAGACATGACAAACTAGTGTGGCCGATCCTAACAGGAATGTTATTTTTCTAAGAATGGCGTGCCCCAAGAGAAAAGGAGTGCATAATACTTGGTGTGCTCTGCTACACATGTCTAGTCCCATACTGTTGATGACAGTATGGTAAATGAATGAAGACAATAGCAATGGTTAAAGGATTACACACTTATAAAAGACTCTCACAGCCAGTGCTGTATTCGTCATGAAACAGTATATAATTACAGCATAAACAGTGTCAAATCAACAAATGTCTACTCTCTGATTTCAATCTTGCTGCATTCCCATTTGTCCATTGGGTTGGAGAGCTTCAGTCATATTGTCTACCTTAAAGTTTTCAATAGAAAATGAAAGGCAGAAACAACACAACCTAGTTGAAGCAATTACCTTCAAAGAATTTTTGAAACATAATTTGAGTTGGTATGTGGAGAAGGAAAATCAAATAGCAGGCTTTTTAGAGCAAAAAAAAATTGTTATAGAAAAAAGCAAATGTGCTTTTATAGTATACTATAAAAATGCAGATAATTGGTTTATGTTGATGGTCTGAGAGCTTTCTGCCAATGAGTCATGCTACATGAAGTGAAAATGAGTTAAGAAACAGACTGACTTGTTTTGTTTGAGTTGAAATAATGACAATAAATTACAGTTGAATGAAAATGTAATAATCTTAGACAAGTGACACTTTTCTTAGTTTTGTTCTGGTCAGCTATCCTGCCTTAGATGGTAATACTTTTATTTTTATTGGAAAAACATGTTTAAATGCTTAACATTTTAGAATATCAGTATATACTTAATGTATTATATATTTAATGTATAAATATGTATAACATTATGCATTAATTTCTATTATTGTGAATATTATTCAAACATTGTTTTTGGTTTTTTTAAGATTTTATTTATTTAATTAATGTTCTGTCTGCATGTGCACCTGCATACCAGAAGAGGGCAAAAGATCACAGTATAGATGGTTGTGAGTCACCATATGGTTGCTGGGAATTGAACTCAGGACCTCTGAAGGAACAGAGAGTGTTCGTATCTACTGAGCCACCTCACCAGCTCCAAACTTTAGTTTTTAATATAGAAAATAAAGATTACTCTTTTGGAATTAAGTGAGCAGGGACCCCTGTAATTCCACATAACATCAGAAAATTACCCTTTTTTTTACCTGCATGATATATATTTCACATTGGTGAGAGCAAAACTTCTGATTTCACAGATCTAAATGGGACTAAAGAATAAGCTTGTTAAACTCCTGAGTGATGCTTACCCTCTATGCACACAGAATGATAACTGTACGTCATGATTGTGTTTTCCTTGTCTTCACTACTTCACTTCTCTTTGATTGCTTCCCTTCTTTGCATTTTTAGGTAGGAAAATTGAATTAATGCTTTTTAATTGAAAAGGATTCTTCCCTCATACACTATATTCTGACCACTGTTTTCCCTCCCTCCACTTCTCCCACGTCCAGCATACCCTTCTTCCCCAGTTCCACTCCCTCCCCTCTGTATCCTTTTCAGAAAAGAACAGGCCTCCAAGATAGGACTGCCAAACAAGACCAAACAAGATACAAAAAGAAAAGGCAAACAGATCTCACACTGAGGATAGACAAGGGACCCAATAGGGGAAAGAGAGACTCAAGTGCAGGTGAGAGGGTCAAAGCTACACCTGTTTCTAATGTTAGGAGTCCCACAAAAATGCCAAGGTAACAGCCATGACATCTCAGCAGAGGACCTGGTATCGACACATGCACACACAGTGCTTGTCATTTATGTCTCTGTGACATTCCTGGCAATCAAGGGAGTGGGTTCCATCTCATGGCTTGGGCTACAAGTCAAGCAAGTTTGGTGTCACCACGCCCCCTTTATATCTTGGAAGCAGTACAGATTTTAGGTGTAGTGGTTTTTATTCTGGGTTTGTGTCCAGGTTTCTCTTTTGGTAGCCTGTACAGTACTGTCTCACCCCAAAGAGACTGGAACATAGGGGTGAAGTCTTTCAGCCTGCATCTGGTCCATCTCTCCACCTTCAGTATGAGTGAGCTGTCGCTTGTCCTGATAAACTTCACCATTCTGACATGTGTATAATTAAACGTCAAACCTCAGCGTGAATTCACAGAACAAAAATATCCTTGCATTTTCTAAAATTTCTCTCTAATTCTTAATACTCTTGGCACCCTTCCACCTGTGCAACAGACTGTTCACTCTGCTACAGGTTGAATAACAGTTGTGCAATATCCACCTTGATTCCAGCAGGAAGAGGGATATTGCATTCTGCGTGCTGGAAGACAGAGGGTAGGCTAGGGGAGGACAGGCACAAATGATGATGAAATGCAAATCTCTGCATATCTGAAGAAGATTTGGTACTGAAACCGAAGCCTGAGCCATAGATCACTAAGCCTGTCCCTTCATTACAGTGTAAACCTAAGGGAGGTGCTCATGTCACTCAAAACTCACTGGCCAATCAGGATCTTCCATTCCTCCATTTGAGAAAGAGGCCGGTTCTTCTTGGTGCCATGTGCATGTTCCCTCTATAGCTAAGCTGCATTGAATGGTTGGTGTGCTCTGGTATGAGCGCAGCTGCTGTGTGCCATGAAGGGATTTCAGACAAGTTTGGTGAGTTTGTGGTCAATGCCCCCAACCTGGTGGAGCAAGAGGCTGAACAACAGGAGCTGCTTTGTAGGGTCTTTCATGGGGCTGGGTGGGAACCAGCAGCCAGAATCAGCCATGGGAGATGTCCCTTTTCCTAGCAATGAACAGAGCAGAGCATCTTAATATCTTGATTATATTGGCTTTTGGTTGGGAGCAGAGAAAACTCATTTCTGGAACAGAAGGTTAAAATGAAAGCTTTATTTTCTGAGCTCAGGGAGGCAGCCAGTTCAGGATTTGAAAGGTGACCCAGAGTAAGCTTTATTGTATATTTAAATATTTAAATCCACAAGGGGAGGGCCCCTTGGTGAGTCCTGGGGTCATCCAATCAAATTTTAACATTGTGGGTTAGGCAAGGGATTTTCTGTTGGAGGCTGTGTTGATCCAGATCACTGGGCTCAAGGCCTTTAACTGTTTTCCAAGACATTTGGTCTGGATTCCAAGGCCCTACATTTATATCCATTGACATGTAGTCTGGAGCTCAAGGTGATAAAGAAACAAAGACATGAGTGCTCTGTCCATAATAAGGCAGGGCTTTGTAAGTGATATATTTTTACAATTTATGCACATTGGTTAAGGTAAGAGCAAGTTTTACCACTTAACTGATAATTAGGAAAATGTTTCAAGGGGTTGAGTGGGAGATGGTGCTGCAAGCTTTGGAATGTGAAGTTAATTTAATCTTGCTAGTAAAATGGAAGAGCTGCTTGGAGAGGACTGGGGCTCTGGAGGCTGCCTACTTATACACTATGGGCTTGCATGTTCACAAAGTATTTGCAGCAGGGGCTTGATCACAGAAATGTCCTTTGTAGTGTGCAAACTCAGAGAGGTCTAGATTCTAGTATCTATTACAAGTTCTGACCTTGGTATTTAATATTCAGGTATAAGATTCCTTTGGAGTTAATTTTGTGGAGGTTGTAAATAACATGTAGCACTTCATTATAAAGCTGTGATGTAAATGAGTAGAATTGTTGATGTAAGTGATTTGCCAATATTTAGGTGACAAGAAGTCACACCAAGTAGAGTTTAGCTAAGAGCTAAGTAGATAATTACCATGCCAAGCAGACCTGTTAGAGATTAGGATGCTAGGCAACACATATTTGCTCAAGAGGATAGTCAACAAATTTGTCTCCAGCCATAACCAAGAATTCAGCCCTGATTCATACCAACCATTGGCCCATCTCCATGTCAAAGAGGCATTTAACAAGCTGCTTAATTGCCATTACAGACTCACAGCCAACATTAAAGACTGATGTACCATAAAGTTGCAGTTTTTTCTTGAAAAAAAAAATCAGCTCTGTCATATGTGGAAGACATCTAGTGAAAACCAATTGAACAGTGAAAGCCCTATTGTGTTGAGGGATGCCCTGATCAAATAAAGCTTTCCCCAAGAGCCTGATGTGTGTAGACTCACCTAACTTCTTCTCAAACTCCTCAAATATGCTTGGCAGAGCCAGTACAATCTGTGGCCTAGGCTTTGGGAGATTGCCCCAAGATTCTGAGGTATTTAAAATAAAGCAGTGTTTCTTTTCTAAAACCAGCAATCGGGTGATCTGCAGGGTCAGGGCATTTGAGTAGGGCTTGCCTCTGATTCTGAGAACCCAACACATGGAGATGCCCTCATCAGTTCCAAAGTCACTGTGGTCTTGGTAAATAATGTTCTTGAGGTCCTCTGTTCCCCTTGTGCAGTATTGTTTTATTAGACTCCTCATGGCTTTATACCATTGTACAAGCATTTCTGATCAACTCATAGATGTTTCCCGTTTCCTTCCATTTTTCCCCAAGAAGTAGTGTGCAATATGCTATACTTCTTAAGAAGCTTACTTAGGATAAGACATAGCTTATGCAAAACTTTCCCATCCTAGCTTTTACATTTTCTGTCTTCTACTTTTCCTAACATTTGAAACCTCTGAGACCTCTCACTTATACCATGTCACTGAGTAATGACCTGCTGTATTAAGAGAGTGGAGTACATAAATCGTTCTAGGAATATGTTTGTTGTGTAAATCTCCCAAGTGGCTCAGTGGCTACACTTGAACTCTGTAGTCCATAATGAAATTGTTTCATATATAACCTGGAGCATAATAGAGACTTGAGGAGGACTGCATGTATGGAGTACAAAATCAGTTTTAGGCTATCTTCTCTTATAGCATTAACTAGAACTAGATACATGGTACTATTAATGAAAACTTTTTTAATTGACCATTTAATTGTGTGTGGCATACGTTGTTCCTGGTGGTGGATATTAATTCTAGAATAGCTGCATCTTCATTCTTTTAGAAAAATATTTGAGACAAGTGTTGTTGGCTCAATTCACATTGAATGCAACCTATTGTTCTCCAGATGCATGGCTTTACTTTCCTCTTGGTTAAAATTTCTAAATTCTCAAGTTAAAGGCTATACACAACAGAGTGTTAAAAATTACTCATTCTAGACATACAGTGATTTGTCTATTGTGTGTGCAGTAAGAAGACAGCTTGAAAAAAATGAAGGTCAGGTTTCTGGAAGTTTTAAACCTTGTTTTCTTATTCAGTTGTTTTGTGATAATTGTTACAAGTTTACAAGTAGGGTACAAAATGGTGTCAAGGAAGAAATGTGGATCAGACCTCAGCAGTATTTGATTATCATCCTTTTACCTTTCCACTAACAGGAGCCACAGTGATGTGACTTAAGGAACTCAATGTCAGGATTAAAAGGAGTTTCTGAGTTGCAGAGATGTCTCAAGTATACATGGTGTTAGATGTCTCAAGTGTACATGCTGTTACGCAGTTACATCGTGCAGATTTCATGTCTTGTGTTGGGATACATGTGGCAAGAACGAGACAAAATTACTATTTAACATTGTTTTGTTTATGGGAATCAGTAGGACTGGGTTTACCTTCAATCACTAGGGGGCCATGAACTACAGCCCCATAGCCCACCTTTATGGTGACCTCCATTTACAGAGAGAGGCCTAGAGCATGGGGTCTTTCTTTGAAAAAGAATCAGTTGTATCTAGAAGGTAATTTGAACAGTGTAGGGGTCACTTTGAGTATTTTTGTTAGAATGGTGATATTTGTGTTTATTTAATTTCTATGTGTTTACAATCATAGGGAACATTGGTCTACTTCACATTTTTCTCGGTAGAGTTTCCTTAGGTATCTTGATGAAATCTTGACTATATTTTTGGGCTTATGTTTTTGTCATTTTTGCTGAATTCTTTCACAAAATTTGTGCACAATTTTCATCGTTGTCATTGTAAAATAAGTGCAGAAGTCATATTTTGTCTCTGTGTTTAATACATCTTCATAATCCTACTGAGAATTCTGAATTTTTTTCATATGGTAAATTCAGTTGGCAGCGTGCCATCATAAAATGGCACCCAAAGAGCATGCATGGACTGGACCTAGGCACCCTACACATATTTAGCTGATGGGTAGCTTTGTCTTCATGTATGTCACCTAGCATTTGAAATGGGCACTATGTGTGACATGGACACAGTTGCCTGTTTATGAATCACTTTGCCCTAGCTGGGCTGTGTTGTCTGGCCTTAGTGGAAGAAGATGCACTTAGTTCGCATGCAACTTGATGTGGTGAGTAGAGTTGGTATGGGGAGGCTTCCCTTGTCTGAGAAGAAGGGGAGGAGGAGTAGGGGAAGAGGGTGAGTAGATGATGCCAGGAAAAGAGGACTACCAGCTGTAAGAAGGATATAAAGTGAAAAAATAAATAAAGTAATGAGAAAATGGCTGGTTTCTATGAAAGTGAGAGACTATGTTGACTCATGATTTTTATAGAAGGATCTTCAATTGAGGGTGGCAGTATCCCTAAGGAAGCAGCCCTGAGCTGGACAGGAAAGCTAGCTGAGCATGAGACGATGAAGAAATAAGAGAGCAAGGCAGGAAACAATATTTGCCATGGTTTTTGCTTAAGTTTTCTTGAAACTTCAGTTTCTATCCTAGATGAACTGTTTTCTGACAGGACCAAACAAGTAAACTCATTCATGACCTGAGATGTTGGTGGTTAAGGGTTTCAATCACAGCAACACAGTAGCAGGTTAGGAGAAAAAAAATTATGCCAAAAGTGACTTTGCTCCTGGAAAGACCTGAGAATGTTTTTTTTTTTTTTTTTTTTTTTTTTTTTTTTTTTTTTTTTTTTTTTTAGAGGAATGTGGAAAGTATTAGGACTTCAGATGGCAAAATTCCAGAGCTTAATTGGCTCTTCCTGTAGAATGTTGAGTGTACATACATAGGAAGTGGAGTTGATAGGATTTCAGTGGAAAATAGGCTCCATGAAAAATTAAGCTAGAGGTCATTTGTGTGGTAATTTGGCCTCAGATATTTTTTATCCTGCTCTTGATCTAAAAAATTAAGTAAGGTAGAGTTAAATTTTGGGGACTGATTTCTTAGATGATGATGTTTGTTTTCATACCTGGCTTGGATTTTAGTAATTAGTCAAGTCTACATTTGAATTCTTGATTCTCATGTGTCAGCTTTCTGAGTACAAGTGCAAGGATGGAAGATGTACCCCCAATGTGTTCTGTTTTGTCAATGTATTTGACCAATGTTAATATTAAAATGCTTAATAAAATGTATGTATGTATGTATTGTTTGAAGTTACATGCTTCTTTATGTTCTCATTTATTACTATATGGCACATCATGTTGAAGTTCTGCTTTGTAAGAATTTTCTAGAGATGCTATATAATGCCACAACAATGAGATTTGTTTCAAAGAAAGCATGTTATATGTGTAATATCACTGTGTTTTTAGGCTATGACCGATATATGAAGATTTGATGACAGTTTGGGGGGTTTATTTTGACTATTCTAATTTGATTGTCAAGGTGATGTTTCCAGTTTTCCCTCTGGATATTTCAGAGAATGTATTAATATTATTCTTTTTTTCACTTCTATTTATTACATTTATTTTATATCCCACCTACAGCCCCTTTCCTATCCCCTCTCAAGCCCACTGTCTCTCTGAGTGTATTAATGTTCTAAAGAGATCAGTTTGTTTTTTGACTTTACATCCAAAAGGCCATCCCTTCCTCTGCTCTCAGTCCACCCTCACCCTTCTCCCTCCCTTCCCAGAAAAATGGAGCACTACTCTTCCTGTATCATACCATTGCAGGACATCAAGTTACATCAGGACTGAGCATATCCTCATCCACTAAAGCCAGTCAAGGCACACCTGAGAGGGGGAGAGGATTTAAAACCAGGCAGTAGAGTTCATATTAGAAACAGTCCCCTTCACTTACCACTCAACCCACTTAGACCAAACTGCCCTTAGTACAGATAAATTTAATAGGCCTAGGTCCAGAACATGCATGCTCCTTAGTTGAAAACTCATTTTCTGTAAGCCCCCTTGGTCTGGGTTACTTGTCTCTGTTGGTCTTCTTGTGGCTTCCTATACCCTCTAGGTTCTTCCATCTTTCTGCCAGTACTTCCATAAGACCCCCAGAGATCCACTCCATGCTTAGTTGCAATTTCCAGCATCTGTCTCCATTGGCTGCTAGGTGGAGTCTCTGAGATAACAGGCATGTTTAGGCTGTTTTCTAGAAGACAGCAAAGCAATATTTACAGTTTCATTGGCTGGCTATCTAGTGTAAGGTGGGTCTCACGTTGGCCCAATTATTGGTTGGACTTTCCCTAAGTCTTTGCTCCCTCATTATCCCTAAACTTCTTGTAGGCAGGGTAATTTTTGAATCATAGGTTTTGTGGTTCAGTTGTTGTTCCCTCTCTCCACTAGTCCTGTCTGGCTAGGAGGTGGTCACTTCATTTTCCATGTCTCTTTCCCCCGCCCCTCCATTAGGAGTTTCAGGGAGAGTCACACCTATATCCTCTCAGGAACCTTCCCTGTCAAATGAGTCCAGCTTGTCAAAGAGAGCCCCTCTCAATTGCCCTTCTTGTTCTCTGCTCTCTCACCTTCTACAACTATTCTCCCCACATCTGATGCCCACATTTGTTTCCCTCCCCATTTCAACTTCTGCCCCTTTCCCTCTCTTCATCCATATCTGCTGTCTGTTCTGTTTTCTATTCCGAGTGATGTTCTGATATCCTCCCATGGACTCTTCTTGTTACTTAGCTTCTTTGGGTGTATGGATTGTAGTATTGTTATCCTGTACTATAGGTCTAATATCAGTTTATAAACTATGTGTTTCTATGTCTGGGTTACCTCTTTCAGGATGATATTTTCTAGTTCGATACATTTGCCTGCAATTTCCATGATTTCTTCTTTTTAATACCTGGGTAGTATTCTATTGTGTAAATGTACTAGAAGTTTTTTATCCATCCCTCAGTTTCTAGCTGTTATGAATAAAACAGGTACAAACATAGTAGAACAAATGTCCTTGTACTTTAATGGACCATCTTTTGGATATATTCCCTGGAGTGGTATAGCTGGGTATTGAGGTAGAACTCTTCCCAGTTTTCTGAGAATGCACCAGATTGATTTCAGAGAAGCTGTACAAGTTTGTACTCCCATCAGCAGTGGAGGAAAGTTCCCTTTTCTTCACATCCACACCAGAATGTGCTGTCACTTGAGTTTTTTATCTTAGTCATTTGAGTGGTGTAAGATGGAATATTAGAGTCGTTTTGATTTCCATTTTTGTAATTGCCAAGGATTTTGATCATTTCTTTAAGTGCTTCTATGCCTTTTGAGATTCCTCTTTTGTGGCTTCTCAGATTAGCTCTGAACCCCATTTTTAAATTGGATTATTTTATTTATTGGTGTTTAATTTTTTAAGTTCTTTTTATATTTTGTACATTACCTTTCTGTCTGATGCAGCGTTGGTATAGATATTTTCCCAAACTGTTGACTGCTGTTTGTTCGAGTGATAGTGGCTTTTGACTTATAAAAGCTTTTCATGTTCTTGAGATCCCATTTATTAATTATTGATTTTAGAGCCTGTGCTGCTGTTGTTCTATTATCTCCTGTGTTAATGAGTTCCAGACTTTTTTCTACCTTGTCTTCTAAATGATTTAGAGTCTCTGGTTTTATGTAAAGGTCTTTGATCCCCTTGGACTTGAGTTTCTGCAGGGTGAGTCAAAGGGTCCATTTTCATTTTTCTACATGCAGACATCTAGTTAGACTTCTACCATTTGTTGAAGATGCTGTCTTTTTCTTTCTTTCTGTATGATTTTGTCTTCAAAGTACAGTAAGAGTGTGGATTTATTGCTGTGTCCTTATTCCAATTGTACAGGATTGGTTTGCTATCACGGGTATTTTATTTTTCTATATGATGTTAATGTTTGCTCTTTCAAGGTCAGTAAAGAATTATTTTGGAATGTTGTTGGGAAATGGATTGACCCTATAGACTGCTTTTTTTAAGAATGCTCTTTTGCTAAGTTAATCCTATATATCCATGAGTTTGGGAGATCTTTCCATCTTCTGATATCTTCAGTTTCTTTCTTTAAAGACTTGGAAATTCTGGTCATAGGGGTCTTTCACTTGCTTGGCTAGAGGTACAGCAAAATATTTTTTTGTTGTTTGTAGTTTTTGTTTCCCAAATTTCATTCTCAGCCCATTTTTCATTTGTATACAGCAGGATTAATGACATTTTTAGTTAATTGTGTTCCCAGACATGTTGTGGAAAGTGTATATCAACTGTAGGAAATATCTGGTAGAATTTCTTGGGTCACTTATGTATACTAGTAAATCATCTGCGAATAGTGATCCTTTGAATTCTTTCTTTCCAATTTGTATCTCCTTGATAACCTTCAGTTGTCTTATTGCTTTAACTAGGACTTAAGGAGTATATTGATGAGATATGGAGAGGGGAGGCATCCTTGTCTTGTACCTCATATGAGTGGAATTTCTTTAAGTTTCTCTTCAAATGATTTGATGTTGGCTATCAAAAAAGCTTGCTTTTCAATATCTTTGTTATGTTAAGTATGTGCCTGCTTCCTTGTATGCCTGATTTCTCCAAGTCTTTTAACATGAAGGGGTGTTGGATTTTGTCAAAGGCTTTTTCTCATCTAATAAGATGATCATGTGATCTTGGTCTTTCAGTTTGCTTATATGGAGGTTGACATTGATAGATCTTCATATATTGGAACATCCCTGTATCCCTAACATTAAGCCTATTTGTTTATTGTGAATATCTTTGATGTGTTCTTGGATTTGGTTTGCAAGTATTTTACTGAGTATATTTGTGTCACAGACAGCTATTAGCTGTCATATGGGTGTTTGAAATTTAACCCAGGTCCTCTGGAAGAAGAGACAGTGTTCTTAACCATGAGCCATACTTCCATCCCCCATGATTTATGATCAACATTTACATTGCTAATATTTTCATCTGTTCTTTTGTAACTGTTCAAACATACATTTCATTTTAGCGAGATCATATTAATTTGTAAAGTTTAAAATGAGACAGTTCAGGTTTCTAGACATGTATACAGAACTGGAGAGAGTGTATAACTCTGTTGAAACTTTTGAAATATCTTTAAGTTCTTTCTATCTTTTTTGTTTGATTCATTTTTGCAGAATAATTAGGGTCTTGTTATATACCCCTGAGTGTCCTGGAACTTATTGCATAGAGTATACTAACATCCAGCTCTATGACATCCACCTGCCTCTGTCTCCTGGGTGATTTTGGAATTAAAGTCATCAGAAAATACACCCAGCCTGCCCATTGTTATTAGAGTCAGGAATCATTTATACCATTTCTCTGACGTGGACTCAGTACAGTTGATCTGTTTACTATCTCTCTATATATTTGTTTGTTAATTTCTCTTACAAGCCTATATCATAATTAAAGGATGCAAAAATTAAATAGGTGAACCTCACTATTCAGTTTTCTCCTAAAAGGAGTTAGTTATTACATTAGAACTTGTGTGTCACAAAATAAGCGGAAGAACCACCACAATTCTTTGAAAAAATTGTAAGTGAAATATATATTTCCAGTATTTTAATTATCATGCTTTCTGTTGTACATGTGTGGATATTTTAGAGTACATTGACCTATAATGATGTGCATGTGAACTTCACTCGAGAAGAGTGGGCTTTGCTGGATCCTTCCCAGAAGAGTCTCTACAAAGATGTGATGCTGGAGACCTACAGGAACCTCACTGCTATAGGTAGAACAGTGAATTTTCTTTACTCTTTAAAATATTGGGAAAACCCTTTATTCATTATTGAAGCACTTCTGTAATTTCTTTTGAGGATGAGGAAGAATGAGGTGAATGATTCTTTGATTGAGCATAGATCGTTACCTAAATATTGCCTTATTTCCAATTACAAAGCATACATTTTTTACTGTATTTTAGGCTACAATTGGGAAGATCATAATATCGAAGAGCATTATCAAAGTTCTAGAAAATATACAAGGTAATTTTTATGTGTAAGCTCATATGAATTTGGTTCTTAGAAAATTTTAAAATGTACTGGAAGTTTGAAAGAGAAGGGACAGTGTAAATTAACTGTCTTAAGTATACTTATTGATAATTAATCACTTGTTACTAAGCCATGTACCTCCATTTTAGGTATTTGATGTGTGTTTGTAAGACACTCATCTAAGAAAGAATGCAAGAAATCCGTACGTTACCCAAGATCAACATTTAAATCATAACCTCATTAGTGCTATGAGGTAGAACTGCAATTCATTTATTCTCCTACAAATGAGACATTGCCAAATAGTTGATAATAAATAGTTGATGAAAGTATGTCCAAAACATACTAATCAAGTAGTCCATAGTAAAGTTAGGTTACACATATACCTGTAATAATGTTGCTAAGCTTTGTGAGAAGGGCAGTTTTTTAGAGTCAAGAATGTTGTTGTGGAAAAACCATAATCCATATAGCATGTCTGTGATGAACAAAAATCAAATGTGTGAATGCAACATGAAACCATGTCATTTATTATTCTTTTCATAGGTATATCATATATCACAATGAATACAAATTGTTACTGTAGGTATATTGAAAGAAACAGTGTACCACCCAGAATAACTAAAATAAATAGTCGTCCCCATTTTGAATAGATGTTTAAAAGGTGATAAGTATTATGCTTTATATGGGCTATTCAGAGATGCAAGCAATACAAATAATGACACAGAAGCTTTGCAATATTTTAAAGCTTAGGCAATTTAACTGGTCAGATTCTGAACCCTCTTTTACCCTAACACAAATAAATCTAGCACAGTGTCCTGATGCATGGCCATGTCTTGTTCATGTTCATGTCCATATGTTAACCTCACTGTCCTGCTGGTGAATTGCCTGATTTTTTTCTTTCTTCCCAGCAACCCCTTTCACTAAGAAGTTCTGGCCTCCATTTTATGCCCTGCTATCTGTTGTCAACTCTTCATTATTTCCAATAGAAAACTACGGAAAGACAAATATTTACAAAGTATAGGACAGGTGATGGGCCATAAAAAGAAAAATATTATGATTTGTCTAGCACTTAGCTATCTGCTGGCTTAGCAATCAGCGTTCATATATATTGACACACTTTCACACAATATACACCAACATCAGTTAACTGGTTATTCAACTTTATTAGGAATTCTCACAAAATCACTGGTCAGAAAATATAAGTTTTAGGAATATATAAATTTGTTTTTCCCAGTTACATTTGCATATTTAGCATGGCGCACAATATAGGGAAATTTATTAATCCAGTCAGTGTGATAAAGCTCTGAGGTTTTGCAGTTTTCTACAAATATGTGGTAAAGCATCTTATTAAAAAGTATTTTAAAAAGTATAGCATAAATATGAGACAGGTAACCAATATTTTTAACATCACAGGTATTTTCAAATAGGCAAAACAACCCATAGAGAACACTGTGAATATAAAAATAATGATGAAAACTCAAGATGGAATTCCTGTTTACATTTGCACAAAACTGTAAAATTAAGTGACATGGACAAAAACATACATTAGTGTAATGAATTTGGTAAAGCTTTCATATGTGCCAATTATCTCTGCAGGTCTAAAAACAGAGTGGAGAGAAACCCGCTGAAGATACTCAATATGATGAAGTCTTTGCACGTCACAGTAATCCCCATACATGTAAAAGTATGCATACTAGTGGGGATCGCTTTGAATATAACCAGAATAGTAATGCCTTTGCATATGATAGTCATTTCCTAAGATATAAAAGGATACATATAGAAGAGAAACCTCATAAATGTAACGAATCCGGCAAAGCCTTTGCATTTAACAGTGATCTAAAATATAAAAGAACTGACACTGGAGAGAAACCTTATGAATGTAACCAATGTGGTAAAGCCTTTGCACAGAATAGTCTTCTGGTAGTACATAAAAGAACTCACACTGGAAAGAAACATAAATGTAACCAATGCGGTAAATCTTTTGTACGTAACAGTCATCTACTGATACATAAAAGAACTCACACTGGAGAGAAACCTCATGAATGTAACCAATGTGGTAAAGCCTTTGCATGTAACAGTGATCTCCTAAAACATAAAAGAACTCATACTGGAGAGAAACCTTATGAATGTAACCAATGTGATAGAGCCTTTGCATGGAGCAGTCATCTGGTAGTACATAAAAGAACTCACACTGGAGAGAAACTTTATGAATGTAATCAATGTGGTAAAGCCTTTTTACGTAACAGTCATCTCCTGCTACATAAAGGAATTCACACTGGAGAGAAACCATACAAATGTAACCAATGTTGTAAATCCTTTGCACGTAACAGTAGTCTCCTAATACATAAAAGAACTCACACTGGAGAGAAACCTCATGAATGTAGCCAATGTGGTAAAGCCTTTGCACAGATCAGTACTCTCCTAATACATAAAAGAACTCACACTGGAGAGAAACCTTATGAATGTAACCAATGTAGTAAAGCCTTTGTACGTAACAGTAATCTCCTGCTACATAAAAGAACACACACTGGAGAGAAACCTTATAAATGTAACTTATGTGATAAAGCCTTTGCACAGAACAGTCATCTCCTACTACATAAAAGAACTCACATTCGAGAGAAACCTTATGAATGTAACCAATGTGGTAAAGCCTTTGCAGACAACAGTGTTCTCTTAAAACATAAAAGAACTCATACTGGAGAGAAACCTTATGAATGTAACCTATGTGGTAAAGCCTTTGCACAGAACACTTATCTAATAAAAGAACTCACACTGGAGAGAAACCATATGAATGTAACCAATGTGGTAAAGCCTTTTCATGTAACAGTAATCTCGTAATACATAAAAGAACTCACACTGGAGAGAAACCTTATGAATGTAACCAATGTGGTAAAGTCTTTGCAGATAACAGTGTTCTCATAAGACATAAAAGAACTCATACTGGAGAGAAACCTTATGAATGTAACCGGTGTGGTAAATAAAGCCTTTGCACGCAACAGTAGTCTCCTAATACATAAAAGAACTCACACTGGAGAGAAAACTTATGAACGCAACCAACGTGGTAAATCCTTTGCATGGAACTGTCATCTGGTAGTACATAAAATAACTCCCACTGGAGAGAAACCTTTTGAATGTTCCCAATGTGATAAAGTCTATGCATTTCAGTATACTCTCTGAAAATCTAAAAGAACATACCTTAGAGGAAAATCTTATGAATGTAATCTGCGTGGCACCACCTTTGTACAAGACAGTCATCTCCTAAGACATAAAAATGCATGTTGCAGAAAATTCTTATGAATATAATCAATGTCAGAAAGCCTTTTCGTGTAAGAGTCATCTTGAACAAGAACACCTACTGGAGTGAAACCCTATGAATTCCACCAACGCGCCAAAGCATTTGCATTCCATAATAATCTCCATGTACATAGAAGAATACACACTAGAGAAAAACTATGAATGTGACCAATGTGATAAAGCCTTTTGTTGTAATATTAATCTCATATGATATAAAGAACACATACTGGAGAGAAACCTTATGAATATAACCAGTCTGGTAAAACTTGCTCTTCACAATCATCTTGAATGTCATGAAAGAATTCATATTGGACAGAAAGACTGTCAGTGTATTTAACATGGTGAAGCTCTTCCACATTTGTATAGTCATCATCATGAAAGAATTCATACTGGAGAGACATTATGAATGTTTTAAAATGTGAGGCCTTTGTACATATCTACATTTTTCATCATCCTAAAAGTTTCATAATGGAGAGAAATTCTGAGAAAAAGCACATTTTTAAGAGGTGCAGCTGAGGCGCACTATGATAATGTGGCCTTGACATGCAGAATATTTCCTCAAGTGTTTCACACCTTTCTTCAGTAAAAGGTTTTCACATGTTCTCTTTACAAAATAATTAGAACCCTGTGTTTTTCCACAACTCTGCCCTGTGGATCTTTTGTAGTTTCTCCTTCCTTCTTTGATTTATTTTGTTTTTAACCCATTAAGAATTTCTTTTAATGGAGATTTAAAAAATGAAATAAAATGAATTTTCAAATCTTTCTTCAATCTGCTATTTTATCTATAAACTATACTGTGTGCCTTCCTTGTGAAAAGAACCCAGTAATGTGCCATGAGGCCTGGTTCAGATTTTATTATTATTATTATTATTATTATTATTATTATTATTATTATTATTATTATTTAAGGTATTTTTGAGACATGGTTTCTCTGTGTAGCTCTGGCTGTTCAGGCTTCTCTTCCTAGAACTCATAGACATCCACCTGCCTCTGCCTCCCAAGTGCTGGGATTAAAGGTATGTGCCACCATACTTGGCAGGACTTTCTTATAGCCTGGTTTAAGTCATACTTAGTGACTTAAGACATGTTCAGACAAGTGAGTGTGAGGAGCTGGCCAGGGGAGCCTAGGAGAAATGTCATCAGAGACCAGAGAGACTTCATCCAGAAAATGATGGGAATAGATGTAGATTCCCACAACCAAACACAAGGAACAAGTGTGGAGTCCTTGAGGAAGGGAAGAATCAGAGGAACCAGGGGTGTCAGAGACATCATGAGAACACTTCCCACACAATCAGCTGTCTATTACTCATCTGTGTTAGCACAGATGAGGAGGCCTGGAGGACTCTCCTGGAAGACTTTTTTTGCATGTGTAGGGAGGGACTAGAGGAAGGTCAGTGGGAGGTGTCAAGAAGTCAGGTGACAGAGAAGGGAAGAAGCCAGAGAGGAAGAACCAGAGGGGGTCACATGATGTGGTTGGAGCCAGGAAGGGGCTGGAAGTGTCACATGAGAGAGTGAGTGGCCAGGGAGATTAGGGGTGGAGCTGAAGACACACCTGACATATGAGGGGTTGGGGGAGGGCCAAGGATGGGGCCAGCATTTCACATGTCAGAACCTCCTAAATAATGATATAACATACTGTATAATATTCTATATTATTTTCTCCCTTTTGTCTTAGGTCTCAGGTGTTGGGTCCTTATGTCTCCTTGTTGGGTCACAGGCAGCTACAGTATGTCTAAGCTACTGTAACAAGACATGATGATGGCATTGACTATTACATAAGGATAACAGAGGGGTCAGGGATTGGGGCTTGGGGCTTAAGTCTGAGGCCTCAGGGCTCAGGCACCAAGGACTAGTGATCAGGACTTAAAATTGTGTTTATAGGGCCTGATCTGGGCCCCTCAGTCACTTTCATTTCTAAATGATCCATATTCATAAGACCTGGGTCTGCTCCTCTTGAATCTACATATCTCAGGAAAATTTCTTCTTGGATTATTAACAGAAAAAATAAATTACCTTTAGGGACCATTTGTCAACAGTCCTTGAGTCGATCTTATCCTATCAGAGCAATGTACATTTTGAGCATACAAATCTTTTGAAATTGTCCAACCACAACCAAATTGTTAGCTTTACACTTAATATCTATAGTAGTTTTAATGCATTCAGAAAGAGGTGAAGATGAAGAGCTTAAAGGTCTAATAGCCCTTTTGCATTCAGTATTCACACACCCACCAGCTAACGGTTCAAGTAAATTTCTCTAGCTTCTCGATCTGATATTACTCTATCTAAATCCCAAGTAAATTTTTGTAAAAAGTCAGTGAAAGATTTGTGTTAACTCTGGTTTATCTTTATGAATGACTCAAAGTATTTTTCTTGTTCTTCAGTCTTGCCCCAAGCATTTAAACTTATTTTACTACATTGTTCTAAGATGGCATCATCCAACATAATCGGTATTACTTTTTTCCCTGCTGGTTTATTATTTTTATTCTTTTCATTTATTGCAGTTTATTTAATTTGTATTCTGGCTGTGGCCCCCTCCCTCGTCTCCATTCTGCTTGACTCTATGTCCCTCCCCTAGTCCACAGATAGCATAGGACCTCCTCCCCTTCCATCTGATCATAGCCTATCAGGTCTCATCAGGACTGGTTGCATAGGCTTCCTCTGTGACCTCACAAGGCTGTATTCCTCTTTTCAATTTGTATTTTCTTTACATTCATGTGCTATGAGTCCTAATAGTGCCCCTCCCTCAACTCTTCCCAATTTTCCCTTCTTCTTCCCCCTTCTCCTCCCCCTTTCTATCCAGAAAAGGGGAGCTTTCCTCCCTCCCATATCAAGCCTCTGGTTTATTAAAGTGTTCATTGTATATTTTCCATTTAAAGTACATTTTTATACTTATGCATGGACTTACATATATTATAGCTATCTTATGTAGATAATTTATAGGATGATTGATTATGACTTTCACATATGTTTATTGTTATTTCACACTCTTCCTTCTTTTACACTTATCCACATTTTTATTTAGAGTACTTCCCCCACATTATCCAAATCAGATCAATTGTACACTGCTACTGCATTGCTTCCCCACCATGTTTCCTGGTTTCTATAGTTATTCCTTGGTAAATACATCTGAAGATTTTGGGTTAGCTGCCTCAGAGTATAGAGAATGAGTGATATTTTTCTTTCTGGATCTGTGTTACCTAAATCAATATAATTTTTCTAGTTCCATCTCTTTATATGTATGACATATGTGTTTCTGTATGTATTTCTATGTATGTTTGTGTGTATATGTATTTATATTTATGTATGACTTATGTGTTTAGATGTTTCAATTTCCTACCTATGTGAAGAGAATAGCAAGGACCATGGCTGATCAGTTATCTGTGTAGTGGTATATCAAGTACTTTGTGCATATGTTAAGGTATAAAACAGCTGGGTCATATGGTACATTTATTATTACATGTTTGAGGATTCTACACAATGATTTCTGCAATGGCTGAATTTGTTTAAAAGCTGCTCTACACAACCCGCTTTCCAGAGATCCACTATGTGCCTGTTTTATAAAAGCATTCCAATACCACCCAAAGCCCTGTTAACTACAAAAACGACAAAGAGAACAAGTATTTAATTCATATATTTTATTTTAATACCTATCATGATTAAATTTTGAATATTTATATTATCCAAAAATTAATAAGTAACATGCATAACTTAATAAAATGTGTTTTCATCAATAGCTTCTATTTTGAAATAGAATGCCTGTGATTGTGAGACAAAGTGAGGCACTCTTAGTTTTTTTTTAAATATACACTTTAGACAAAATTACTGAAAAGTAGTTAAATAATTTAATTTTATTCTACTAATGGTTTATAAGAAAGACTAAGAAAGTTCATCAAAATGATATTTTATGAGATGTCTTGTTTGTAAAACATCTCAAAGAGTTCTTATCGGGTCGTAGGAGAATAATGTAGCACTTTGGGAAGAAGATACATGCCAGCAACCCTGCACTGGAGGCCAGGATGGAGAAGACCTCCACAGCCACCATGGCTTTGCCCTTGGTGCTCTGGTAGACAGGGATGAAGGTGAACCAGACACTGAAGAACACCAGCATGCTGAATGTCAGTAACTTGGCCTCATTGAATGTGTCAGGCAGGCTCTTCTGACCAGGAAAGCCACAGTGAAGCTCTCTAGGGCCAGGGACCCTAGGTTAGCAAGCATACAGTAGAAAGCAGTAACTGAGCCCTTGTTGCATAAAATTATGATATGAGTATGTTCAGACTGTGTATCTGTGTCAATATAGGGGGGCAAGGTTCCCAGCCAGACTGCAGAGAGAATAAGTTGGATTAGAACACAGATGGGGATGACAGCATTGTAGACACGTGAGGCAAACAACCTTCTCATTGTTCTCCCTGGTTTCATGAACTTAAAGGCCAGAATTACAGTTATAGTTTTTGCCAAAACAGTGGAAATAGCCAAGGTGAACACAAGTGCAAATGTTATTTGTTGCAGTATGCAGGAGGTTGTGTTTGTGCATCCAATGAAGAAAAAGGAGCAGAGGAAGCAGAGGAGGATGGAGATGAGCAGGATGTAGCTGAGAGTCTGGTTATTGGCCTTAACAATGGCAGATTCTTGGTTTTCGAGAAAGATTCCTAAAAGTGCAGTTGTGCTGATAGAAAAGCACAGAGCTGTGCAGGCCAGAGCCATGCCCAGAGGATCCTCAAAGGAAAGGAAGGTCACTGCCTTTGGCAGGCAGTGGCTTCACTCAGGGTTTGGATACTCTTGACTTGGGCAAGCGATGCACTCCTGCTGATCTGTGTGGATAAATTGGATCAACATTTCACCTTATATAAGTATTTACTCATTGCATATTTAATACATTACAGTGCTTTCCAATGATGTGTGTATCCTGACATATTCTTCTTCCTGATACTGCCAAGGACATGAACTCTTTATAAATCCCATTTCTAGTGTTTATCTTGTTTAATTAACAATAAGCTTTCTGCTCAACAGTTTATCACAGTATCCTAGGGCAGTGAAATTTGTATTAATCATATTCAGATAAAGTTATACTTTCAAGTAATCCTTCAAATACTTTTGTTTATACTTTGAGTTTCTAAGTATTTATACACTATATTTTGAACAAAAATACACTTCCTTGTTTCCACCCTCATGGGTTCTTCTCATTTTTCTTGTTACACACAGTTTCAGTGGATTTTTAACCCTTTCTATACCTTTTTTTCTAAGATAACATGTGAATAAGTTATATCTCACCTCCACGGCCTATGAAACAATTCTGATTTGGTAGTAAATATACAACACTTGCATCACCAAATTTGAGCTATAAGCTTGGATCAGACAGTATCTGACTCAGGACAGGACTGTGTGTTTCATTAATTCCAGAATAATCCTGGCAATTGTTCAAATTTTCACTCTAGTTATATTCTGAAGACTAAAAGATGCCTTACTTGTCACATAATAAGTCTATCAATCTTTAAAATAGTAAATCAGAAAAGGGGAAATGGCACTGCCATATTCACTAGAATTGGTGAGAGTCATGAATCCAGCACAGCTGCTTGATGCAACTCCTGCAAAGGTGAGTAGATTGTTACAATCACTGTTCTTTGATCTCTAACTTTTGTTTTTTGTTTTTTTTTCCCTGTGTGTTGCATTACTGGGGATGTTCTACACTATGATTCAATTTCTGTTTTTTTTTCTACAAAAATGTTCTGTCTGAGTCTTTTTATGAAAATCCTAAACTTTATCTGTCCATCCTTTGAAAATCTTCATGTCCTGGAGTTCATTAAGCACAGATAAGCAGGTAGTGAGATGAGACCATTCTTTCAGGAGCTTTTTTAGGGTATCTGACCTTAAATAGTATAGTGGTGCAGGGTAAACAAAGACAATATGCAAACCTTGAGTGGCCAGGAGATTCCAGTAAATATTTAAGTCCCTTTTATTATTGGGTGAGAGCTCCCTAAAAATGTAGTTTAAAGATATGAGGTCATAGAGTATACACTCCTTATGGAATAAAATTCAGTAAATAAGATAGATTGACTAAAATGAACTTTTTCTACTGTATAGCATACATGATGATACATAGATTAAAGGGAGTTAGTAATTAGTATTTGCTATTCATAATAAGACCAGTTCAGGTATTTTCTGTTTCTCTTGACTGTACTCATACTAAAGACACTACCAGCCAAAGAGCACATTAAATGTGTTTTCTTTCAAGGAGACAGTCTTTAGATCATGTAAATTAGAGATATAGGGCTAATAATAATAATAATGAAATCTGTTCCATTTGTATTTTTGTAATTGTAACTGACCTTGTAAACCTGGATATGTAATGAAAAAAATCAGACACCTACTCTGTACCACTTGTAGAATCATTAGTCTGTTTGTACTATGAATCTTTATAAATAAATAAGTGCCTTGTAGCCAGTAAGTCAGAGCCACAGAAAGGTCTAAATTTTGGAAGTCAGCTGTGAGATTCTCCTGACCCCTCCACCTGACCCACTCTATTCCCTTACTGACCCTTCATCTGCTCTGTGGAGCATACTGAATACAAAGACCCTCCAACTCTCCTTTCCATATTTAGGATAGCCCCACAAAAATGTTCCTGGTACAGGCTCACAGAGAATGAATTTCCAACAAGAGAATATGCATGAGACAGACCTGGGCTCCATGCACATATGTAACATTTGTGCAGCTTGATCTCTGAGAGTTCTTACAACCCATCTGTAACAGTTGTGCAACTTGGTCTTCATGGCAGGCTTCTAGCAAGACATTTAACAGTTGTGCCGATTAGTCATCATGGGGGACTTGTAACAGCACATGTGTAACACTTTGTGATGCTTGGTCTTCATGGGGGACAGTTAACAGCAAGACCACAGATGTCTCTGACTCTCTTGCCTGTCATTGGATCCCTTTCTCCTAATTGTACTGCCATGTGTAGCCTCAATAGAAGTTATACCTAATCTTATTGCAACTTCATATGCCAAGGCTGGTGGATAGCCAAAGGAGGCTTCATTTTTTCTTGAAAGAAAGGAAGGTGGGGCATATGGGGTGTTGGGTGGGGTGAGAGAGAGGGACTGTCAGGAGAGATGGAAACATATGCTGTAATAGTACATAAACAAATTAATAATATATTAAAAAAACAATAAGATTGTAGTAGAAATAATTGAAATGGAAACAAAGAAAACAACACATAGAATTAACCAAAGGAAGAGCTGGCTCTTTCTGAATATAAACAAAATTGACAGACCGCTGTCTCAAATAAATCAAAGAAAGACATAGAGGACTCAAATTAACAGAATCAGAAATGACAGAAAAACAATTACTATAGAAACCAAAGAAATTTGGAATATTCTAAGGAAATATTAAAAATATATATATATTTCTGTAAGCTTAGAAATGTACATGAGAGGGATAAGTTTTAGATTTGCTCAAGCAACTGTGATTCAAACATGAATTCAACAATAAACAACCTAAATAGACACAGTAAGAAATTCACAAAAACCTCTCACTGAAAAAGAAAAAATGGAAGGATGAAAGATCAAAATAATAATAATAACAAAATGAGAATCTGTGATGGTGGAGAACTGTGTGCACCATATCCGAGAGGCAGAGGATCAGAGATGCTTAAGATTGGTTAGTGGACTCATGGCTAGATCCAGAGCATTAACTTTGGTGCTTCCTGGACTGCATGGGACATCCAGGAATTGGAGGCAATAGGATTCAGGCCTTCTGTAATTCAGACTCCAATGAGTTTGGATCTCAAGGATCATGGACTCTTCTACTAGAACAGCCAGATTTTGCATCCCTACCTCTTTCCTAAGGGCAGTGTCAGGATTCCTGGGAGAGCATTCCAGGCACCAAGCCACAGTTTTGGTGGTCACCCTGTGAACACCATATTATCCCAAATCCAAGATGGCAGGGCCCAGAGGAATTTGAGAACAAGGAGAACTTTTGGGCAGGCTTGTATGCCTCAGTCCAGGTTTCTTCTGAGGCACCGCACAGTTGCCACCTGGGCCTAGAACCCTTTGGGGTAGCTGCTTCTGTGCACTGCTCCTAAGAGCTCCCATACATGCACATTCTGTGTCCTTCAATTCACCTGCCCCCACCGGTTTGTGTGCCCACACCCTATCCTGTGCCCTTCAGGATACTGTCATATGAATCACCACACCCATTCTTGAGCTACTGAAAATTTCTCATCATCCTGATCACTACTCCAGACTCCTAAGACAGGCCAGTCCATTCTATTGTGCAGTTTCCAGGGACAAAAAGGCTACAGACAACCAGATGGCCAAAGGTCAACCTAAAAACACAGTCATCAAAAATTAGGACATCACGGCTCCACCAGAAACCCCATCAAACAATGGATATTCTAATGCAGTTGAAACATAGGAAAAGAACCTTAAATATATGTTTATGTAGTTATTAGATGCATATAAAGAGGAAATGAAGAAATCTCTCAAAGAAATACAGGCAAATACAACCAAAAAGAGAGAGGCCATCATAGCAGGAAAACACACTCAAACAGGTGAAGGAAGTGAAAAAAAAAAGTTATTCAAGTCCTGAGAATAAAATTAGAATCAATAAAGAAAACACAAATCGAGAAAATCCTGGAAATGGAATACTTAAAGAAGAGATCAGGCACCACTGAAGTAAACATCAGTAACACAATACAAGAGATGGAGGAGAGAATCTCAGGCATTGAAGATACAATTGAAGACACTGATCAATCTTCCAAAGAAAACAGCAAAATGGAAAATCTGATGCAAAACATCTATGAAATCAAGGACACCATAAAAACATGAAATCTAAGATAATTAGAATAGGCTAAAAAGATGATTCCAGGCTTTAAGGTCCAAAATATATTTTCAATAAAATCATAGAAGAAAATTGAAACAATGAAGTTTACAGAGGTCATCAATCAAATGAACCTAAAATGATGTCTACAGAACTTTTCACCCAGACACAAACAAATATACTTTCTTCTCTGCACATCATGGAACCTTCTTCAAAACTGACCATATAGTCAGGCACAAAGCAAGTCTCTACAGATACAAGAAGATTGTTGTATCCTATTAGAACATCATGTTCTAAAGCTGGAATATTAAGAATGACAGAAATACGTTTATCCTATATTATATGTCTATATGAGTATATACTGTGTGTGTCTTTCTGCTTCTAGGATAGCTCACTCAGGATGATCTTTTCCAGTTCCCACCATTACCTGCAAATTTCATGATATCCTTGTTTTTTCTTTATTGCTGAGTAATATTCCATTGTGTAGATATACAACAATTTCTGTATTCATTCGTCAGTTGAGGGGCATCTGGGTTGTTTCCAGCTTCTGGATAAAGCTGGAATAAATAAAGCTGCTACACACATGGTGGAGCTAATGCCCTTATTGTGTACTTGAGCTTCTTTTGGATATATGCCTAGGAGTGGTGTACCTGGATCTTGAGGAAGCGCTATTCCTAGTTGTCTGAGGAAGTGGAGATTTATTTCCAGAGTGGTTGTACAAGTTTACATTCCCTCCAGCAGTGGAGGAGGGTTCCTCTTTCTCTATAACCTCTCCAGCATGTGTTGTCACTTGAGATTTTGATCTTGGCCATTCTGATGAGTGTAAGGTGAAATCTCAGGGTCATCTTGATTTTCATTTCCCTCATGACTAATGACTTTGAAATCTGTACATCTAAAGAAACGAATCAAGAGGGAGGACTCTTCCTAAAATGCTCAATCCCTATCTGAAAGGCAAAGAGGATGGACATCAGAAGAAGAAGAAAACAGGGAACAGGTCAGGGGCCTGCCACAGAGGGCCTCTGAAAGGCTCTGCCCTGCAGAATATCAAAGCAGATGCTGAGAATTATGGCCAACTTTTGGGCAGAGTGCAGGGAATCTTATGAAAGAAATGAGAAATAGTAAGATCTGGAGAGGACAAGAATTCCACCAGGAGAGCAAGAGAACCAAAAATTCTGAGCACAGGTGTCTTTCCTGAGACTGATACTCCAACCAAGTACTATGCATGGAGATAACCTAAGACCCCTGCACAGATGTAGCCCATGGCAGTTCAGTGTCCAAGTGGGTTTCATAGTAATGGGATTGGCCTGCTCTTTAATTACCTCCCCCTGAGGTGAGAGCAGCTTTACCAGGTCACAGAGGAAGACAATACAGCCACTACTGATGAGACCTAATAGAGTAGGATCAGAAGGAAGGAAAAGAAGACCTCCCCTATCAGTGGACTTGGGGAGGGGCATGCATGCAGAAAGGGGAGGAAGGTAGAGGTTGGTAGGGGTGGAGGGAAAGAACTACAAGGGGGATACAAAGTGAATAAAGTTTAATTAATAAAAAATTTTTTTAAAAGAATGACAGAAAAAGCAAAATGCTTACACACATGGAACCGAACAACACTACTCAATTAGAGGTGTGTCAGGAAATAAATAAATAAAGAACTTAAATATATACAAGAATTTAATGAAAATGAAGGCACAACATGCCCCAAATTATGGGACACAATGAAAGCAGTGCTAAGAGGAATGTTCATAACACTCAGTGCCTTCATTTTTGAGACATCTCATACAAGCAATTTAACAACACACCTAAAAGACTTAGAAAAAACCAAAATGATGTAGACAGACCCAAGAGGAGTAAATGGCTGAAAATAATAAAACTAAGGGATGAAATCAAAGTACTAAAAACAATCATTCAAAGAATCAACAAAACCAAGAGCTGGTTCTTTGAGACGATCAATGAGATAGACAAACCCTTAGCCAAGTAACTAAAAGGCAGAAAGAAAGTTTCCAAATGAACAAAATAAAAAATGAAAAGGGTGACATAAGGACAGAAATGGAGGAAATCAAAAGAATCACTAGGTCTCATTTCAGAAGCCTATATATCACAGAATTTTAAAGTCTATATGAAATGGACAAATTTTTGATAGATTCCACTTATCAAAGTTAAATCAAGATGAGGTAAATAAATTAAATAGTCGTATCTCCCATAAGGACACAGAAGTGGTCATCAAAAGCTCCTATCCAAAAAAGGACAGTGCATATTGTTTCAGCACAGAATTCTACCAGACCTTCAAAAAAGAGCTAATACCAATACTCTTCAAACTATTTCACATAATAGAAACAGAAAGAACATTACCAACCTCATTCTCTGAGGAAACAGTCACCTTAATACCCAAACTGCACAAAGACCCTACATAGAAATGAACTTCAAACAAATTTCCCTTATGAACTTTGAAGCAAATACACTCAGTAAAATAGTCTCAAATGGAATACAAGAACACATCAATGATCCACCATGACCAAGTAGGCTTTATCCCAGGCATGCAGGGGTGGTTCAATATACGGAAATCCATCAATGTAATCCACCATATAAACAAAGAAAAAAAAACCCAGCTGATCATCTTAGATGTTGAAAAAGCATTTGCCAAAATCCAACACCTGTTCATATTTAAAGATTTGGAGAGACCATGGATATAAGGCACACACCTAAACATAAATTAAGACAATATACACCAAGCCTACAGCCAACATCAAATGAAATGGAGAGAAACTTAATCAATCCCACTGCAATCACAGACAAGGCAAGGCTGCCTGTTCTCTCCTTATCTCTTCAACAGAGGACTTGAAAACATAGAGCCCACTGCAAAGAATTTAACAAATGGTGGCATTAGATCTCTGCAAATAAAGTATATTTAATTAGTATATCAACATTTTATTGTTTTCAATAAAACATAAAAAGTTTGTTATACAGTTTTCTAATTGACCTTTTTGAATATAGTAAATAAATAGTAGATTCTCATCATTGTAATGTATTTTCCTTCTGACTTTTAATTTTCTTATAAACTTCTTATTTTAAAAATAACATAATTACCTCACTATATCTCTTCTTGTTCTTTGCTCTAAACCTTCTCCTGGACCCACTTTATACTTACTCTTTGTCAAATTCATGGCCTCTTTTTCATAAAATGGTGTGTGTGTGTGTGTGTGTGTGTGTGTGTGTGTGTGTAATCATAAATACAGCCTTCTCAGTCCATATGATGTTATTTGTGTATGTTGTCACACAGTTATCCACAATCCTAAACAGGCAGCCATGTTTTCATTTATAAGACTTGCTTTTTCTGCTATTGTTGACATGGAAAATGACAACTATAAGTGTTGTAAATGCAGTTCCATTTCTTGTGCAGTCAAGAAACAACCACACATGTACTTTTCCTGGAGTTATTATCAGGCAAGAATTATTATGTTTGTTTATTACAGAAAGTAAAATAGAACTTGGACAACTGGAGATCTCATATATAATAGGGAACCTATACCATGGAGATGGCCATTCAATACTACAAAAGGCAGTTTTATTTAGTAGTTTGCATATGACACAATAGCATGAGAATTGCCACTCAAATCTTCACACATTATGTGGCATCAGCATGGTTTACTAATGGATTCAGGGTCCCAGGGAAAGAGATATATAGAACAACACTGCATTATGACACCACAGTCACTTCTTAACTTTCCCCTTCTACATTCCCAGTATGAGGAAAGGTATTATTTTTCTACCTGTCTGGTTGGAAATGTGCTGCTCTGGACAAAATAAACAAGAAAAACAGAAGACAGGCTTTTCTTCTTGTAAAACTTTCCAGAATCCTGGACCACAGCTCTGTACACAAACGGATTGAGGTGTCTGAGAAAAACACAGAAAGACTGGTCATAATATTGCGCATTAGTTTAAAATATCTTAGGCTAAATAACTTAAATGCACATATCCTATGTAAACTGTATATATTTATGAGGAACTCTGAGGTGTTGATATGGGAGTATAGAATGGTGATTTGTAGTTAGCACACTTCCCAATATTAAGTATTCAGCAACCATTTATGGTGACCAAACTTTGACTCACTTGTGCCTAGCCTTTGTGAAATGTGGAGCACATCCACATATTCTCTCTTGTGATGCAGCAAGTCTGAACTCACTTATTGTAGGAATTATGGAACAATTAGATTGTCAGACATTGGAAAGACATCTTGAAAATTCCACTAAAACTCAAAATATTACTATGTACCTAAAAAGCCTTAGAATAGACTTAATTACTCAGTCACTCTTGCCTCTTGCCTGTTTCTGCATTTACATGTCCAGTCACATAGTAACAGCCCTGTACTCTGATTCAGCTGCAAAATGAAGTTCAATTTTCTCAAGAAAGATAGTTTGGCCATTGGTGAATTATGGTGACTTTTACCCTTGACTCCCAAAGCTAGGAATTGTTCTATAACCTTTCTTTTCAAATGTTAGTGATGTCATCATATAGGATTTTCACCAATTCAATTCTTAGGTAATCACATTAACTACTAAAATTCTAACAACTTCAGTTTGTTTTATTTATGTATTTAGTTTGTTATATGTATATAACATATATTTTGTTATGTGTATAGGACAGGAATTATTTCTATATTTTCTTAGACCTCTTTTCTACCTTGATTTGAATCCAGTATTTGTCTCATAAATATGTACATATTTACAGGAATATGCTTCTGAATAACTGGTTCAGCAGTTAAGGGTGCATACTATTCTTTCACAGAAATATGGATTCAGTTCCTGACACACATATTGGGCAGCTCATATACATTGGTTACAGAAATTTCTCGTATCAAAATCAATAATTAATTTCTTGTTTATGCTACCTCACCTTGTAAAACTATCGATATGCTTAAATAGGAGTTGTATAAATAAAAGAATGCATTGAACCTCAGCTTGCCTATATAATTAACATATGTGAATATATGCATAAGTCTGTGTCCATGTATGTGTTTACACATATTAACACAGACATTCATGCCTATATATCCATGAACATTCATTCATTCATTGAATCATCAATGAACACAAGCATCCAAGTTCAATTCATCTAATTCTAGCTAAGGAATTACCTGATATTATGTGTGCATTTGTATGTGTATTTATTTTTGTATGTACACATACATATGTATAATTCTGAAATATTGATTTATTTCAGATTTAAAGTCATCCTACAAAAATAAAGAGATGACTTATTGCCACATAAGCATGAAAACTTAAATTTGATCATGATGAAAGGATGAAAGAAAAGTTGGGTGCAGAAAAATGGGCCTTTAATCCAAACTTTATGATCATGAAGACAGAAAGAATCCATAGGTTATGCTGTCCTCTGAGTACAGTAAAATCAAAAAGTAAAGGTTTCAGAGAGATATCCTATTTAAAAATAAAGTGGACAGCAACTGAGGAAGATAACCACAGTTGACTGTGGCTTTAACAAGCACAGGTACACCCAAACACAAGCTCATGAACACCAAAACACAAGCTCACAGTCACAATAGATCTAAGAACTTAACATTTTCAATAAACATTACACAATCAAGTTTATAATTCTTTACAAATAATTCCCTTCATATTAAATGCTGAAAAATTTCCAGACCTGTTTGAAGTTTCTTGGCCATTGAATCAGAACTTCATTGATGAAAAAGCCTTGGTCTTGTGGACTCTTGAAGACAAAATCCCCCACTTTAAGTAGTGATGATTTTTGCTTACTATATGCAATAAAGTTTTGTATATCATACATTTCCAGAATATTCTTGTTCTCATCAAAGCTTATTTCATCTCCAGCAGCATTTGTAACTTTAATTTTCCTCAGAAATGGATGCAGCTGAAGAGAAACATCATTTGATATGAGTGGCCCACAAATTAACCACATTACTGGTTATTGATCTTTATGAGAAATTCATTTTCCCTCACTCTAACATTTTTGAAGAGCTTAGTTGGGTTAGGTGCCTCCCCAGTTGTTCAGTTAGATTAAAATTATTTCTCATAAAAGTAGAACACAAGCAACTGAACACAAGTAGAAATAGTGCAGTGTGAAGCATATCCTTAGTTGAAAAAATGTCCTGTGACTTTCTCCAGCATCAGAAAAATATATCTATTTAGAATATTTCCATACAGATTTTGAATAGGATCCAAAATGGCAGTTCCCAGTGCACATGGTTACTGAGTGCCAGGACTGTTGTGACTACACAGCAAGTGACAGACCTTTCTGTGGACTCTAAAATGCAAATGTCTATGCTTAACAACTTTACAGAATATTGTAGAAAGAAAATACCAACAAAAGGAAGTACAGAACAACCAAGGAAACACAGAAAATTAGTAACACTGCTGCTGCAAAACCAAAATAAGAGAAACACACAAATTCAATACAAGCATAAAAAAATAGGCACTAGCAATTATTGGTCGTTAATATCTCTCAACATCAACGGACTTAATTCTTCAATAAAGAGACAAAGGTTAACAGAATGGATGCATAAACAGGGCTCATCATTCTACTGCATACAAGAAACAAATATTAACAACAAAGATAGATATGCCTCAGAGTGAAGGGCTAGAAAAAGTTTTTCTTTCAAGAAAACGGACCCCAAGAAGCAAGCTGAAGTAACCATCCTAATAAAAATATCTAATAAAAACAATATCTAATAAAAACAATTTTAACTAAAATAATCTAAACAGATGGGAAAGGACACTTCGTTCACATCATAGCAAAATACACCAAGATGATGTCTCAGTTCTAAACATCTAAGCCCCAAATACAAGAGAATATTTGTAAAAGAAACATTACTAAAGCTTATCACACATTGATCAACACATAATAATAATAATAATAATAATAATAATAATAATAATAATAATAATAATAATGGACAACTTCAACACCTCACTCTCACCAAAGGACAGGTCATGGAGACAAAAACTAAAGAGAGAAACAATTAAACTAACAGATACACAAATCAAACGAACCTAACAGCTATCTACAGAATTTTCACCCAGACAAAAAGGAATATACCTTCTTCTCAGCACCTCACAGAAGCTTCTTCAAAATTACCCATTTATTTGGTCAGAAAGCAAACCTCAACAGATAAAAGAAAATTGAAATAACCTCTTGTATTTTATCAGACTGCCATGGATTAGAGCTAAGTTTCAATAATAATGGAATCAAGAGAAAATGAACAAAACTCATGGAAACCGAACAACTCAGTGACCATTGAGTCAGGGAAGAAATAAAAAATTTATAGAAATCAGAGGAAATGAGGGGACAACATACCTAAACTTCTGGGACACAATGAATGCAGTGCTAAGGAAAAAGTTCATAGCATCAAGCTCCTTCCTAAAAAAAAAAATTAAGAATTCTCATACAGCACTTCAAAAACACACGTAAAAGCTCTAGAACAGACAGAAGAAAACAGACCTAAGAGTAGTAGACAGCAGGAAATAATCAAATTTATGGCTGAAATCAGTAACATAGGAATAAAAGGGAACATTACAAAGAATCAGTGAAACCAAGAGATTTTTTTTAGAAAATCAACAAGATAGACAAACCTCTAGAGAAACTGAAACAAAGTCAGAGAGACAGTATCCAAACACACAAAGTTACAATGAAAGGAGGGACATAATAATAGACCCTAGTAAATCTAAAGAATCATTAGGTCTTAGTTCAAAAGTCTGTATTACACAAAATTGGACAACCTAAAGTAAATGGAAAATTTTCCTGATAGTCATGTAAGCAGGTTAAACTGTCCTATAACCTGTAAGAAAATAGAAGCAGTCATCAGAAGTCTTCCAACCAAAACAAACAAGCAAACAAAAAACAAAAAAAAAACCCAGAGACAAATGTTTCTATCATTGAATTCCACCTGACTTTCAAAGAGGAGTTCATGCCAACACTTCTGAAACTATTCCACAAAACAGAAACAGAAGGAACACTGTCAAACTCTCTATGAAGCCACAGTCACACTAGTACCTAAAACACACAAAGACCCAACAAAGAAAGAAAATTTCAGGCCCATTTACCTAATGGACTTTGATGCAAAGCTACTCAATAAGATCCTGGCAAACCCAATCCAAGAACACATCAAATATATCATCTACTGAGATCAATTAGGCTTCATCCCAGGGATGCAGGAATGGTTCAACATATTTAAATCAATTACTGTAATTCACTGAAAGAAAAAATAAAAATTTCCATCTCATTAGATGCAAAAAAAGCCTTTGATAAAGTACAGAACCACTTCATGATAAATGTGTTGGAAAGATCAGAGATACAAGGCCCATATATAAACATAATAAAGGTAATATACATCAAGCTAATAGCCAAAATCAAGTTAAATAAGGGGAAACTCAAAACAATTACACTAAAGTCAGGGACAAGAAAAGGCTGCCCATTCTTCCATATATCTTCAGTGTAGTACTTGAAGTTTGAGATAGAGCAATAAGACAACTGAACATGATCAAGGAGATTCAAAATGAAAAGGAAGAAACCACAATATCCTTATTCGCAGATGATATGCTAGTATATATAAGTGACCTCCAAAATTCTACCAGAAAATTTCTATAGCTGATAAACCCCTGAAGAAAAGTGACTGCTTTAAATTTAACTCAAAAAAAAAAAAAAATCAGCAGTCCTCTTGAATACAAATGATAAATGGGCTGATAATGAAATTAGAGAAACAACATCCTTCATGATAGCCAGAAATAACATAATATATCTTGGTGTAAGTCTACCTAAGCAAGAGAAAGACACCTATGACAAGAACTTCAAATCTCTGAAAAAAGAAGCTGAACAAGATATCAGAAGATGGAAAGATCTCCTATGCTCATGGCTCAGCAGGATTAACATAGGAAAAATGGTGGTATTACCAAAAGCAATCTATAGCTTCTTCTATCAAAATGCCAACACAATTCTTCACAGACCTTGAAAAAACATTTTTCAATTTCATATGGAACACCAAAATAACCCCAAATTGCTAAAACATTTATTTACAATAAAAGAACTTCTGGAGGTATCTCCATGTCTGAGTTCAAGTTGTACTTCAGAGTAATCAAAATAAAAACTGCATGGTACTAGCATAGGCACAGACTGTTTGATCAATGGAATTTAGTTGAAGACCCAGAAATAAACTCAGGTACATGTGGACCTTGATTTTTTTTATAAAGAAACGAAAACCATCCAATGGAAAAAGGAAGAAAGGATTTTTAGCAAATATTTCTGATCCAATTCAATGTCTACATGTAGAAAAATACCAATAGACCCATATTTATCAACCTGCACAAAACTCAATTCAAAGGGGGTCTAGGACCTTAACATAAAACCAGAGATACTAAATCTATTAGAGGAGAAAGTACAGAATATCCTTGATCCCAAGGGACAGGAGACAATTTGCTGAACAGAACACCAACAATCGAGACAATAAGATCTACAATTAATACATGGAATTTCATGATTCTGTAAAGTTTCTGTAAAACAAAGGACCTTGTCAACACAACAAATGATGGCAGAGAGATTGAGAAAAGATCTTCACCAACCCTATGTCAGACAAAGGGCTGATTTCCAAAATATATAAAGAATTCAACAGATTAAACTCCAGCAAATGAAATAGTCCAATTTAATAAATGCTGTATGGAACTAAGTAGAAGTCTCAACTAAGCAGAGAACTAAGCAAAGAAATCTCAATTGGCAGAGAGGCACTTAAGGAAATGCACAATGTCAGTAGTCTTCAGGAAAACTCAAATCAAAATGACTCTGAGATTCCAACTTAACACCTATCAGAATGGCTAAAATAAAAAAAATATGTGACAACACATGCTGGCAAGGATGTGGAGAAAAAGTAACCCTCCTCCATTTTTCATGGGAGTACAAACTTGGACCACCATTTTGGAAATCAATCCTGTTGCTTTCTCAGAAAATGGGAACAATTCTACCTCAAGAACCATATAACACTCCTGGACATATAAAAAAAAAAAAAAAGAAAGATGCTTCAGGGGGCGGAGCCAAGATGGCGACTAGCACACACAGTTTCCAAGCTGTGGAAGAGAAAAAGTTCTGAGTTGATGAGTGGAAGAACTTCTGAAGCCAGGGAAACAACGGAGAGACTTTCTAAACAACAGGGAACATCGCCGGAGGTGAAAACCTTGGTCTCGGGTCACCCAGGGACTTGTTTGGGGAAGGTGAGAAACGATCCTTTGATCTCTCGGCACTCCCCTCCCCCAGACCTCCCTCCTCCTCGGCACAGCGGACTAGCCTTTCTCAGCGCAGACCTAACTGCCTGGGGCCTGCAGCCACTGAGGCTGAGCCCCAAGTCCTTTATCGGCAAAGGCCAGCAGTACTGTGTCTCGGAGCCCCAGATTCACGAGCGGCAGCTGCACCATCCTCCCAGGGCCCGAGTCTGCTAGACGCCATACTAGCTCCGCAAAATCGCGATCACTGACGGTACGGCCCGCCCAATACCACAGTGACAGAGAATACGCTATATACTCACCAAAACCAGACAGAAACGCCATACAAGCTAGACACACCAGGCGCTGGGCCTCCGAAGCTTGGAGAGCACAGTAAAGAGACCCCAGGACTTCCCAGAAAGCATCTGGACTAGCAACCCAGTCTCCAGTTACAGCGGGACTTTCTAACCTGGCGGCGGAGCAGCACTGAGCTGGCGGGGCACATCAGCCCTCCAGTTTAAGACTAACCAGGGCCAAACCAGAGAACAGAAAGGCTGGTTACCCCGATTCCCACTGACGTGACCACCCTGAAATCTCCAGCTGCAGCAAGACCTCATAACCTGGCAGTGACAGCAGCACGGAACTGGCGGAGCACATCAAAGAAGCAGGGCCAAACCAGAGAGCAGACAGCCCAGATACGCCGATCTCTGCCAAGTGTCCTGCCTGTAAGTGAGTGCACCCTTGAGAATCTGCAGCTCCACTGATCCTG
>NW_026592368.1:2335262-2551184 GCF_907164565.1 Psammomys obesus | reverse complement strand
AAGAAAGATGCTTCACCAAACAAGGACATTTGTTCAACTATGTACATTAAGCTTTATTTGCAATAGCAATAATCTGGGAACAACCTAGCTGTCCCTCTACCAAAGAATAGGTAAAGAGAATATGGTACATTTACACAATGTAATACTACTCAGCTATTAAATACAAAGGAATCATGAAATTTGCATGCAATTGGATGGAAAAAGGAAAGATCATCCTGAGTGAGGTAACCCATGGCCAGAAAGACACATATGGTATGTATTCCCTTATAAGTGGATATTAGCCATATATCACAGGATAGCTACACTACTAATCATGGAACCAAAGAAACTAAGTAACAAGGAGGGCTCGGGGTAGGCCCTTCTTAAATCTCACTCAGATGGGAAAATTAAATAGACAGTGGAATATGAAGTAGAGAGGGAACTGGATAGGAGGAGAGGTTGTGTGGAGTGAGATGAGGGAGAGTAGATGTGAGGAGAGTTGAGAGGCAAGGTTTAAGGGCCTGGAGACAAAGGGTGGAAGAAGGTTGGGGGTATCACTGAGACAAACTGTAGAGATGGGACAGGCTATAGTACAGGGAGGATATGGGGATGTCTGTAGCTGAGCTTGCCAGCAGAGAGGGAAAGGAGAGTGTAGAAAACCCCCATCCAGCCAGGTTGGACATGTAGCGGTGGGAGGGAAATGCCAATCTACCTAAAATACCTTCCAAACAAAATTTATCCTAACTACGTGGTGGACAAAGACAAAGATACAGTGGGGTCTGATGGAATGAACAATCAATACCTGTCCCAACCTGACACCCACCCCATGAGAGAGAGATAATCCTTGACACCATTAATGATATGTCCTATGTTTACCGACAGGAGCCTAACTTAACAGAACCCCCTCACCCTCAGCAGTTAATCAAATCACATGCTGAGACTCACAGCCCGGCATCACACAAAGCTTGAAGAGTCTCATGGAAAGAGTGGTTGGAAAGGATATAAGGAGCCCAAGTGGACTATAATGCTGCAAGAATACAGAATAAACTGACCTAGATCCATGGGGGCTTCATACATGGAGTGGAACTAGGTTCAATACATATATGTAAATGATGGGATGTTGGATCTTCATGTGGGTTCCTTAGTAAGTTGAGCAGTTGTACCTTAGTAAGTTGTGAGCAACCATGTATGTGATAACAGCCACACTTGGGTCCTCTGCATGGGCAGCAAGTACGTGTAACACTGAGTCATCCTCCAGCACGATTCAATTACATATCTAACTTAATACAGTGGGTAAACAGTTCAGCTACTGAGACACGATATTGTGTTACCTATTTAACAGTGTGTGGTATAAAGGTTGCTTAGGTGCTAAGTTATTTGTACACAGGACATACTAACTTAGATAATATCACATCTCTGGAAAGCTGTGTTCACAAACTGTGTCAGTGTTTATGCCAAATATCATTGTTTTACATGATACTCCAATTACACTCTATGTTCAGAATTCATTTTTATTTATTTTTGAATGGATTTAAAGTTCAATTGACTTGTTCAACAAACTTCTTCATGGCACCCTATTTGAATGTGACCATCAAGGCTCATATATATAAATGAATCCCATGTTTATATCTTGTTGGTTTAAAACCCAAACACATCCATTTATCACTAATACACAGAGATAGTGCCTAAGCTTCTGAGCACTGTGTTCTAACATTTAATAATAGAAGCACAGTCAAGGTTTTTCCTTCATTTTAAGTAATTAAGAATGAAGAAATTATAAAATCCATTACTTTTCAGTTACTTATGTCACTTGCACAGGCTATTAATTTTATGGTCTTTTGTCATTAAATATAGATTGAATTTTATGTGAAATAGCATCTTTGGATATGGTCATTATGTCTAAAGCTTATTTCAATGTGTATATTCCAAGAAAATATAAATTTTGATTATTGAACTTGCTATATTTTGACATTAATCGCATATTTATATTTCAGAATTTCATGTTAGGTTAGGAAACATTTGTTGAAACACATTTTAATTTAATGTCTTCAAATCTGTGCTTTGAGTTCCAAAATCGTCTCAGATAATTATAGACATACATAGATATACTATGACAAACCCTTTTGCATTTTAAAATATTCTTTTAATTATAAGAAGAAAATGCTTTCTTGGTTAACCACAGTAAAAAGCTTACCAATAATATATGATCCTGGTGATTATGTTGCTTATGAATGAGGCTTACCTGCCATGGTAGAATCTCACCCTTTTTTCTGTCATCCATAGGTCCCATTTCCATTTTGGTCAACAGCATTTTATGGAGGGCATGGGCCACTGCATATACTGCATTCCGTATGGAATAGCTGGGCTCAGAAGTAGTCATCACATCATTTATTTCATCCCCAGTCTTTAGGGAAATATTCGCTGGACAGGGTTTAAATTTTTCACATAGAAAACCAAGAGGTGAACAATCAAAACTGTCAACCAAGAATTTAGAGAAGTAAGACTCTCCTGGGTACTGGGAGGGTGTAAGTGCTTCAAGAAATTGCTTGAAGCCAGGGATACTTCTCCTCTTTGAAAATGAGAAGCTTCCTCTGAAAACATATATCCAAAAATTACTGTCATTGAATGTAGACTCTAAAAATGTCAGGTGTTGCTTTGCCATGATCCACACCTTTCTTGTTAAAAAAAAATTAATGTATGGGAGGGAGATCACCAAGTCATCTATATTACCATAGAATAAAATCACATTTACTTGTATATGTTGGTACAAGTTCAGCAATCCATAATCATATAGTATTCTAAATTTTGAGTTATCAGACAGTTTTTCTGTAAAAAACAGATATCTTCTGATCCAATCTTTACTGTCAGGTCTGAGAGAAACTCCCTTCCTCTCCCATCATCAGACACAATGACCCCCAGCCACTTCCAGCCAAAGTGGAGCAATAAAGAGATCAACCCTTGGGTTAGAGCTCTGTCCTTAGGAGACATCTGATAAAGGGTTGGGAATGTATCTTTGTCACTTAGCATGGAATCAAAGGGACCATATGTGACCTGAAGAAGCAAAGGGAAAAAAAGGGTGATTCTAAGTTTTATGTATTTGGAATCATCACCTGTCGGGAGGAAGTGAGTTCATTCTTTGCATATGAGAATCAAAGGACTGAGTATTGGTGAGGAGGATGTCTTCTCTGAGATTAGCTTGTCTCTCTGATCACATGATGGAATATGTCTTTTTTTTCAAGTACCATGACCTCCAATGTTACTAAGATATCTGAAGTAAACAATATTCTGTTCACTGTCTTTGAAAGACCTGATAGATCTCCCTTGTTGCAATAACAATGCAACAGAGCATCTGATGTAGTGAAAGACTGCAGAAAGCATTACTAAGTACTTTCTGGTCACATAACACCATATTTCCCAGAACCATCAGCTTTAGGAAAGCAAATACAGAAAGAGACTAACAAAGTTTTTAGAGATTCATTTACCTAAGTTAAAATGGTGCAAGTTGTGAAGATCTGAAATCACATTGCCAGGGGTTATTGCATCATCCCTGTCTAATTTGACTGAGACAAAACTCTGAAACAGATGTAAATTATTGTGTGTTTCATTTTTTTTGTTATATTAGGATAAAATACATTTACGAATTGTTTAACTGAGTGATAACAATCAGGGTTACACTGTGGGTTTTATAATCTTGATTATTCCTGACACTTGTGCTCACACAGTATTTTCTCTGTTTGTCATAATGCCTGCTAATGGATGCCTTTCTTCAATGTAGCCTGGAAAGAGTCAATTGTGGCAATCTATTTAAGTGGTTGAGATCTACTTTTCTGAATGAGATCGTTAATTCCTTGAAAGATTGTCATCAGTGATGACCTTGAAGATTGTTCTAAATTTAGTTACATGTCGCAGACTTTCTTTTTTCATATGTCAGTATTGACAATTGCAGGAAATCTGAGATTGTTATATGCTTTTTTTGGTACTTAGGTATCATTGTTGTACAATTTGACTTATGATAAAATGCAGCCTGAGTATCCACAGTACATCTTTCAGTGTTTGACAATAGAGTCATGGTTTCCACTAAGTGATCTGCTTAGAAATTTTCAGAATGTACTGAGCATGACTTTTACCACACTCTTTCTACTGTTAACCATTGACCTATCAAAGTAATACATTCACTGCTCTTTTAAATCTGCCTATACTAAACATAAAACACTTCTTTGTTTTCTTTCATTTGTTTTGTTTTATTCAGGTTTGACATGTGATTTTGCACAAAAAAATACTTTCCTAACTTACTTGTGGGACTTTGTAGAGCTCTGAAAGTGTTCTAATTGCAGCAGAAAATTCTGATGTGTTTCCTGAAATGATTCCTAGAGCTTTGTGTTGTGTTTTGCATTTGTAGTTAGGAACTCACTTCTTCCAGACAATGACATCAGAGGGCCCTCCAGGGTTCTTTTGTTAGAATTAAAGGCATTGTAGACATGGAAACCTAAGGTCACATTGGGAAGCAGTTGTGAGTCCTTATTGATCTGATCAATGGCAAAGTATAAGGTTAGCAAATATAGATAGTTTCTCCATTTCTGACTAAACCAGAAGAAAATAATGATGAGTGTTGTCAGTCCATTTTGTCAGAAGCTCTTTATCAAATCCAGGAACCTAGAAGTGTTAAGCCTTGACTTTTACTGTGACATGTACAGCTTTTGTGAATAAGCTCCCGATGAATCAGGAACATCATGGAATAGCACCTAAACTCTCAGAAATTGAACTATAACTAATAATGGTTTCCTTACTTAAGATTTTGTGGATAAAGTATCACTTTTTTATGTCCTATGACTGCTGACTATATAGGTGTTTATGGTGTTTCTCTTTATGGAAACATTGGAATACAGAAGAGTCACTAAGGTGTTCACTAGGAATGTGAATAAGAGCTCCATATCCTTTTGTTTTGCAATTACTCATTTTCATACTCATTTACAAAAATTCTAACAACTTTGTATGCACTTTTAGTATTAAAGTGTTGTATTGAAGGATGGATAAGACATCCAGGCATCTACGCACACTGACCCCTTTTGTACAAAGAAGAGCATCAGTCTCAGTGCCCACAGGATGTCCTGGAACCATCTGTAGCTCTAGGTCATGAGGTCCCTTTTGGAATTTAAGAGCACCATGCACACATGTTGTATTCACACAAGAAGGCAAGCACTCAAGTACATGAAATAAAAATAAATACACCTGTGTAAAATAGCATTTGGGGACTTCAGAAATGACTGAAATGCTATGAGTACTTGCTGCTCTTGTGGAGGATTCTGATTCAGTCACAGTAGGCACTTTTGGGGTTACCATAATATTTAACACCAGTTCTAGGGGTCCCATGTCCTCCTCTCCTCTCTGAAGGCACCAACCATACCTGTGGTACAAACACAAACATGTAGGAAATCACTAATAAACACAAAATAAAAATGCAAAATTTTTATGAAAATGTAAAAATTAGCAACTAAAGGAAAAGTGTTTCTATAACCCTTTGGACTAAATCATTGACTAGAGTTTCCTGGATAAGGTAAAGGAGTGAAATAAAAGAGTAAGCTAAACTAGCATAAGAAAAAGAGAAAAACATAAGTCCCATAAGGCAGTAAAAACAATTACTTGTTATGGGAGGAAATGGAATTTTGGTGCAGGTAGTTGAGCTGAACTGTCTCACTCATAGCTTTCCATGTTTGGCCATGGGTCTTCAGGTGCTTCTTTCCAAACCAGTGGTAGATTAAAGCCTGCCTGACCCCACTACATGCCAAGTAAGAGAAATCACTAGCATTAAGTCCACTTGGTTCTACTGAAAGAAAGATTCTGCTTTCATTACTGACATAACCAAAAAGAAGTTCTATTTGGTTGCCCTATATCTGAGGTCTATGGCTAGATGCTGGGTTAGGAGAAATCTATTGTTCAAAACCACACAATTAGCAACCATTGAGAGAGGGAGGATTAGTCTTCCCCAGGAATTCCTCAATATCAAATATTCAACTGTGTGAATGCACAGATGTGTAAATGAGAACTCCTGGAAAGAGCTGTGTCTGCAAAGATTGGCTATAAAAACTTCCTCGATGTGGAGTGATTGGAATGTTGTAGTTCTAGTTGCTCATTTCCATAGTTCAGGCTAACTGTAGCACCCTGAATAGCCATTTCTTGGACATCTCTGCAGTTGAGCTGACTTTTAGCTACTGAATACAGTCATTTTAGAATGTAGTAACAAAGCACACCACTGGCTGTTGCCAATGCTAAGAATGACTTCAGATAGCATCATGGCCCATATGATAAATTTCCCCATCTTGTTGTAACCTCCTCTCTGATGTTTCCGGCAATGTATTGGATGTATATCTTCCCTATCCCCACTTTTGCTGAATGCTGAGGTTTTCCCAGTCATAAAAAAGAAATGCTAACGTCTAAACAGTGAATTAAGTTAGTTATATTTGTATACCTATTTATATATTTGTGCCTCATTTTTCATAGCAATACCAATAAAATGTAAATAACACATGACATATTTAGATGTTGAATTATGTATGAATGCAGCTAATATGATCATGATGGATGATCTGTTTGCAAGTATTTTATTGAGTATTTTCCTTCAGTGTACATGAAGGAAATTGGTCTGTGATAATTTTTCTGTGTTGCAGTTTTGTGTGGCTTAGATATCAGTGTGACTGTGCCCTCATAAAATTAGTTTTGCAGTTTTCCTTCAGTTTCTGTTTTGTGGAATATTTGGAGAAGTATTGGTATTAGCTATTCTTTGTTGGTTTTATACTCCATTTGAGTCAGCATAATCTTTATCACAATAACATTTTTATTATATAAAATGTAAAAATCAAGCAAAAGCAGAAGTACAGATATTTTTTGGGGCTTTTACACTTGTTGATTTTTATTTGCATGCTATTTTCAATACAATTTACAATTCTGTCCCATTTCCAGTCTGATTATACACGTGCTAAGTGACAGAAAGTTCTGGTACAAATTTATTTAAAAACAGGCAAAGCTGTGAAACCAAGCCATTCTTTTAGGTCTTGTAGAATTGTCTTCTAAAACCATCTGTCTCTGAGCTCTTTCTGGTTGGGAGACTTTTAAGGCTGCTTCTATTTCATTATGGGTTATAGATTCATTTAAATTGTTTATACAATCTTGATTTAAGGTTGGTAAATGTCATCTATAAATTAAATTGTCCATTTCATTTAGATTATAATTATTACTTGTTTTTGAATACCACACTTGAAGTATAACCTAATGATACTTTGGGGTCTGTTATACCAGGTTCTGTTGTTACATGCCCCTTCTTCTTCTGTTTTTTTTTTATTTTGTTAATTTGGATATTCTATCTGTCTTTTAGTCAGTTTCGATAAAATTTTGTTTATCATGCTGATGTTCTCCAGAACTGGCTTTTTGTTTCACTGATTTTTTTTGTATTATTCCCTTTGTTTCTATTTTATTAGTTTCATTTTTGTTTTTCCTTTGAACGATTTCTCTTTGTTCTTTTGCTTCTTTTTGATCTACAGATTTCAATCATGGTATTCAGTTACTAACCTAAGATCCTTCCATCCTATGAAGAACCAAGTTATTTCTATTCACCTGCCCAGGGCCAAACCATCATTCATATTCTGACACAATTTGCAACAACTGACAAAATTATGGAACACTAATGATATCCCACATGTAGCAGCACCCCAACCTATTTTAGCACAATCCTTTACCACCTTAATCCACCAAAGAAGTGTGCCTCATTTCACGGACTTCTGAAGTCAGAAAGTTTATGAGGGTGAACAACGAGAACCATCCAACTCCTGAAAGTGTTTATTCTTGTCTTTAGAAGCTGTATCAAACCATATAAAACACTGGAGCTAACACATTCACACATCAATAGTGAGTAACCTCAAGACTGTATCACAAAAATTTTCACCTGATCCAAACCCCGACATGTTTTGATAACAGGAAATAGATATCTGAACACCGTATTAAGAAAGGATGAGTTGGCTCTAGATAAAACAGCAACTCAATATAAAAACACATGAAAGTAAACTGAAAATTTAGAGAAGATGAAAAACAAATGACTGAGAAATATTTTAAATGTATTCGGTCTCCTTAGCAATTATTGCAAGAGGTTGCTTACTTGCCTCAGATATATAACACAATTCAAATTGTTTCTTTCAGTATTTTCTTCCTCTTAACACACACCTATCCTGGAGCCCCCTGTTTCCAACCACACCTGCCCCCAATCCTCTTATGCAATTAAAAGATCTTTAAGATTTCATCTTCTGTAATACCATAAATGACAACAAATATTGGCATATATGTAAGTAATGGGGACCACAAACTGGTGTAGTCACTATGAAGATTAGTGTGGAAGCTCTCTTAAATAAAGAAAGATATCTCCAGTATCTTGGGTATATATCATTCCTTCATATATACCCAAAGGGTAGGATATCCTACTTAGAATTTATAGAACATCCATGGAAAATCTTTCTTTAATTAAATATTTATTATTTTTATATTAATTACAGTTATTTACTTTGTATCCCAGCTGTAGCCCCTCCCTTATTCTCTCCCAATCCCACCCTTCCTCCCTCATCTTCTTTCTGCCTCTCTCTAAGCCCACTGATGGGGGAGATCCTCCTCCCCATCCATCTGATCCTAGCTTATCAGGTCTCTTCAGGACTGGCTACAATGTCCTCCACTTTGGCCTAGCAAGGCTTCTCCTCCCTCGGGGTGGGGGAGGTCAAAGAGCCAGCCATTGAGTTCATGTTGGAGACAGTCCCTGTTTCCCTAACTAGGGAACCCACTTGGATACTGAGCTGTGATGGGCTACATCTGGGCAGAGGTTCTAGGTTATATCCATTCATGGTCCTTGGTTGGAGAAACAGTCTCAGAAAAGACCCCTGTGCCCAGATATATATGGTCCTTGTGGAGCTCCTGTCCTCTCCAGGTCATACGAACTCCCCCTTCTTTCATATGATTCCCTGCACTCTGCCCAAGGTTTTTTTATGAGTCACAGCATTTGTTTTGATACACTGTTAGGTAGAGTCTTTCAGAGTCTCTCTGTGGTATGCTCCTGTTCTGTTTCTTGTTTTCTCCTATTTCCAATGTCCATCCCATTTGTCTTTCTAAGTAAAGATTGATCATTTTACCCTGATCTTCTTTATATGTACATATTTTAGTATGTTTATCCTATCTTATAGGTCTAGTATCCACTTATAAATGAGTACATACCATGTGTGCCTTTCTGTTTCTGGGTTACCTCACTCAGGATGGTCTTTTCTAGATCCCACCATTTGCCTGCAAAGTTCATGATTTCCTTCTTTTTATTTGCTGAGTATTCCATTGTGTAAAATTACCACAATTTCTGTATCCATTCCTCCATTGAGGGACATCAGGGTTGTTTTCAGGATCTGGCTATTACAAATAAAACAGCTACAAACATGGTTGAGCAAAAGTCCTTGAACATTTTTGGATATATGCCTAGGAGTGGTACAGCTGGAATTTGGGAAAACACTATTTCTAATTGTCCGAGAAAGAGCCAAATTGATTTCCAAAGTGGTTGTATAAGTTTACATTCCCACCAGCAATGGAGGATGGTTCCCCTTTCTCCACATCCTCTCCAGCACGTGTTGTCACTTGAGTTTTTTATCTTAGTCATTCTGATGGGTGTAAGGTGAATTCTCAGGTAGTTTTGATTTGCATCTCTCTGATAGCTAAGGGAGTTAAGCATTGAATTAAATGTTTCTGCCATTCCATATTCCTCTAGAGAGAATTCTCTGTTCATCTATGTACCCCATTTTTTAATTGGATTGCTTGATTTTTTGGTTTTTACCTTCTTTAGTTCTTAATGTATTCTGGATATCTGCCCTCTGTCAGATATACAGAGGTGAAGATCCTTTCCCAGTGGGTAGGCTGTCGTTTTGTTTTGATGACAGTATCTTTTGCTTTACAGAAGCTTTTCAGTTTCATGAGGTCCCCATTTATTAATTGTTGCTCTTAGAGCCTGTGCTGTTGGTGTTCTGTTTAGGAAGTTGTCTCCTGTGCCAATGAGTTCTAGATAATTCCCCACTTTTTCTTCTAACCAATTTAGTGTGTCTGGTTTTATGTTGAGGTCTTTGATCCACTTGGACTTTAGTTTTGTGCAGCATGATGAACATGGATCTATTTTTATTTGTCTGCATGTAGACATCCAGTTGGACCAACACCATTTGTTTTAGATGCTGTCTTTTTTCCATTGAATGATTTTGGCTTCTTTGTCAAAAATCAAGGACTCATAGTTGTGTGGGTTTATTTCTGGGTTGTCTATTTGGTTCCATTGATTCGTTTCTATGCCAGTTCCATGCAGTTTTTATTACTATTGCTCTATAATACAGCTTGAGATCAGGGATGGAGATGCCTCCCAACGATCTGTTGTTGTACAGAATCATTTTGGCAGTTCTGGGTTTTTGTTTCTCCATGTGAAGTTGAGAATATTTCTTTCAAGTTATGTAAAGAATTGAGTTGGCATTTTGATGGGAATTGCATTCAATCTGTAGATTGCTTTTGGAAGAATAGCCATTTTCACTATGTTAATCCTACTGATCTGTGAGCATGGGAGATCTTTTCATCTTCTGATATCTTCAATTTCCTTTTTCAGAGACTTGAAGTTTTTTTTAAAAAAGGTCTTTCACCTGCTTGGATAGAGTCACACCAATGTACTTTATGTTATTAGTAGCTATTATGAAGCGTGTTGTTTCCCTAATTTCTTTCTCAGCCCTTTTGTCTTTAGTATATAGGAGGGCTTCTGATTTGTTTGAGTTAATTTTGTATCCAGACACTTTGCTAAAGGTGTTTATCAGCTGACGGAATTCTCTGGTTGAATTTTTGGGTCGCTCATGTATACTATCATATCATCTGCAAATAGTGAAACTTTGACTTCTTCCTTTCTGATTTGTATCCCCTTGATATCCTTTAGTTGTCTTATTGCTGTAGCTAGGACTTCAAGCATTAAATTAAAGAGATACAGAGAGAGGGGACAGCCTTGCCTTGTCCCTAATTTCAGTGGGATTGATTTGAATGTCTCTCCATTGAGTTTGATGTTGGCTATAGGCTTGCTGTATATTGCCTTTACTATGTTTAGGTATGTGCCTTGTATCCATGATCTCTCCAAGACTTTAAACATAAATGGATGCTGGATCTTGTCAAATGCTTTTTCAGCATCTAAGGAGATTATCATGTGTTTTTTTTGTTTGTTTGTTTCAGTTTTTTTATATGGTGGATCACATTGATGGATTTCTGTATATTAAACCACCCCTGCATACTTGGAATGAATCCTACTTGAGAGATCCAAGAAGGCAGCAATTTGAGGGCCAAAGGATCTGAAACTTTGAAATTGGTGAATGAAGGGGCTGCTAAACCCAGAACATAGATATATAGGCTTCCAGGGAAAAAGAGACTAATCATGAACTGAGTTCATTTACAATCAGGTCACCTGCAGGCTCCTCCATGGTTCTTTCCTGGGGGCTCAATCCTCAGGCATTTCTCCAAATCTGCCTCCCTACACCCTTTTTAGAGGAGGGAGAGGTGGCCACCAGCAGAAGCTGCCACAGACCACACCACCTGGGCTCCAGTGCAAGGGGAGGGTCCAAGCAAAAAACCCTGGCTTGGGATCTGGGACTGAGAATACACAACTCTACCTGGCACTCTCCTGAGACAGGCCACCATAAGCCTACCCTGGCAGAGCAGAAGGATAGAGAGGCGCCCTGCAGGTTCCACCACAGACCACACTGCCTGAGCTCTAGCACAACTAGTGGCTTCTAGCAAAGAAACCTTGCCTCAGGATCTGGAGCTGAGAATGCTCAACCCTTCCTAGCACCCCCCCTTCCCCTGGGACCAGGTGCCATAAGCTCCAGCGCTGGCAGCTCCAGGCAAAGAAACTCTAGCTTGGGATCTGAGACAGAGGATACTCAACCTTTCCTGGCACTGCCCCAGGACCAGCAGTCATAAGCCTTCTCTGGCAGAGGGGAAGGATAGAGAGGCAGGCTGCAGACTCCACCACAGACCACAGATCCTGGGCCCCTGGTTTGGAATCTGAGACAGAGGATACTCAGTCCTTACCCCCACCAATCCCCACCCCAGCACTCCCCCAGGACAGCCACCATAATCATTCCCTGGTGGAGGTGAAGGATACAGAATGGGCCTACAGAGTTTGCCACAGACAACACTGCCTGGCTCCAGCACGGGCAGTGCCCAGCACAGCACACAGTGCTGGTGGATACCAAGACCTGCTACTACAACACCACTGATATGACTGTTAGCCTACACCCGCATTTGCTGAAGCAGGATCAAATCAGAGAGTAGAGAACAAGGGGAAATCCTATGTGTTCCAACTGGTCCTACAAAAGAGTGAGTGTGCCTTCAAGTGAGTGCTTACAGAACCCCAGATCCAGGGCCCCTCTACACGAGGAAAGACAAGAGATCCCTACCACCCACACCCCTAGTGGAGGCAACATAGGGATTCTTGGGACAGCATTCTCAACACTGAAGAACCTGGTTTGTGGATCTACCAGTGAATTCCAGGCAAACAATTCCTGGAACCCAGACAGATCTGTATACCAGTGGCCTGAGGAAATCCAAACAATCATTAGGTGGTATTACAAAAGGCTATATGCCACAAAATTTGAAAATCTAAATGCAATGGACAATTTTCTAGATAGATTCCATCTAACAAAATCAAGTCAAGATTGGGTAGAAAGATTGAATAGTCCTATATTCCACAAGGAAATTGAAGCAGTCATCAACTGTCTCCCCTCCAAGAAAAGCCCTGGGCCAGATGGTTTCAGTGCAGAATTCTACGAGACCTTCAAAGAAGTGCTAACACCAATTCTCCTCAAACTATTCCACAAAATAGAAGCAGAAAGAACATTTCCAAACTCATTCTGTGAAGCCACAGTCACCTTGATACCTAAACCACACAAAGACCCAACAAAAAAAGAGAACTTCTGACCTATCTCTCTTATAAACATTGATGCAAAATTACTCAATAAAATACTGGCAAACAGAATCCAAGAACACATAAAAGATCATCCACTATGACCAAGTAGGCTTCATCCCAAGCATACATGGGTGGTTCAATATATGGAAATCCATCAATGTAATCCAGCATATAAACAAACTGAAGGAAAACCTTATATGTAATTATTACCATTTAATCATTGAAATACATATTAAAATCTCTTGCTCTGTAAACTCCATGAAATCTACTAGAGTAACCCTCACAAATTCTTCTAGTAATGCCAGACATATAGCTAGCACATACTAAATCTATACAGAGTCAAGTCCTCAAATGGAGGGTTGGAATAGCATCCCAGAAACAAAATGTGAATGACAGTTTGTCCTGTGTTCAGTGTGGTCTGCAAAGGGAGCCTAGCAGAATGGTCAACATAGATCATAAAGACTTTACATTCCAACGGATGAGAGCAGATGCATATTCCTACAGGTAAACATGAGGCACAATTGTAGAAGCCTTTGTAGAGGATGGGGAAGGATAGAAGGAAGCAGAGGTATCAGTGACACCATGAGAACATGACCAACACAATCACCTGACTAGGACTTATGTGGGCTCTCTAAGATCAGGGAGCCTCTAGGGTTCTGACTGAGGACTTGTGAATGTGTGTTATGACTGAGTAACTTGGTGTTCCTGTGATTTTTTTTCTAACAGTGAGTGCTGGGGAGGTCTCTAAGTTTTTTGACTATATTTAGGAATTTTTTTCTTTCTCCAACCTTGATGTCATGGTATATGCCTGGTCTTAATGAAGATTCTTATGCCGTGTTTGATGATGCCCTTAAGAGAACTGCTCTTTTCTGAGTTGAGGCACAGAGACCAGAGATCAAGGGTGTAAGGAGGTGAGGGTGAAATATTTGGAGGAGAGGAGTAAAGGAAAATTGCTATCAAGAGGCAATATATGAGAGAATAATTAAAGTAATTTTTATGATGTAGTACTATATAAATTAGGTGGCTCTGGTGTTGGGTTTTGGTCTTCTGCTTGCAAACCTAAACATTTTTTTTCTTTCTTTCTAAATCTTTCCTGTGTCAGGTGGGCCAATGTAATCTATAACAAGGAAAAGGAGAGCAAAACATAATAGCATAGAAAACACACACAGTTTGTGAAAAAAGCAAAAAATTAAACTATTTCCAATAAGGATATGGCTGCTAATCTTATGCTCCTCTTCTCAGTATTATTTAACTCTCTAAATACTTCCTACACTTGAAGTTTTAAAACCTTGGCTACCTAAGGTCTGACTTTGGACCCTATTCCCTTAGCTGAGCTGCATTGTCTGGCCTCAGTGGGAGAAGACGATTCTGGTCCTGTACAGAATTAATATTGTAGGGTTGGTTGATAACCCTGTGGAACCTTCCCCTTCTGTGAGGATGAGAGTGGAAAATGGGATAAAAAGGGTGTGAGATGAGAGAATGGAGGATAATGGGAAGGCTTCTATCAGAATGAAAAATGAATAAATATATAAATTAATGGAGAAAAAACTTTTAGCTTATGTATAAAATTTATCTCAACATTCCTATATATATATATATATATATTTCTATATATCAGGATTTGTAAACGCTTTGGGTTTGGTTTAAAAATTGTAAAATTGTCAACAAAATGTCAGGTTAAAATTTGAAGAAAAATGATTGATGTCTAAAAAAGTACAACATGCTTGTTTGTGATGTGCATTAAATTCATATTTAGAAAACTAAACCTGTTAAAGTATAGTGTATATGTTATGTGGATACTATTTCTGTGTCTGGAAAATAGAACTTACTAACATCAAACGTTTGACCAAGGTTAATAAATTCTTAAGTTCATAAATGTCTATTCACTTTAACAGAAACTGACTTAGAGATGTATGTCTATGTTTATAAGTGTCTAAAAGCTCACATATATCTCTTCTAATTGTGTACAATCTAAGCTTCTTGAAGATCCTAGGTAAGGAACAACGATTGTTTAATGACTAAGGTATGTTTTATAAATACGGTCTTTTGGAGGTTGTTCTGATGTGTGTTACTGGCACTAAAGATCTGTTAAACCTATCTTTGTTTTGAAAACCTGCCTAAGACATACATGATTGTTTGATTAAATGTCCTATATCTGGGCATGGTAGAATGGGTTAGGCATGGCAAAGGTTCTGGGGCTTCTGGGAAAGGAGAATCACATAGACAGATGGTTGGGAAGCAAGGAGGAAGGAGGATACCATGATGGGGTAGAATGGAGAAAATACCATGTGGGCTGAGGAAGGACTCTAATAATGGCATGAAAAGGCTCATATGTAGAATGCTAGTATGTACAATGGGATTATAGATGGAAGGCGCCCAGATGAGGAGGATTAAGTTGGAAGGCATTGGATGGGGGCTGGGAGATGAATGGTGAGGTTATTGAGGCAGCATATGTGAAATATCTGTCTGGCCCAAAATAAATAAGGCAATTATAAAATCTAACCAGTATCTGTGTCTTATTTGTGATACTGTGTTAAATAATACCACAGTGATAGTGTCATTGCAAATAATAATAAATGGTATAGAGCCCAACAATCATTTTTTTAAAATTTTCTGAAACAAAGATCTATAAATTCCTAAGGTCTATCCAGGATACCAGAATTTTACATGAAGATGTAAATAGAACCTCTCTGTCTTTTCTTAGTATGTTAATGTTTAACTATCTGGATAAACTGAGTCATATAAGAAACTAATATTCTTTAAGATACACTACAAATGGATCTGGAAAATGACATTCCTAATCTTTCTGTGAACTATTTATGTTTTAAGGTTCTATTTTGTAAAAGATCTTGACCTAAATCTTCAAATGAAAATGTTAAGGCTCAAATTTACCATGGGTAAAAGCACAAAAGTCTAATCTTAAAAGCTGTGAACTTGTTGAAAACTGTAAAAGATAATTAATATTCTGGATAATGGTCAGACACCTTACAAATGGCTAAATACTTTAACATGTTCAGAGGTAGGCTTATCATCATTCACAGTATAAACATAATGCCTATACAGAGAAAAAAGTGTCTGTGTGTCCAATCAAGGACAAACCTTACACAGGTAACTAAATATCAGTGGTTTATTTAATATAAAATATGGTTAATAAATTAGATATTGTTCCCCAAACCCTTCAGAGAGTTCTTCTAAATATGGATTCAAGAAACCTAAAGAAAAAGTCTCCCTCTGGTACACAAAAATATACACTTCCAGTCAGAAGCTAAGGCAATTCACAAATACTATGGGCAGAAACGGCCTTTGTATTGATCATATTTGAACTGTAGTAATGCTGACAACTGAACTAAGAATTGACATATGCTTGACACACCATTATATCCCTGACCAACCTCTGGACACTGTTGAGTTGAATACCCTAATCTGCCTGGCCAAGACAGGTTAGTTTTCCCAAGTTCCTCTTCCATAAAACATCTCTCAGACCTTATGGGTCTGGTTCTTGAAAGCTGTTGATTCCTTATGTTGCAGCTGAAGTCTTAATGTTGTTTGGGTGACATCCAAAGAACCTCTGCTCACCACAAAGTATTTGAACACCATGGAGGAACCTAGACTGGGTGCCCAGGTATCAGTCTTTTTGACTGGTATAGAGGCCATTTGGTTTATACTACATACTCAATTTAACCCTCTGAGATCTCTGGTGGTGTTGACAGCAAGTTGTCACTATAGAAGTTGAACAGCAATCAGGAAACTTTAGGCAGATCTTTAAAATGAGGCTGCAGAAGCATGGCCAGTCCATATTATATGTGACAATCAAGCCTTGTTCTTTCTACAGCTAGTAGGTCACCTGCTGAAGGAGGCATTATGCCAGATAGGTTTGCCTTGCTTACAGGCATCACACTGAACAACATAATCACACAAAAATAAATATATATGAAAGTCAAACTAAAGCTATCATGTTATTAATATCTATCAACTTAATTGTTAGAATTTTTATTTAAAACAACTTGCTTTTCAAGCACTGCTTAATTAACAGAGTCTCCTGGTAAATGGTTGGGGGAGAACAAAGGCTTTAAACCTGACATGAAATTAATGGTGGGCTCTTTGACCTCCCCATCCCTGAAGGGAGAAGCAGCCCTGCTAGGCCACAGAGGAGGACTTTGGAGCCAGTCCTGAAGATACCTGATGAAACAGGGTCAGATGAAAGGGGAGGAGGTCCTCCCCTATCAGTGGACTTGGAAAGGGACAGAGAAAAGATAAAGGAGGGAGAGTGGAATTGGAATGGAAAGAGAGAACGGGGTACAACTGGGACACAAAGTTAATAAAATGAAACTAATAATAAAAATAAATAAATAAATATAATAAACAAAAACTTAATACAAATTTTTACTGTCTAAAACAGTGAATGATGGTACCTAAATGCAAGTTGTAAATATCTGAGACAGTGGTTTAAGGTATGAGAAAATGAAACTTAATAATTTCAAAATGTCAAAGTTTTAAAACATTAATCAGTGGAGTTCTGATATCCTATGAAAACCACCTGATGAAAGATGTGGCTTCTGTTTTCATAGTTACAGAATCTCATTTTAATGTCCTATCATTGTTCTAAAGACACAGCACTTCTCATTGTGCAGAAATCTTATCTTTCATTACATATATATAGACAGATGTGAGTCTGTTCATTTTTCATGACTTTAGCCCAGAACCACCCTTTTTTGATCTCTAAGCTTTAGGTATATCTGTAAATGATGAATCTAACCCAGCTGTTTACAGACACTTGCTTTTCCTACAGTGAGGATTACAGTGTGTGTTCTGGATGGTGTTCATATTAATATATTTGAAATGTTCATCTCCTTTAATAAAGTTTTAAAACATATTTTAAACTTCAAGGAATTGAGACTTACTCCCCCTAACACAGGTCAAACAAATTCTAGATTAAGACTTATGACAATTAATGATTCATACTTTCTGTCTCTTGCCTATCTCTGAGGAGGGATTCTTTTCTTTCTCTGGTCTTGGGACTCTTTCTACCTCCCGATGTAGGGGGCTAATGAAATATAGTTTCTCCCTCTTGTGAAAGCATTTGTGAGAGTACTTAACTTGCAAAATAAATCAGGCATCCTAGGATTTTTCTCTTTACATACTCCATAACAATCCAACTACAAGGACCACAGGCTTATAGGTTTGTTTCCTGCTCACAGAGAGTTGCATAGAATGAGCCTTCCAGAAGATACTTCTCAGTAAAGTTTCATCCTAAGCCAGAATCGTTACTCAAGTGAACAAATATGCTAAGTATACCATTAATGGAAAAACAGGAAATATGGAAAACCCAAATGACTCCTCCATAATATCATACATAACCATCAAATGAACACAAATGTACTCAGAAAGATAAAGTGGCCAATGAATACTTCAGAAAGTAAAGAGGTGAATAACCCAAAGGGAGATGAAATCAAACAGTGAATTTGACTGGGCATTGAGACAAGAATCAACAGTGCACAGGAGAACTTGGATGTGGGATCAAAAAGAGGAATACAAATAAAACATTCAGTACCAAAAAAGACAAATCCTAAGACAAAATTCAGATTCTAGAGGAGGAGGACAAATGTTAATATTGGAAATGAAAACTACTAAGCCCCCAATCACACCACAAGACACTGTTTCTAGCAGAACTAAGTAGACAACAGAATATCATGCATAAAGGACATGACTTTCAGAGCATTGCATTAAAGTATCTGTGAGAAATAAATAAGCCATAACTATGACTGCAGTGTCCAAACTCTGAGACACTTTAAAGAAACTAATGCCAGAGAATGTGAAACAGTAGATGCTGAGATTTGTATTAAGGAGATGGGGATACTCAACTTCATTTTAGCTGAAATCTCCAAATCTGGGGAAATAAACATTCAAGCAAAAGATACTTAAATGCCCAAATAAATGTGCACAGAGTAGAAAATTACCTTGACTTTGTATGCTACAGCTTTGTATGGCTTTTTATGCTACAGCTGCTTCCTACTGTTACTTCGGGTTCTTAGACTGTGCACAACCAATGGTTCTCATGGCAAACCCACTCATAAACTGAAGCAAAGTCCAGACATTAGAATGTGGGTCACAGTGCTGAGATATTAGAGTCAATGTGTCAAAAATATATAAGCCTGATCATGGAATTCTACAATGAAGCAAACATAAAAGGTGGTGGATTCTCTCATTGATTTCTTCCTCTCTGGACATAGGAAGAGAAATATAAATATTTGTAGATGTGTAATGAGGGAGGACAGTTTGAAACTGTTTTTTACATTTCTCTGTATGTAGTTCAATATTGTCAATATGTTCACAGAAGAGCAGGCACTGTCTTGTAGCCACAACACCCACTGCACATTCACATAAGTACGCACAGAAAGACTTTCCATAGCAGACTTTGTTCACTGTCAAAAATATTCATGAAGTTGATGGGTGCTTCTACTGTGGTGTAAATGGGGATAAATGCACCTAGGATTATTTCTACCTTAATGTATGTGTTGGGCTGCTGCCAGTACTCAAAACAACTGTGGGGAGTCCCCTCCATTGATGTAAATGGAGATTGCAGGAGTAGTAAGAGACCTAGCAAAGGAAAGGACATGTCAGGGTCTTCACAACACAAAGACAATGCACTGCATCTATGTTGATCCAAGGAGATTATTTGCTTCGGACATGCAGCAGTCTCAGACCTCAACCTTGTCCAAGAAGTCTGTCCAAGAAGCTACAGCTGCTTCCTACTGTTACTTCGGGTTCTTAGTCTGTGCACAACCAATGGTTCTCATGGCAAACCCACTCATAAACTGAAGCAAAGTCCAGACATTAGAATGTGGGTCACAGTGCTGAGATATTTCTTTAACTTTAACCAGAGTCACTCTGAATTTCCTGGCTTTCCTTTATTCTATTTTCTTCTCATACCTGTGTTCTGTGGATCCCATAGCCCTGGGACTCTGCAGCTGCATCCTCAATGTGGGTGAAAAATATGTTTGGTTCTTTCTTTCTTCCCCAACCTGCATGATTTCATCATGGTTCATAGTGACTTTGAGAGTCCCATAGTCTGAAACAGAATTGTAGCTCATCTAAAACTAGCTTGTTTGTTTTGGATTGCTGTTGTTAAACGCAGTTTGAACAGGTGATTTTAAAATATAGCTGTATTCCACAAAACTGCACTTAAAATAGTCCAAGATTGGCAAATGGTGGTGTCAGTCTCTTGTGTCTGCCATTCAAAAACACAATAGCCATGTATCTATTTGACTCCCTGATCTGTTGTCTTCTCTTTTCACCAATAATTATAAAGCTCTTTTTTAAAAAGTAAAGAAATTACAGTCAAGTACACATGATAATTTCCTATATCACCCATTCATAGTATTAAGATACTCAAGCATTAATCTCATAATCTGTGTTCTGCTAATAGCACACTCATGTACTCTACAATTACATTTTTAAGTAAATCCGGTGTTGTATTTTGAAGCACCAAAACAATCCAAAAAGTCACAAAAGTCCAGGAAAGCATGATCTTTATTTGAACTATGCATCAAAAACTGACAAGTCTGGGACAAAAGCACAAATTTGGGTACTGACTGATTTTCTGAACATTCCTCATAGTAAATATGTAAGCAGATGACAAAAATCTTACTTCATTCTGGCCACTGATCAATTAGGGCTTCAGAACAGACTTTGTAGCTGAACTGCAATGCTAAAGTGAAATTGTACAGCATTTTTATAGGATGGAACTACAAATCAAGGGTGAGTAGGGAAGGCTGTAGCATTTTCCAATCATATTTTGACAGAGAGCTTTGATCAAGGAAGTAAACACTGGTGACTGAGCCCTATCCAGGACACATGATTTCTGGGTTCTTGACTAAGCTTTTGCAATCACATCCCCTCCTGGCCTTACAGGAACTAAGAGAGGAAAAGCTGTTCATAATCAATTTAAGTCATGACAGGCAACACATTTACAACTTGTGTGCCTCAGTTTAGATGATCAGCAACTTCCCTCTTTACTTTCTTTTCCTGTTAACAGACAAATATGAAACACCAGAGAAGAAGGTTAAGAGTTGGCTCTGGAGCCTGGAACCATGAACTCAGTTTTCACCCTGCCAGCAAGAAGCAGCTTGTTCCTGAGATGGCTTGACTCTGGCAACCATCTACTAACAACTAAAAATAATACTTTACTTCTATACTTTTTTTTTGCTATTCTTTAACACTGTTTATCATAAATATGCTGGATATAATTTCATGGTTATATTATATATTACTGTTACTATAATACAATGTATACAGTATAATACAAACAAAATTTTGAAATGTTGCTTGTGTAAAAACAGTTTATGAAAAAGTGGCCATGAATTTTTAAAAGACCAAAAAGTGTTTGCTGGAGGCTTTGAAGAGAGGAAAGTGAAAGAAAAATGATTTATTTATATTTTTAATATAGAATTAATATATAAATAAATAAAAGAGACATGCCCAGGAGATCCTCAAATGACAGGAAAGTCACTGACATGGGCAGGCAGTGGTTTCTCTCAGGGTTTGGGTACTCTTGACTTGGGACAGATTTAGGGTTAGGGTTGGTTATGGTTAGGGTTAGGGTTGATGCACTCCTGCTGATCTCTGAGGAGGAAGACAATCAAAATTTCAGCTTGCACTATTATTTACTAATTGAACATTTAATTCATCAGAGTGCTTTCCAATGATATGTGTAGCTTCATGATAGTGCCAATATCATGAACTCTTTATAAATTCCCAAATAGAAATATTTGACTTATTCCTTGCTGACTTGTATGCCCTTGATCTCCTTTAGTTGACCTCCTTTAGTTTTGAGGTCCCATTTAATAATTGTGGATTTTAGAGCCTGAGCAGTTGATATTCTGTTTAGGAAGTTGTCTCCTGTGCCAATGAATTCAAGGCTGTTCCCCATTTTCTCTTCTAACATATTTAGACTAACATAATCTAACATATCTAACATAATCCACTGTTATAGTGAGGTCTTTGATCTACTTGGCTTTCAGTTTTTTTGCAGGGAGATAAAAATGAAGTATTTCATTTTTCTACATGCAGAGAAACAGTTAGACCAGTACCATTTGTTGAAGATGCTGGTTTTTTGTTGTTGTTGTTGTTGTTGATGTTTATTAATTGTGTGGTTTTGGCTTCTGTCAAAAATCAATTGACCAAAGGTATATGTGTTTATTTCTGGGTCTTTGATTCAAATCCATTGATCAACCACTCTATCTTTATGCCAGTAGCACGCAGTTTTTATTACTATTGCTTCGTAGTATAGCTTGAAGTCAGGGGCAGAGATAACTCCAGACGTTCTATTATTGCATAGATTGTTTAAACTATTCTGTTTTTTTTTTTCTTCCATATGAAGTTTAGAATTGTTCTTTCAAGGTCTGTAAAGATCTGTGTTGGCATTTTGATGGTGATTGCATTGAATCTGTAAATTGCCTTTGGTAAGATGGCCATTTTTACTGTGTTAATCCTCTGGATCCAGGAGCATGGGAGATCTTTCTATTTTCTGATATCTTATTCACTTTCTTCAGACACTTGAAGTTCTTTTCAAACAGGTCTTTTACTTGTTTGGTTGCAGTCATATCAAGATACTTTATAGTATTTGTTTTTATTGTGAATGGTGTAGTTTCCCTAATTTCTTCCTCAGATCATTTCTCATTGTGTACAGGAGGGCTACTGAAGTTTTTTTTAATTAATCCTGTATCCAGCTGCTTTGCTGAAGCTGTTTATCAGCTGTAGAAGTTCTCTGGTGAAATGCTTGAAGTCACTTATATACATTAACATCTCATCTGCAAATAGCAATATTTTGACTATTTCCTTGATGATTTGTATGCCCTTGATTTCCCTTAGTTGTCTTGTTGCCCTAGCTGGAAATTCAACCACTATTTTGAAGAGGTATGGAAAGAGTGGATATCCTTCTCTTGTCCCTGATTTTAGTGAAATCGCTTTGAGTTTTTCTGCATTTAGTTTGATGCTTGCAATCAGCTTGCTGTATATAGCCTTTATTAAGTTTAAATATGGACCTTGTATCCCTGATCTCTCTATAACTTTCATCATGAAGGGATGTTGGATTTTTGTTAAAGGCATTTTCTGCATCTAATGAGATGTTCATGTGATTCTGCATCCCTCAGATGATGCCTACTTGGTCATTTTGGATGATGTATATGATGTGTTCTTGGGTTCAGTTTGTGAGTATTTTAATGAGTATTTTTCCATCGATGTTCATGCATGAAATTGGTCTGAAATTTTCATTCATTTTTGAGTCTGTGTGGTTTAGGTAACAGGGTGACTGTGGCTTCTTAGAATAAATTTGGCAATTTTGCTTCTGTTTCTATTTTGCAGAATACTTTGAAGAGAGTTGGTATTTGCTCTTCTTTGAATGTCTGGTAGAATTCTGCGCTAAAACTGTATGGACCTGAGATTTTTTTGGGGGGCGGGGGAGAGGGTTTGGGAGATGTTGATGACTCCTTCTATTTCCATAGCGGTATAGGACGGTTTAAACTGTTTCCTGATTTTGATTTAGCTTTCGTATGTGAAATCTATAAAAAAAAATCATGTTTCTTTATCCCAATTTGTGGAATACAGGCTTTTGAAGTAGGATCTAATGATTTTTTTCTATTTCCTCATAATTTGTTATGTCACCCTTTTTGTTTCTGATTTTGTTAATTTGGATACTCTCCCTCTGCCTTTCAGTTAGTTTGGCTAAGATTTGTCTATCTTGTTGATTTTCTCAAAGAACTAGTTGTTCATTTTATTGATTCTTTGTTCCAGTCTCTTTGTTTTCAATATATAGATTGCAACCCTGAGTTTGGAATATTTTCTGTCCACTACTCCTTGGTGTGTTTGCTTTCCATGAAAGCTTTTTGAGAGCTTTCAACAGTGCTACTATATTACTCGTATGGGATAGCTCCAATTTTATTATAAAGGCACTAAATGCTATAAGCTTTTCTCTTACTATTGCGCTCATTGTGTCTCATAATTGTGGGTATGTTGTGTCTTCATTTTCATTGAAAACTAGAAAGTCTTTATTTTCTTTCTTTGTTTCTTTCCTGACCCAGTAGTCACTGAGTAGGGTTGTTCAATTTCCAGATTTTGTATCCTTTCTGCTGTTTCTCTTGTTGTTGAGTCCAGCTTTAATCCATGGTGGTCTGATAAGATTCAGAGTTATTTCAATCTTCTTATATCTGCTAAGGCTTGCTTTGTGACTGAATATATGTTCAGTTTTAGAGAAGGATCCATGAACTGCTGAGAAATGTTTTGTAGATATCTTTTGGTCCATTTGATTCATGATATCTATTAGTTTCTTTATTTCCATATTTGGTGGAACTGTCCATTGAACATAAAGATATGTTCAATATCCTTAGTCACCAGGAAAATGGAAATCAAAAGTAGTTTGAGATATAGTCTAAAAAGAGTCACAATGGCTAAGAATATTCATATATTGCTAGGAGGACATACATGTTTAGCCACTAAGGATATATTTGGGGATGTTCCTCACCAGGATTTGTTCTGCATCAAGAACCAGCTATACCAATGTTGGTCATACATCCAAAGATGCTTCATTCTACCACAGAGAGATTTGTTCAAACATCTTTATGTCCACTCTAATCAACATATCCAGAAATTGGATATAACACCGATGTCCATCAAGAGAAGAATAGTTAAAGAAAATGTGGTACATTTAAACAACAAAATATTACTCAGTCATTTTAAAAAGTAAATCAAGTAATTTCAAAGTAAATGTGTATTTACAGGTAAAGTAGAAAAAATCAGTCTGGGTATAGTAATACAAGTTCAAAAATAAAAATATGGCATGTATCTACTTACATGTTAACATTACTTGTAAAGTGAATGATAAACATGCTACAGTACATAAAACCATGTAGTATATGAACAGAATAAGGGACTAGGGTTCAAGAAGAAGCGAATGTATCTCCCTAGGATAGGGTAATAAAATAGTTATTTATAGATGGAAGCTGGGCTCGAAAAGGAGAATAAGTTAGAAGTGGGGACAAAAGAGGGTAATGTGAAAGGTAATACAAGGAAAAAAGATAAAATAAATGTCATTTGAATGTTACTGTAATAACCTAATCCAGTAGAAGATTCCTAAAATATATACATATCTGAAAGTGAATTAATGAAATATTATGAGTGATTACCAACAGAATGTCACTTGTCATCAAATGAAGATTCCAATACTGGTAATGAGTAATATCTACTTGAGGTGTTGGCCAAAGGAGTCTTGTTGGAATGCTCAAACAATGCAGACTTTTGTCAAGATTATAAGTTGCTCTCCACAAATTGACTGCAAGGCCCTACACCTACACAACTCACTGAACATAGAGAAATCAAGCTCGTGCATACATAGAAATTTCACTATATATAAGTGTGTGTTTCTCTATATCCATAAAGATGATAGATAGATAGATAGATAGATAGATAGATAGATAGATAGATAGATGACAGATAGACAGATAGAGATAGATATGTTTTGTGTGTATAATCTGTATATATATTTTTAAAGTTCCAGTAACCAAAATTTTGTACGATTGTGTATGGAAGACATCAATTAATTATTTTATTTGTTTGTTTATATATTAAACAATCACTACATCATTTTTTCACTTTCTTCCCATCAAAGCATCTTGTAATTTTTGCTATTTGGAAAATCATGGTCACATCTTCATGAATGCATTTTTCATAAGTGGGATATCATATTTTGATTTGCATTATATTGTGTATATTGGATTATAATGCCAATAATATATAATAATACCATAAAATTATATCAATTGTATTAATAATAAACTGTAATGCAGGAAAGTAGAAAAACCATAGAGATGAAGTATTATTTTGTTGTTGTTAAAAGACAGTTGCCTGATTCCAGCCATCTTAGGACTTCGGCTACAAGATTCAAAACTGACTTCATAATCACAGGCCACAGAACATTATCCTATCCTGATTCTTCATGTGTTTTCTGTTTGTCTGTTAATCAGGAAAAAAAATGTAAAGACGGAAGTTGTTGATCATCTAAACTAAGGCACAAAAGTTGTAAATGTGTTGCCTGTCATGACTTAAATTGACTATGAGTAGCTTTCCCCCTCTTTTGTTTATGTATAATTCTGAATTTGGTGCCAGATGTCCAGAAGATTTGAATGCAAAAGCTGAGTTGAGAACCCTGAGCCCAGGTGTCCTAGATAAGGTGGAGTCACCAATGTTTCCTTTCTTGATCAAAATCTCGTGTCTAAGTATGATTGGGAAATGCTACAATCCACTTTCCTCCAAATTGACTTGTGATTCCATCCTGTAAAAATGCTGTACAATTTCACTTTAAGGGTATAGTTCAGCGCTCAAATCTGTTCGAAGGAACTGACCAATCATTAGCAGCCTGAGTACAATAAGATTTTGTCATCTGCTTAAATATTTATACTAAGGTGAATGTTTAGAGAATTAGTCAGTGCCCAGTTCTGCGCTATTGTCCCTGACTGGTCAGTTTTTGCCTCCTAATTCAAATAAAGATCTTGCTTTAATGGAGTTTTGCAACTTCTTGGATTGTTTTGGTGTTTCTGACCCAAACATTGTATTTTATTGAAAAATGTAATTGTAGAATGGCTGGTACAAGAGTGTACTAATGGCAAAACTCAATTGTGAGACTAAGGCTTGAAAATCTTAATACTATGAAAGGGTGAGGTAGAAAAGAACCATCTATAATTGACTGTAATATACTTACTCTTTTTTTTTACAATGTTATTATTATAGCTGCAAGGATGTTAAGATAGATACAAGGCCAATGTGCTTCTGGATGGTGGATACGAGAAACTGACATCACCAGTTCCTCCTCTTAAAAAAAAACACTGAATTTAATATTATAAGTGTGTGCTTTGTGGAATGCAGCTAAGGCTTTTTTAAAACCACCTGTTCTACTTTCATGACTTTGTCATTATAATTATTATTATTTTACTTACAGTTTATTCACTTTGTATTCCAGTTGTTGCCCCCTCCTTTATCTCCTCCGTATCCCACCCTCCACTATTCCTACCCCCAATGTCCCTCCCCTAGTCCACTGAAAGGAGGTGTCCTCCTCCCCTATTATCTGACCCTAGCATATCAGGTCTCACCAGGACAGTCTGGATCCTCTTTTCCTGTGGCTTAGTAAAGCCATCATGATTGGGGGAAGTGATCAAAGAGCAGGCAACTAAGTTCATGCCAGGGATTGCTCCTGCTCCCATTACTTGGAAAAATCAAATGTTCAAACTACCTTTCACAACAGCAATTCAAAACAAACAAGCTGTTTTTTGATGACCTTCAATTTTGTCTCAGACTATGGTGCTCTCCAAAGTCACTGTGGACCATGATGAAATCATACAGGTTGTTGAAGAAAGAAAGAACCAAACATGTTTTTCAACCACATGGAGGAACCAGGTGCTGAGCCCTAGGGCTATGGGATTCCAACACTACATGAATGAGAGGGAAACAGAACAATAAAAAGACAGTAAATTCAGAGCAAGTATGACTACAGTGACAGACATATCTCAGTACTGTGATCCTCAGTTGTCTGGATTTTGCTACGGTATTTTTACTGTCATGAGAACCTTTGAGTATACATAGACTGAGAGCCTGAAGCAACAGTAGGAAGCAGCTGTAGCATACAAAGTCTTCTCTGACACTGTTGAAGTTTGAGCCTGTTCCGGGACCTAAGCCAAGAATCTCCTTGGATTAGCCTTAATGCAGGGGACTGTCTCTGTGTACTGAAGAGTCTGACATGTCCCTTCCTTTGCTTTTCCTCAGCCTCCTCCTGCAACCTGTGTATGTATCAACGAGTATGCCTCTGTTCACTTGTGGTCATTACTGGAAGCCCAACACCTACATGGAGGCAGATGTTAACCTCGCTACATTCATCCCCATTTCCATCCCGCTTGATCTACCTTATAACGTCCAGAACTTTTTTGACAGAGAACCAAGTCAACTATGGAATGCTGAACTGTGAGTACTTGCTTTAATGTCCTATGTTTTTTCTTCTGTCTACAAGATAGTACATGACCTGATAAACATATGTAATTCCATTGAGAATAATAAACTAGATATAGAACAATGTGAAAAACAGTTTCACATTTTTTTCTGCTTCATTGTACATCTGCAAACATTTCCACTTCTCTTTGTTATGTTTCCAGTCAGAAAGAAATCAGGGATAGAATAAAACCAACTTTTGTGTCTGCCCCATGGTGTGATTCCATGGTCAGACTTATATATATTTAAAACACTGACTCTAATGTGTCAAGATAAGTTTCCATCTTCTCAGCTCTATTTGTCCATCTAAATGTCTTATGTTTGAATATCGGTTTCTTTCCAGAGGATTGCAGAGTTTCTGCTAAAGTGAACTTGAATATCCCTATGTTCCCAGTACAAATCTTTGAATTTCCAGTTTCACGTGTTATGTCTTTAGTATCTGTAAAGTATCTCAGAGTTTAGATACTGTGGTCATACTTATGACTTTTTATTTATCATTGATATTGTAATGTAGTGTTCTGAAAATCATGACTTTCATGCCATATTATGTCTTCTGCTTAGTAAGCTCTGCTGGAAATCCAATGTTCTGTGATTTGATTGGAGGCTTTACGATTTTCATTTCCAACCTTTTTATTTGTCCTTCCCCTCTACCAGTATCTCAATTTTGTCTTAGGATTTGTCTTATATGGTACTATTTCCTGTGTATTGCTGTTTATTCTATCCCTCCTTCAAGTTCTCCTGGACACTGTTGAATCTTTTCTCTATGCCCAGTTAAATTCATTGCTTGGTTCTTTCTTATTCTCTGTTGTTCATATCTTTACTTTCTGAAGTATTAATCTGCCACTTTATCTCTCTGCTGTGTGTTAGGTTGTTGGTTATTTATGATAATGTGGAGGATTCATTAAGCCTTTTCATATTCCTGTTTCTCTGTAGATGCTATAATTGGTAAATCTGTTCATTTGAACATGAGTTTCGGGATTAGAATGGTCACTTATTGAGAAGTGTCTTCTTGAAACCTCAATACACATTTCCTCTCTGAGCAAGAAAAAACATAAAAGCCTGTGATCCAGGCAGTTGTATTGTTATGGAATATTTGAATAGAAAAAAACTAATTTATTTTAGAAGTAAAGACCATTTAGGAATGCTTTCACAAGATAGAGAAATGATAGTTCAGTAGCCCACTCCATCTGGTGAGAGAAGGAATCCCAACACAAGAGGAATGAAAGAGCCCATGCACAAATATAGACAAGTGATAAGTGGATGAAGTCTCAATTCCTTGAAGCTTAAATTATAGTTTTTTAAAGTTTACATGAAGATATAAAAGTTTTAAATATATTAACATGACCACAATTTGTAATCTACAATGAAACCCCTATTGTAGGAAAAGAAAGTATTTGTAAACACCTGGAGTAGACTCATGCTTTACAGCTAAAGCTTGGGCACCAAAAAGTATGGTTCTGGGCTTTAAAAAAATGAAAAGCCTTTCCTCTCTTTGAATATGTAATGACAGTTAAGTTTTCAGCATAATGAGAAACATCAAAGTATATCTTCAGCAGGAATGGAAGGACATTAAAAAGTTTGATTCTGTAACTATGAGAGAGAAGCCAGTGCTATCACCTGATGGTTTTCATAGCATATCAGGACTCCATTGATTCATATTTTAAAACTCTGAAATTTTGAAATCTTTAAGTCTCATTTTCACATACTTTAAACTACTTTCTCAGAAATTTACACTTGCATTTACATACATTAAATCAGTTTCTTAGACATTCAAAATTTCCATCAACTTTAAAGTGTTTGTTCCCCCCTACAGGCATTTACCAGGAGACAAAGATGTCTGATTACTGGGAGAAATGATAGACAAACAAGTTCTTTTAAATGAAATACCATTAAAAGCAAACTGTTAGGTATTAGTAGCTTCAGTTTGATTTCATTTAAATCTAATTTTGTGAGATTAGATTTTTCACAGCAAGGTAATGCCTTCCTCAGCAGGGAACCTAGGAGCTGTAGAAACAAACAAGGCCTGACTTTCATGCATGATATGGACGGACCATGCAGCTACAGCCTTGTTCAGAGAAGGTGCCTAAGGTTTTATTACCTCTGCTAAATTTCTGTCATGACAACTTGCTGTCAACACATCAAGAGATCTGAGAGGGGTAAAATTGACAGGGAGTATAATCCAAATGGCCTCTATATGATTCAAAATGACAGATACTTAATGGACACTTGAGCACCCTGTCTGGGATCCTCCATGGCAATCTCAAAGACTTTGTAGGGAGCAGAGTTTGACAGCTTTTGGATGCCACACAAAACAGAATTAAGTTTTCAGCTGCCACACAGGGCATCATCAGCCTCCAAACACCAGTCTCGTGAGGCCTGAGAGATTTTTTATGGAGGAGGAACATGGGAAAATTATCCTACCTTGGCCAGGCCAAATATGGCATTTAACTCAACAATGTCCATAGTTTGGGCAGGGATGTATTAGTGGAAGAAGCATGTGGCAATTCATGGTTCATCATTACCACAGTTGAAATATGATCAAAGAAAAGGCCATTTCTTCCCACCTTATTTGTGGGTAGGCATAGCTACTGACTCATGAAGTCTGTCAGAGAAAGCCTTTTTCATTGAATTCCTTAATTCCATATTCAGCAGAACTCTCTGAGGGACTTGAGGGAGAGCACCTAATAGATTACTATAATTTTTCACGTGAATGTTTTTTATTAAGTCAAGTTACAACTTAGTCATATGCCACACCCTCCTCTCCTTCCAATCCAACTCTTTCTCGCACATCACCCTCCCGTATTCTGTCCCATAACTATGCACCCCAGCTCCTGTAGTCTTATGATGACTCAGTTCATCTTCCTCTCCTTTGGTCTGTTATAGCAGTACCATTAATGGAAAGTGATCAACAAACAGAAAGCATAGTCTGTGTCAGAAATATCTCCCACTCCCCTAACTACTGGGCCCAAATAAAGCCTACTTATATGTACATCAGCTGACTTATATGTACAGGACCTAAGTCCAGACCATGCATTGTCCTTTGTGGGTGTTTCAGATTCTGTAGAAACCTCTGGTCACTGTTTGAGTGGCCCTGATGATCTTCATGGGGAGTTCCTATCACACCTATATAAATAAAAATTATATAAATATAACCAACTGAATTCATTGTTTAGTCTTTAGTATTACTTTTATGTGATTAGAAAAACATGAGCCCTCAGATAAAATCGAAAAAAAGAGAGAATTTATTGTTGAATAAATTTCAGAGTCTGTGAACACAATTTAGGTTATCCCAAATTCCATGTTGCAACGTGGAAGCAGCTTCCTGCAGTTTTCACAGTAAGCTATAAATCCAATACGTTGCTGGAAACATCAGAGAGGAGGTTAACAGCAAGATGGAGAAAGTTATCATACAGACCCAAGATATTATATGATGCCATTCTTGTCTTATAGATTGGCAGAAGCCAGCGGTGTGTTGGCTTACTACATTCCAAAATTATTTTATTCATTATCTATAGGAGATCAACTCAAAAGCAGAGGTGTCCAAAAATGGTTACTCGGGGTTCTGTAGGTATCCTGGACTATGGTAATGAACCCCTAAAACTATTACATTCCAATTTCTCCACATCATTAATGTTTTTATAGCCAGTCTTTGCAGACAAAGGTCTTTCCAGGAGTTCTCATTCATACATGTATACATTCATACAGTTCAATATTTCCTGTGGGATAACCCCTGGGAAAGACTCATTTTCTTTCTCTCAGTTGTTCCTAATTGCCTGGTGTTGACCAATAGATTCTCATCTGGCCATATATCTCAGGTTACTGTAGTACAACCAAATGGTGTTTCTTCCTGGTGATGGCAGATCTGAAGGCAGAATCGTTCCTTCAGTAGAACCCAGTGGCATTCAGGTTCATGATTTCTGTTAAGCTCCCTCTCTAAGGGTCACCCAAAATATTTTCTACCACAGGTTTTGTAAGAAGCTTCTAAGGATCAATCCCCGAACACTGAGAGCTGTGAATGAGACCACTTACCTTCAACAGTTACACTTCTTCCCCTTGAGAGCACTATTGTACTGTCTTAATGTACTTGGAGGTTTCCTCTTTTTTATATGGTAGTATAATTTACTTTTTTTTCTTTTACTGCCTTACCTAGGAAATTCTACTCCTTCATTTAATCTTCAAACTTTGAGAAACCTTTCCGTTAGTTACTGCTTTTTTTTTACATTTTTGTAAAGATTTATTATTTTTTACATTATGTTTACAAGTGTTTTGCCTACATGTTTGTGTATATACCACTTGTAATCATGGTTCCTTCAGAGGCCAGTGGAGGACACAGATCCCCTAGAACTGGTGTTACATATTATTGGAACCAAAAACTGACAACTGAAACTTGAATCAGGGTCCTCCACAAGAGAAGCAAGTACTCATAACATCTCAATTATTTCTCAAGGTTCCAGAACACTATTTTACACAGGTATATACATTTTTTCGTGTCCTTGAGTGGTTACTTTCTTTTCTATGTGTGTGAATGCCACAGGTGTGCCTGGTACCCAAATATGCCAGAAGGGATCTTATGACCTAGAGCCACACATGGTTCCAAGGCAACCCTGTGGGCACTGAGAACTGATACTAGCTTTTATTCAAAGAGGTCAGTGTGCTTAGATGCCTGGAAATCTGTCTATCCCCCAAAAAGATACTTTAACACTAGGAATGCATAAAAACAAACATGTTACAATTTTTATGTGAGTATGAGATTGAATCATTTCAAAATAAAAGGACATGAGGTGGTTATTCACACTCCTAGTGAACACCTTAGTAACTCTTCCATATCCCAATGTTTCCATGAACAGAAACATCATCAGCACGTATATATTCAGCAGTCATAGGACACAGACAAGTGACAATGCACAGAAAGAAAACAATTACTAGGTGCAGTTTAATTTCTGAGAGTTTAGGAGCCATTCCATGATGCTCCTGAGTTGTCAGGGACTTAGTCACAGAAACTTTATATGTCACAGAAAAAGTCAAGGACTAAGACCTCTAGGTTCCTGAATTTGATAAAGACTTTCTGAAGAAACTTGACTGACTATACTCATCATTCTATTCCTATGTGTTTAGATTAAAATGGAAAAACTATCAAATTATGCTGACCTTATACTTTGCCATTGAGGAAATCAATAAGGACTCACAACTGCTTCCTAATGTGACCATGGGCTTCCATATCTACAATGCCTTTAATTCTAACAAAAGAACCTTGGAGGGCCCTCTGATGTTCTTGTCTGGAAGGAGTGATTTTATCCCTAATTACAAATGCAAAACACAACACAAAACTCTAGGACTCATTTCAGGCACCAGGCCAGAATTTTCTGCTGCTATTGGAACACTTTTGGAGCTCTACAAAGTCCCACAACTAAGTTAGAAAAGTCCTTTTGTTCACAATCACATAGGAAATCTGACCAAAAAGAAAACAAACAAGTGGATTATGTTCAGTGTAAGCAGATTTCAAAAAGCAGTGAATGAATTACCTTGATAAGGCAATGATTAACAGTGGAAAGAATGTGGTGAAAAGAATGAGCAGTACATTCTGAGAATTTCAAAGCAGATCACTTAGTAATATTCATGATTCTATCTCCAAATGCTGGGAAGGTGTACTGTGCATATTCAGGCTGTATGTGCTCACAAGTCAAAATCTAAAACACAGATACCTAACTACCCAATCTAGCTTATAAAAATCTCATAATTCCCAGAGTGGTAAATATCTGACATAGAAAGTAGAAAGTACAGGACATGTAACTAAATTTGGAACAATCCTCAAGACCATCACCAGTGAAAAATTCCAAGACACTTTCATGAACTCATTCAGGATAGTAGATCTCAGATGAAAATTGATAGATAATACCAACTTAGGTATATCCCCATTACTGATTATTGCCAGCCTATGCTGAAGGAAAACATCCATCATAAGGCTTTACTGAAAACAGAGAAACCATTGGGTGAATGTAGAGGTCAGAAATAATCAAGATCACAAAACCCACAGTGTAACTCTGATTGTTATCACTCAGTTTAAACAATTCATATGTGAAGAATAAACCCATTTCCTCTCTTAGGGTTATGACCCTAAATACCTCTAAAGTCAGAATCCACACCTTTTTTTCTTTGCTTTTTCAGGTCACATATGGACCTTTTGATACCAAGCTAAATGACCAAGTTACATTCCCATCCCTTTACCAGATGTCTCTTAAAGACAGAGGTCTAGCCCATGGAGTGATCTCTTTATTGCTATGCTTTGGCTGGAATTGGGTGGGGCTTTTTGTGCTTGATGATCTAAAAGGAAAAGAGTTCCTCTCTCACCTGAAAGCAGAGATGGTATCAGAAGATATCTGTGTGGCTTTTACAAAAAAATTTCCTGCTTTTTGGAAAGTGGGGTTAAAAATGTTGCTGTTTTGATGGACATACACAAGTAAATGTACAGGTATTCTATGGCGATATAGATGACTTGATGTTATTCCACCGTGATAATAAAATCTTTGTAGCTGGAGGGAAGGTGTGTATCATGGCAAAGCAACACTTCTTATATTTAGAGTCTATAGCAAATGAGAATTCTCTGCTAAGCTTTTTCAGTGGAATCATCTCCTTTTCAAAGAAGAGAACTATCCCTGGCTTCAAGCATTTTCTTGAGGATCTTACACCCTCCCAGTACCCAGGAGATTTTTACTTCTATAAATTCTGGATTGATTATTATGTTTGTTCACCAGCTTTACCCTGTAAAAATCTTAAACCCTGCCCAGCAAATATTTCCCTAAAGATTAATCATGAAAAAGTGGATATGATGACCATTTCTGAGCACAGCTATTCCATATGGAATATGGAATATATACATTGCATACATTGCAGTGTATGCAATGGCCCATGCCCTCCATAAAATGTTATTGAACAAAATTGAAATAGAATCTAAAAAAGATAGAAACACAGAATGGCTTCTACCATGGCAAGTAAGTCTCACTCAGAAGCAAGTGAAGCTCAGGGTCTCATATTTTTAGTAAGTAATTTCCTGTGTTCAAGCCATTAAAATATTTTCATCTTATACTTAAAAATATACACTAAAATGGAAAAGGGTTCTGTACCAGGGTATGTATATATGTCTATAATTATCTTACATGATTTAGAACTAAAAGCACTGATTTGAAGACAGTAAATTTGAATGTCTTTCATCATATATTTTCCTTTTGTGAGAAGAAATTCTGTAAGATATCGATGTAAATAAATAAAAATATAGCAAGTTCAATAATCAAATTTTATGGGCTTTAATGGAATAGGTCGAGTGTCATAAGATATAGACAAAGTGACCATACCCAAAGCTGCTACATTAAATAAAATGCAATCTATATTTTTAAGGACACAAAACCATGGGAAGATCCTTTTGTGGAAAATAAATCATATGTCCTAGAGTCATAAGTAACAGAAAATTAATTGCTTATACAAATTATTTATTCTTAATTTTGTAAATGAAGATAAAACCAAAACTATGCTTCCATTCTTAAATGTTAGAGCACAAACAATATTCATAAGCCAAGGCTATATCTTCATGCATTAGTGATAAATGGCTTTGTTTGGCTTTTACACCAAGATAAAAACAGCACTCATCAACACATATGAGCCTCGATGATCACCTTCAAATAGGGTATCATCAATAAGACTGTTGAACAAGTCAATTTAACTTTAAATTCTATCAAAGATAGATAAATAAAAAATAAATTCTGAATGTGTAGTGTACTATGTAATATTGAGCATGATAGAAAACAATAATATTTGACATAGACATTGACACAGTTTGTGAACATGGCTTTCCACAGATGTGATCTTGAGGTAAATTTGTATATACCTTCTATAGATAACAGAGTACCTATGCAACAGTTCTTTATAGCATGAGTTTAATTAGGTAACATAACACTGAATATCAAAAGTCGAAGTACTAACCCATTTTATTTGATAGATATGTAATTAAATCATGGTTGAAGGATGACTCAGCAGGTATAACCATGTGCTGCTCATACAGGGTACATGAGTTTAGTTGTTAGCACACATATGGTGGCTCACAACTGTTTCTAACTTCAGCTCCAAGGAATCTGGCACACTCTTTTGCTCTCTGTGGCAGCAGGCATACACTTTGTGTACATATATACATAGTTGTAGACAATAAACAAAAACAAAAATAACACAAATCTAGGGGGCTGAGATGTCTCTGTTTAGAAGTACTTCTTGCTCATGAGAAGACCCATGCTCGGTTCCTGGTATCTCCTTTTCTGGGGACCCAGCAGCTTCTTCTGGCCTTCAGAAGCACCAGGCACATTTGTAGTGCATATTGTCCCGCATGGTGTTCATATCAAAACTGAGAGTCAACTGTTGTCACAGAAAACAAACCAAAGAGAAATGAAGGCAGGCAGTGGGTCTCTTTACAGTTTCCTGAGTTATAACTGGCATAAATTTTATGCTTATTTAATATACATTTTTAAATGAATGTGGAGCTTTGCATAAATTCCTACTAATGTTATCACATCAAGGTACTCTCTTTAAATATATGCATACCTATTTACCTAATTGAAATACTCTCATATTCATGTGTGGCATAAAAATGGACATATCTTAATACATATGAACCCACTAAAATAATGTTGTTTAAATTTTAGTCAAAATTTTCTCTACAAAAATTTACATTTTCTAGTTAGAAATATTTTGCTCATACTAGAAAAAGACACAGGGCCTTGTTCCCTCTAAGAACATGCTGCACATGTTCCATACCTTAGACAACATTTCTACTTGTGTTCGGTAACTCTTGCATTACTTGGGGAGGACTGTTCATCTCAATAAAAAAAGTGGGGAGACACCTAAACAATCTAAGCCTCTTCAAAAATAAAACCATGTTAGAAAGAGAATGGATTTCTCTTAAAGAACATCAACCAGTAATTTGTATGGGCCACTCATATCAAATGACGTTTCTCTTCAGCTGCATCCATTTCTGAGGAAAATTAAAGCAACAAATGCTGCTGGAGATGAAATAAGATTTGAGGAGAACAAGAATACTATGGAAATGTATGATATACAAAATTTTGTGGAACATACTAAGCATAATTCATTATTAGTTAAAGTGGTAGAGTTTCTCTTCAAGAATCCACAAGACCATGGCTTTTTCATCAATGAAGTTCTGATTAAATGACCAAGCAACTTCAATCAGGTCTGGAATTTTTCAATGTTTAATATGTAGAGAAATATTTGTAAAGATTTATTAAAATTGTGTGATCTATCTTTGAAATTTTAAAATAATTGTTTTTTAATTTCAGTTTACTTTCTTTACATCCCCAGATGGTCCCTCCCTTCTCACCTCCCAGCTTCCCTTTTCCCCTTCCCTTTTTCTTTCTCCCTTTCCCCAGAAAAGGGGATCTCCCCTTCCACCATAGCAATTCTCTCTAGCACATCAAGTCACATCAGGACTGAGCATATCATCATCCACTGAGGCCAGGCAAGGCAGCCCTGCCAGGGGGAAGTGCTCCAAAAGCAGTCAGTAGAGACCATGTTAGAAACAGGCCCTCCCATCTACACTCGCCGGGTGACCCACATGAAGAGCAAACTACTAATTGGTCACATACAGCCAGAGGGCTTAGGACCAGACCATGTTTCCTCCTTAGTTGATGTCTCGGTGTCTGTTATCCCCCATGATTCTGTGTTAGTAATCTCTATTAGTCTTCTTTTAGGATTTCTACCACTTCAGGACCTTCCTACATTTCCACAAATCCCCTGGAGCTCCGCGACATGCTTGGATACAAGTCCCAGCATCTCCACCCAGCTGGGTGGAACCTTCCAGACAACTGTCCTGTAATGCTTTCTACAGTGCAGTGGGTTTCAGTTTGGGCCAATTACTAGTTCAACTTTTTCTCAATCTTTGTTCGCTCTTCGCATCCCTACCCCTCCCGCCCTTCATGCAGGAAGGGTAATTTTGGGATCAATGGTTTTGTTGATGCAATTTAGGCTTCATGTCTTCCTCCTTGTTAGGGGGCTTCAGCTAGAGTCACACCCATATCTTCTCAGGAGCCTATCCTGTCAGTGGTCTCCATCTTAACAAAGATGTAAGTCCCTTAGTTTCCCTTTTTGTTTCCAGCCCTAGAACCTCCCATCCTCATTGTCCCCACATTTGAACCCCACCGGTGTTTCTCTCTCAGTTCCATCTCCTGTCCAGTTCCCCCCCTTCATCCAGTTCTGATATATAATCTATTTCCCCCTCTGAGTGACATTCTGGTACCCTCGATTAGACCCTCCTTCTTACTTAGCTTCTTTGGGTCTGTGGATTGTAGAAAGGTTATCCTGTACTATAGGTCTATAATATCTGCTTATAAGTGAGTATATATCATGTGTGTATTTCTGCATCTGGGTTACCTCACTCAGGATAGTCTTTTCTCATTCCATCCATTTGCTTGCAGATTTCATGATTCCCTTATTTTTAACAGCTGAGTACTGTTCCATTGTGCAAATACAACACAATTTCTTTACCCATGTTTTTGGTCGAGGGACATCTATGTTGTTTCCAGTTTCTGATTATTAAAAATATAGCCATTGTGAACATAGCTGAGCAAATGTCCTTCTTGTATGGTGGATCATCTGTTGTAGGTGATGATTTATATTTACTAATAATTATCTTTTAGTAAAGCTTACTGTTAATCCTAAACAGCTCTATAACCAAATGACCACACAGAGACTGGGTTTATTTAATTAACCAAGAACACAATGTTGGGCAATAGTTACTCTCTCCTAAACCTCCAAGCCCTCATAGTTTCCTAACATTTAGCTTTCACCCATTATACTTGCTTTTAGTGATATTTTAGGACCAGTCCATCTCTCCACATCGTTCGAAGATCTATCCTCCAGCTCCTTCTCCTAGCTTTCTTTTCACCCATTCTCCTCCCACTCATTTTCTGTCCTCTGGCTTCTCCCCTCTTTCTTGTCTTCTGGTTCCTCCCATTGCTCAGCACTGTGGTAGTTGCTTTATTTTGTCCTGTTTACATACAGTTGAGACAGGATGCTTATAATAAGTATCATAATGCAATATCCAGATTGAAACCAGTGAGTGGGAGGGGGGAGAAGTCAGTATTTGAATGAACAAGGGTAAGGTGTGTATACATTTCAAAAGAATGTTATACCAACAATCATCTTTTAAGTATATGGCCAGGAGTAGTATATCAGGGTCTTGAGTTAGAACTACTCCCAGTTTTCTGAGAAAGTGCCAGCTTGATTTCCAGAAAAGATGTACTAGCTTCCACTCCTATCAGCAATGGAGAAGTGTTCCCCTTTCTCCACATCCTTGATAGTATGTGTTGTCAAGTGAGTTTTTAATCTTAGTCATTCGGACTGTAGAAAAATGGAATCTTAAATTCATTTTGATTTGCAGTTCTCTGATGGCTAAGGACATTGAGCATTTTTAGCTGCTAATCAGCCATTTGAGATTCCTGTTGTGAATTCTCAGTTTTCTTCTGTACCCCATGTTTTAATTGGATTATTTGATTTGTTGATGTTTGGTTTCTTTTCATTTTTTTGTGCATTTTGGATATTAGCCCTCTCTGTGATGGAGGGTTGGTGAAGATGTTTTCCCACTCTGTAGGCTGTCATACTGTTCTAGTGACAGTGTCTTTTTGATTTATAGAAGCTTTTTCAGTTTCATGAGATCCCATTTGTCAATTTTTGATCTTAGAGCCTGTGCTATTGTGGGTCTACTTTCTGCTATTCTAATGAGTTCCAGGCTTTCCCCCACTCTGTCTTCTAATAGATTTAGAGTGTCTAGTTTTATGTCAAGGTCTTTGATCCACTTGGACTTGAATTTGTGCAGCGTGATACATATGACTCTGTTTGCATTTTCTACATGCAGACATCCAGTTAGAACTTCAGTTTGGTTCTATAGACGAACCTGTCTGTTTCTGTGCCAATGCCATGTAATTTTTATTACTATTTCCCTGAAGTATAGGTTGGACTCATGGATGTTGATACTGCCTGAAGTTCTTTTATTGTACAGAATTGTCTTGGCTATCCTGTGTCTTTTATATTTCCATATGAAGTTCATGTTTGCTCTTTCCAAGTCTTTAAAAAATTGTGTTGGAAATTAATGGGAAATGTATTGAATATGTAGATGGCTTTTGGCAGGATTTACATTTTTAGTATTTTAATCCTACTGATCCATGATCATGGGAGAACTGTTGATCTTCTAAAATCTGCAGTTTGTTTTTTCAAGGACTTGAAGTTCTTTTCATACAGGGCTTTCAGTTGCTTGGAGTTACACCAAGTTCTTTTATAGTATTTTTAGCTATTGGGGAGTGTATTGTTTCCCTAATTTTTTATCACCCCTATACGGGAGGGCTACTGACGTTTTTGAGTTAATTTGGTATACAAATAAATCTGAAAGTGCCTCACACCTGTAGGAGTTCTCTGGTAGAATCTTGGGGGTCACTGGTGTATAGTATCATATCATCTGCAAATAGTGATACTTTGACTTCTTTTCTTTCAATTTATAATCCTTTATCTCCTTTACTTGTTCTATTGCTCTAGTGAGAAATTAAAAAAAACTATATTGAGGGATTATGGTGTGATTGGCAGCCTTGATTTGTCCCTGTTTTTTAGTGGGAATGCTTAAAATTTCTGTCCATTTAACTTGAAGTTGGCTATTGGCTTGCTGTATATTGCCTTTATAGTGTTTAGATATGTGCCTTTTCTCCCTGATTGCATGATGTCTTTTTGAAAATTTAAAATGATTGTTATATGCTGTTCTTAGTTCCATTGTGATTGTGAGCTTGCATGTGAGTGTTCATGCATATAAGCACATGAACCTGTTAGGGCCATCCTCAACACTGGTTATCTTCCTCAGTTGCTCTGCCTTTTATTTTTAAACAGGATATGCCTCTGAAACCTTTACTATATGATTTTGATATATTCAGCGGACATCATTTCTTTGATTTTCTTACTGTCTTCATGATCACAAACTTTGTATTACAACATTTTCTACACCCAACTTTTCTTTCCATCCCTTAGCATGATCAAATTCACATTCTCATGTTCATGTGGCAAACATGTTAAACATTAAATCATCTCTTCAGTCTTATTTTTTTAATTCAGAAATAAGGTTCAGTATTTCAGAATTATACACATAAAATATACATATAAAGAAACACATAATGTTCCTGTAGATAGAATTAGATGAATTGCATTTCAATGTGGTGTGTTCATTCATGCTGCAAAATAAATGAGTTTTCATGGTTATATAGCTGTGTATGTGTGTTTCTATGTGTACACACACATGCATACACACATATGTATACTGTATACATTCACATATTTTTATTATACATGCATGCTCATGTTCAAGCATGCTTAATTTTGTACAACTCATACTCAAGCATATCAATAGATTTACAAATTTGTGAACTAGCATGAACACAAAACAAATTATGGATTTTGATACAACATATTTCTGTAGCCAATGTATATGAGCTACCAGATATGTGTATCAGGAACTGAACTCATATTTCTCTGCAAGAGCAGCATGCACTCTTAACTGCTGAGCCAGTTATCCAGAAGTATATTCCTGTTAATATATTAATATTTATGAGATAGAAATTGAATCCAAACCAAGGCAGAAAAGAGGTCTAAAGATAGAAAGAAATAGTTGTTCCTTTCCTACACAAATTTAACATATAACAAACTAAAGTTTTGTTAGTTTAGTAGTTAATGTGATTAACTAACATGAAACTGGTGAAAATCTTATGTGAAAACACCACTAATGTTTAAAAAGAAAGAACTATTCTTAGCTTTGGGAGTTAAGGGTAAAAGTCACAGTAATAGACCATAATTCATCAATGGCCAAACCATCTTTCACAAGAAAACTGAACTTTCTTTTGCAGCTGAAACAGGGTGTATGTGTATTACTACATGATTGGAAATGTAAAGATAGAAACAGATGAGGGAAGAGTGACTGGGTTTCTCTCTGACAATCCAACTGTTCCATAATTCATATGAAAAATGAGTTCTGGCTTGCTGCTTCACAGGAGAGAATATGTCGATGTCGTACAGATTTCACAAAGGCTAGGAAGAAGTGAGTCACAGTTTAGTCACCACAAAGGGAGGTTGAACATTTAGCATTGGGAAGTGTGCTAATTTCAAATCTCCATACACTTCCATATTTAAAATGTCTGAGTTCCTCATTAATACATAGAATTTCCATAGGATATGTTCATTTAACTTATTTAACCTAAAATATTTTAAATTAATATACAATATTATGACTAGTTTTTTCTGTGTTTCCTTCAGACACCTCAATCTGTATGTTGACAGCACTGTGGTCCAGGATTCTGGAACGTTCCACAAGAAGGAAGACCCGTCTGCTGTTTTTCTTGTTCATTTTGTCCAGAACAGCACATTTCCAACCAGACAGGTATAAAAACAATATCTTTCCTCAAACTGCTTAGGAATGTAGAACAGGAAAGCTAAGAAGTGACCATGTTGTCATAATGTAGTGCTCTTCTCTATGTCTCTTTCACTCATCCCTGAATCCATTAGTGACCACTGCTGATCCCACACAATGTGTGAATGTTTGAGTGGGAGTTAGTTCTCTTGCTATTGTGTCAAAATGAACCTACTTAAAAATCCTTCCTTTTGGTGCATGGTCATCTCAGCTCTTGCAGTAATCTATGCTATAGGCTCCACATTGAATGTGAGATATCCAGTTGTCCAAGATCGAATTATATTTCTGTAACAATGTAATGTAAACAAATGTAATGATTGGTGCCTGAAAGTAACTCCAGAAAAAATAGATGTGCAATTGTTTCCTCAATATACAAGAAATGGAACTGCATTTAAAACACTTATAGTTGACATTTCAAGTATCAACAATATCAGAAAAAGCCAATCTTTGTAAATGAAAGTATAGCTGTCTGTTTAAAGTTGTGGTCAATCATGTGATAACACATACATGATAACACAAAGAATGAGCAAGTAGTATTTATGAATACAAAGACACACACACAAAAACACAAATACAACATTTAATGAGAAAGAGTCCATGGATTTGAGAGACAATAAATATAAGGTGGGTCCAGAAGAAGTTCTAGAAAGAAGAACAAGAAGAGATATAGTGAGGCAAATATGTTATTTTTAAAATGAAAATTTTTATAAAAAATAAAGTCAGAAGGAATAAGCATTATTATAATGATGAGAATCTGTTATTATTTATTATCATAAAAAAGCCAACTCTTAGGCAATTTTATAAGAAACAGAACTTTTTATCTTTTATTAAAAAAAATAAAATGTTGAAAGATTAATTAAAAATTAAAAAAATTATGTTCTACAATTTAATTCTACCATGGGAAAAATTTCTTGCACTGTGCTATATGACTACTAGTACTAGGTTGAAGAGATAAGGAGAGAGTGGGCATCCTTGACTTGTCCCTGATTTCAGTGGGATTGGTTTAAGTTTCTGTCCATTTAGTTTGATGCTGGCTGTAGCCTTGCTGAATACTGTTTCAACTCTGTTTAGATATGTCCCTTGTATTCCTGATATCTCCAAGACTTTAAACATGAACGGATGTTGAATTTTGTCAAATACTTTTTAGACATCTAAGGAGATGATCATGGGTTGTTTTTTTTTTTTTTCAGTGTGCTTGTATGATGCATTTTATGGGTGGATTTCCATAGATTGAACCATCAGTATATGCCTGGAATGAAGCCTACTTAGTGGTAGCAGATAATACCTTTAATGCATTCTTGGATTCTGTTTGCGAGTATTTTATTCAGTATTTTTGCATCAATGTTCATAAAGGAAATTGGTTTGAAGTTCTCTTTCTTTGTTGGCTCTTTCTGCAGTTTAGGTATCAAGGTGGTCTCAGAGAATGAGGTTGGTAATGTTCCTTCTGTTTCTATTTTGTCGAATGGTTTGAAGAATACTGGATTTAGTTAGCACTTCTTTGAAGGTCTGGTAGAATTCTTCGCTGAAACCATCTGGCTCAGGGCTTTTTAGGAAAAGTACTTTTGATGATTACTTCTATTTACTTAGGGGACATAGGCCTATTTAATTTATTTACCTGATCTTGATTTCACGTTGGTAAGTGGAATCTATCAAGAAAATTGTCCATTCTTTATAAAGTTTTTGTAATATATAGGCTTTTGAAGTACCACTTAAAGATTCTTTTTTTTTTATTTCCTTGGTGTTTGTCCTTATATCTCCCTTTTCATTTTCTACTTTGTTCATTTTAATAGTGTCTTTCTGCTTTTTGGTACCTTGGTTCAGGGTTTATCTATTCTGTTGATTTTCTCAAAGAACCAGTTCCTGGTTTTGTTGGCTCTTTGAATCATTTTCATTTTAGTATATTGATTTCAGCACTGAGGTTGATTATTTCCAGCCATCTACTCCTCTTGAGTGTATCTATATTTTTTTCTAGGTCTTTCAGGTGTGTCATTATATTGCTTGTATGAGATGTCTCAAATTTCCTTATGAAGGCACTGAGTGCTATCAACTTCCTTGTAAGCACTGCTTTCATTGTGTCCCATAAGTTTGGGCATGTTGTAACTTCATTTTCATTGAATTCTAGGAAATCTTTGATTCCTTTATTTCTTCAATGACACTTCTCATTGAGTAGAGCGTTATTCGGGATCCATGTGTGTATACGTGTTTTGCTATTTCTGTCATTGTTGAGATCCAGGTTTAGAATATGGTGGTGTAAATGGATACAAGGGATTATTTTAGTATTCTTGAATCCATGGAGACTTGCTTTGTGCCCAACTATATGGTCAATTTTGGAGAAGTTTATGTGGGGTGCTAAGAAGAATATATACTCTTTTGTGTTGGGGTGAAAAGTTCTGTAGACATCTATTAGGTCCATTTGATTCTGGACCTGGGGGATGACCAGTGGGGACCTGGATCAGATCAATTCCAATTCCTGGATGTCCCATCCAGAACTGGAAGCACCTACGTTGAAGCTTTGGATCTAGCCGCCTGTCCACTCACCGGTCTCAGAGTCTCTGAACCTCTGCCTCTCAGATACAGTGCACATGGGTATCCACCATAGTGGATTCTCCATTTTTTGATCTTTCATCCTTCCTTCCTTTTTTGGTCAGAGGCTTTTGTGACCTTTTGAATTTCCTCATGGGTCTGGATGTATTTATGTAGTTGAATTATTTCTGAATTTCTGTTTGAATCATTGTTGCTTGGGGAAATCTAAAGCTTATCCATCTCATGTAAATTTTTAAGCTTACTGGAATATAGCACTTTTTAAATGTTTCCTTAGAATATTCTGAATTTTTTGGTTTCTGTAGTAATGGTTTTTCTGTCATTTGTGATTCTTTTAATTTGATTGTTAATTTGATTCTGTTAATTGTTTATTTCTTTTTTTGATTTACTTGATTCAAGAATATGTTAATATTGTTTATATTTAGAAGGATTCAGATCTTCCTTTGGTTAATTCTATGTATTGTTTTCTTGACTTTTATTTCGTTGAATTCTATTACAATCTTATTATTTCTTTTTAAATATATTATTAAATTGCTCATGTACTATTGCAGTATCTGCTTACAGTCTCTCCCTGCCACCTCACCTCCCAATGCATGTGCCCCTCTTCCCTTCCTTTTCAGAAAAAAAAGGAAGCCTCCCTTGGACATCAAACAGCCTTGGCATTTGTCATTCTATTATATGACATGTAGGTCATTTTTTAGTCTTCAGAATATTACTGAAAGAACAAGAGTAAAAATTAGAACAATTCCCAGGATTATTCTGGAATTAACAATGAAAGATTATGATTCCTGTCCTGAGTCAAAGGATGTCAAAGACTATAGAAATTTATTTGCAACTTCCACAGCTGACATAGGTACTGGTAGATCTGAGCAGATAGCTGCTGTTTGTTGATGCAAGTGTTGTATAATTTACTGCCAAATGGGAATTCCTCCATAGTCCATGGAAGTCAGATGTAACTTACTCCCATATTACCTTAGAAAAATTATATAGAAGTGGGGTAACAAATATCCACTGAAACTGTGAGTAACAAGCAAAATAAGAAGAACCCATAATGGTGGAATCAAGGAAGTATATTTTTATACACGGATGTGATTAAAATACTTTGTGTACATACTTAGAAACTCACAGTATATAAAAAAGCATTCGAAGGATTGCTTGACAGTATTACTTCATCTGAATATGAGTAATACATAGATTTCACTGCCCTGGAGAAATTGATAAATTCTTCAGCAGAAAGCTTATTGTTAATTAAACAAGATAAACAGTACAAATGGGAATTATAAAGAGATCCTTCCTTGGCAGAATCAGGAAGGAGAATATGCCAGGATACACACATCAATGAAAAACACTTTCATGAATTAAATGTGCAATGACTAAATAATGGTAAAAGCTGAAATGTTGATTCACTTCCTCCCCACAGATCTGCAGGTGTACATCCCTTGCCCAAGTCAAGAGTACCCAAACCCTGAGAGAAACTATTGCCTGCCCAAGACAGTGACTTTCTTGTCCTTTGAAGATCCTCTTGGCATGGCTCTGGCCTGCAAGCTCTGTGCTTATCTGTCAGCACAACTGCAGTTTTTGGGGATCTTCCTTAAACAGTGAGAATCAGCCATTGTTAAGACTAATAACTGGACTCTCAGCTACATCCTGCTCATTTCCATCTTCCTCTGCTTCCTCTGCTCCTTTTCCTTCATTGGACACACAATGTCTCCTGCATACTGCAACAAATAACATTTGCACTTGTGTTCACCTTGGCTATTTCTACCGTTTTGGCAGAAACTATAACTGTATTTCTGGCCTTTAGAGTCATGAAACCAGGGAGAACAATGAGAAGGTTGTTTGTCTCAGGCATCTATAATGCTGTCATCCCCATCTGTGTCCTGATCCAACTAATTCTCTCTGGAGTCTGGCTGGGAACCTCTCCTCCACATATTGACACAGATGCTCATTCTGAACATGCTCAAGTCATCATTTTATGCAACAAGGGCTCAGCTACTGCTTTCTACTGTGTGCTGGCTTACTTAGGGGCCCTGGCCCTAGGGAGCTACACTCTGGCTTTCCTGTTGAGAGATCTGCCTGACACATTCAATGAGGCCAAGTTCCTGACATTCAGCATGCTGGTGTTCTGCAGTGTCTGGGTCACTTTCATTAAATGTGCAATGACTAAATAATGGTAAAAGCTGAAATGTTGATTCACTTCCTCCCCACAGATCAGCAGGTATACATCCCTTGCCCAAGTCAAGAGTACCCAAACCCTGAGAGAAACTATTGCCTGCCAAAACTATTGTCTACCAGAGCACCAAGGGAAAAGCCATGGTGGCTGTGGAAGTCTTCTCCATCTTGGCTTCCAGTGCAGGACTTCTGGGATGCATCTTTTTCCCAAAGTGCTACATTATTCTCTTAAGACCTGATAAGAACTCTTTGAGATGTATTAAAAACAAAAAAATAACAAATAAAAATTGATCATTTTAATGTATTAGTTTTCTAATAAAACCTGTTAGTATACTAAAATTAAATTATTTACATACTTTTAAGTAACCTTTTTCTGAAATGTATATTTAAACAAAAATAAGAGCTCCTCACTTTGTCTCACAATCACAGACATTCTATTTCAGAATAGAAGCTGCTGCTGAAAACACATTTTACTAAGTTATGTATGTTACTTACTAATTTGTGGACAATATATATTCAAAATGTAATTACATGATAGTAATTGAGGTAAATAGTACATGAACTAAATACTTGTTTTCTTTGTTATTTTGGGGAGTATAACAGGGCTTTGGGTGGTATTTGAGATTCTTCTATAGAACAGGGATGAAAATCAATCTCTGGAATGGGGGGATGTCTTTTATACAGGTTGAGCCATTCCAAAAATCAGAGTAGGGAATTTTCTAAAAGGAAAAAAAATAAATCTACTATCTGGCCCTGCTCTCTTTTCCTAGACATATGTAAAATGACTCAACATCCCACTCTAAAAATACTTGCTCAGTCACCTTCATTGCTATGTGTTCACAATAGTTAGGAAATGGAAACTCATAAATAATTTTAATGTGATAAATATCATACACATAAATAGTTGTAAGTAGAAAATTTATAAGTTAGGTAACCCATATCCAGAAGACAAATATCTCTCATTCTCTACTCTCGGGCATCTAGCTCCAAAGTTTCAGATGTGAGTATCACCATGGAATAACTGTAGAAACAAAAAAACAAAACATGTTGGGAAAGCAATACAATGGCAGGTACAATTGATCTGATTGGGATAATGTAGGGAAGGTCCCCTAATTATGAAGGTGGATAAATGTAAAAGAAGAAAGTGGGAGAAATAACAGTAAATATTTGTGAGTTTTAAGCAATCCATACTGTGAGTAATAAATTAATAATAAATAATAATAAATCCCTACAATATATGTAAGTCCATGCATGAATATAAACATGTTATAATCTAAATATTTTTTAATAATGCACATAGATAAGTGTAGTTCACCACTGTCCAAAGGAGCTTTTCTTTGCAACAACAATCATGACTGAAAAGCACAACCAATCACAAGGCAGAATTCTGGAGAACACTCACACCTGATAAATCTACAACACAATTCCCAGATCTAAGGCTCAGAGATCATGCAGAACAGGTGATGAAAAAAATATGTAAGGCAGAAGATCAGAGTATGTTCTGATACTGTGTCTCCTAATAATACCAGAAGCTACACCCATTAAGACGAACCAATATTAAAAAAAAAAGGCTTACCAATATACCTGCACAAACATGAACTGAAAAATGGAAAACGCCAATAGGCATGCAAAAGTGGTCCAGGAAGAAACCATTGTCCTTAATCCTATGCAAAAATCTGCAGGGAACTAATGAAAACTGAGAGTGTGAGAAAAAAATCTTTCCAGGAAAGAGCATAAAATCAGTTAGTTATTCACTGTTAGACCCAGCAAGAGCCTAATGGGCTCAGCAGGGGCTTATCTACGAAAAGAAGCACTGAAAAGAGACTCTCGGAGATGGACCGATGCAAATGCGTGAGGTTTTATTTTTACTATTGCTCAATAGGGTCACCCCTGCAAGTCAGCAAGGAGTCCCTGGTGTCATGTAAATGTCCCTGTCCTTTGCCCTCCCTGTCTTCAGGATCCAGAGCTTCCAGGGAGCAGATTCCTGATGCCATCACTCCGCCCATCTGCTTCTGGAAGTAACACACCTGGCTGCTGGAAGTCATCTGTGTGAAGGAAAAATGTGCCCTTTGAATTATCCTCATCTGACATAGTTGGAGAAGGGATTATGGGGTCCTTGTCCCCTTTTTTTAGTCATTTTGATTCTCCCAGTCAAAGCAGGGCTGGTCTCCGGAAGGCAGAAATGCCCTCACAAAGATAATTAATATTTTTTAAAGTTTAAAAAAAAAGCCAGAGGCTGGAAAGATGGCTCAAAGGTTTACAGTATTGTCTGCTCTTCCAAAGGTCCTGAGTTCAATTCCTAGCAACCACATCGTGGCTCACAACCATCTATAATGAGATCTGGTGCCCTTTTATAGTGCACAGGCATAATGCTGTAGAATGAATGAATGAATGAATGAATGAATGAATGAATTTTAAAAAATAAAGAAACAAAACTCAGTGTCTCACGCCTGTCATCCCAACAGCCAGGGGGCTCTGTGAAGCAGAGAATCCCTCTCTCTTCCCGAGGTGCCTGGTTCCATCCCCACCAACCACAGGGTCATCTGTCAAGGGACTTGGTGCCCTCTCGTGGCAAGCATGTGTCACTTAATAATGAGCTTTACATAGATGCTGTACTTAATTTAGTACTATGTATTTATTTCAATTTAATAAGAACAGAGCAAGGAGTGTCTCGAGAGCTGGCCTCCTCCTCGAATCCTGTGGGGTCGGAACTCTGGAGGACTCTGTGCTAGATCAAAGCAGGGCCTGGGACCAACTAACTTGTGTTCACCCTCTTGGGCTCTCACCAACCTTATGGTAAGATTCTATTGCTGAGAACAACAACTCCACAAGTCATTGGACACAGAGAATCCCAGCTGGCACCTATTTAGAACCTTCACCCCCTAGACTACTGTTCATGATATTGGAACATATGCTGCATGCCATCAGAAGAAAAAGGTATACACCAACCCAGCCATACAGCCTTTGCTCTCCAATGGTGACCTGCTTACAAGATTTGCTGGTGCGCTTGTGGCACAAACATCGTGGAAGTGACCATGTAATATCTGGTTGGATTTCAGGAGGCCCACTCCATGAGAAGGAACCTTGATCCAATACTGCTTGGGTACCCAGGAGCCTGAGTCTACACAAGCCAGGAATATAAGAGAAATCTAAATGCTATACTTACTCAAAAGAGAACAGCCATAGTCCCAGATCTGTGCCTTGCTTGGACATCATTGGAAACTTTCTCCTGCAGCAGATGGGAACAAATAAAAAGACCCACTTCAGTCAAGATGCAGAGAGAGAGAGGCCTTAGACTATTCCAGCCTAAATGAGATGTCTCCAGCAAACTCTCATTCCTAAGGGCTCAAGAACTCTGTGTGCAGAGTGTAAGTGCCAGAGGGGATGAAGGACATGAGGGTAACAAGGCCTTATAAATACTTCAGGACCAATAAACATAAGAATGCATCCTGACCCACAAACTATCTTTCCTATTACTTTCCTCTTTCAGGGCTACCTCGACAGGCCACAAGGGAAGATGATGCTCTCAGTCCTGATGTGACTTGATATGCTGACATGGGTGGATGGACACAGGGTTGGCAGATCTCATTCTTTGAGGAGCCAGGTGAGGGGTGATAGGGGAAACAGGGAGGGTAGGCCTGGGAGGAGAGGAGGAAGGGGTCTATGACAGGGATGTAAAATGAATAAATAAAAATAAAATATAAGGGAGCTGGAGAGATGGCACAGAGCTTAAGAGCACTGGCTGTTCTTCCAAATGTATTGAGTTCGGTTCTCAGCACCCACATGGCGGCTCATAACCATCTATAGTGAGCCCTGGTGACCGCCCCTGGCATGCAGACAGAATACTGTACAAATAATAAACAAAACTTCCATAAGAAAAAGAACTGCATCATGAATCATAAAGTTTCTCTCCCTCCAAAAAGAACACTCACTACCTCTTTAAATAATAATAATAATAAATGAAAAACTTAGTTTTCTCCAAGGGAGTTTCACTGGGGAAACAGTCTAACATGAAGGTCCCATGAGGCAACAACAGATAGTAACAGAAAAACTCAAGGGTATACTTGTGGGATGTCAATGCTTTATATATATATATATTATTCCTTTGTGTAAATTATGGCTTCTGGTTTCATGCTTTTATGGTATTTCCATGTGAACAGACATCTGTATCTCTACCCACATGTATCCCTCATATTTTTCTTCGCTCTTTTTATTAATAACAATAGACACATCAATCATTTTAATGATTTCTGGAAAACTAGAGGCTAATAATTTCCTCTTTATGAAATATGAAAGTGTGTGTCTGTGAGATAAAGTCACTTCTCCAAACAAGTGACCTGCCCTTTTAGGGTCCTCTGTTCATGGTTTTGTTATAGCTCTGTGCATCTCTTTTATCATAGCTGTGGGTTCCAGTCATTTTATGGAGTACTAAGCCTTGCCCAATTGCTGAGGGCAATTCCAGAATTTTAAGCCATCTTTTGATTATCTGGTGCTGCTGCTATTTCCTCTGCAGTGATGTGGTGACATTGGTATGTCCAGAGCCTAATAAGGATGTGTGTTGGACCATCTTTATCCCTTATTAGCCATTCCTTCCCAACCACTTTGGTAGACCTAGTGTACTAGGACTAATGAATACCTGTATGGTTGTGCTAACTGTAACACAAGCTTCTACCAGGCCCAGTGTTAAGAATTTCACCTGATGGCACTGGAGGCCCATAACTGAGTTTTCTATGTTTTTCCATAACCCACTTTTCTAAAGTCTAGCTGAAGAGCATTTATGGCTGTTCTGAAAGTGTAAATCCTCCATGGGACTGCCTCTGTTGTGCCCGGTTTGTGAGACCACAAAAGACCACCAGGCGTCGAGCCATTGCAGAACACATGAGGATTTTTTTTATTACAAGCTATAGCTTTGGTTCGTACCCTCACTGACTCAGCAGTTGAGAGTAGAGTACCTCATGCTTAGGGTAGGTGGACTCGACTCCTTTCTTTTAGTGAGTGCTGACCCTCTTAGTCAAAACAAGGCTGGTCTCAGGAAGGCAGACACATATACAGAGATTAAAGATTATAGCAAAGAGCTAGGTATAACATCACACCCCTGTGACCATCAGTGGGGCAAGCAGAGGCAGGTGTCTGTTCCAAGTCATCTGGGTTTGCAAAGGGTTTGCAAAGTGAGTTCAGGACATGCAAGGTCACACAGAGAAACCCTGTCTCCAAAAACAAGGGCTTGCCCCCCCCCCCGCCAGCTCTTCATACTCACATGACTGGACATGTCCTAAGTCACATAGTATGACTTCAACTGGGCTACCAGAAGGTCTTGCCAAGCATGGTGCAGACCTTTAATCCCAGTACTGGAGAAGCAGAGGCAGGAGGATCTCTCTGAGTTTGAGGCCAGCCTGGCCTACAGAGCAAGTCCAAGACAGCCAGGGCTACACAGAGAAACCCTTTCTAAAAAAAAAAAATAATAATAATAATAATAATAATAATAATAATAATAATAATAATAAATTAATATAATAATTATCTATAATAATAATAATTCAACCACACATCAGAGCCATGTCTGCTGGCACTTTGCAGGGTTCCTTTCACAAGGAAGGCACACAGTAGAGTTTAGAGAGAAAATGGAGAATGGAAGAAAGAGTTAAATTTAAATCTTCATTTTATTTTAATTTTTAAATCTCCATTACAAGAAATTATTAATGTGTTGAAAATGAAAGAAGTCAAAGAAGGCAGAAGAAACTAGAAGTCCCACAGGGCAAGGGCTGGGGGAAGACATAGGGTCCTATTTTTATTTTATATAGAAAACATATGAACACCTTCTACTGAAGAAGAATGGTGTGAAACACTTGAGGAAATATTCTGCACATCAAGGCCACATTATCTTGGTGTTTCTCAGCTGCATCTCTTCAAAATGTGCTTTTCTAGTTTTGATTGCACATTTACTTTTTAAAAGACACATATGTTTGTGTGTGTGTGTGTGTGTGTGTGTGTGTGTGTGTGTGTGTGTTCATGGAGGGTAAAAGAGGATAGTAGATCCCCTGGAGTTGTAATTACAGTTGGTTAGGGGTTGCCTGATATGGCAGATGGATCCATTTTAATATCCTATTAAATATGTGAGATACATTAAACACATCAATTTTGGAATTCTTAAAAGGTGATAATCCTCACAAACAGATAAATGTACCATCTGCTTCAGTATTCTCACTTTAGTCGCCCAAGCCTAGAACTCCAGCATTCAGAAGGCTGAGACAGGAGGATCACAAGTTCAAGGCTGGCCTTCCCACCTCTCCATGAAAAGGTGCAATTTACTCATTCATCCAGTTAGATCAGCTAAGGCAACATATAGCCTCCTAGTGGTCGTTAGCCAGTAACATCATCCTGAAAACACAATGATAAATTTAATTCACCATATGGTGACATAAGCCGTTTAGATGAACACGAGAGTGTTCATTCAAACTTATGCGTGACCATAGTAAAAAATCATTAAGACATTTGTTAAGCATCTTTTAATTTTCTTCCTTGAAAAGCAATGCCTCCTTCTACATATGTTCATAACACATTCACTTATGTTTTAGAAAATTTAAGTAACATGAAGTGAAGAAAAGTGGGACCAAGGCTAGAGAGGTAGCTCCGATGTTAAGAGCATTGGTTGCTCTTGTAAAGGTCCTAAGTTCAATTCCCAGCAACCACATAGTGGCTCACAACCATCTATAGTGAGATCTCAAGCCCTCGTATGGCTTGCAGCGGCACATGCAGGCAGAATACTGTATAATAAATAAATAATTAATTAAATAATTAAATAAACAAACAAATAAGTCAGAAGAAAGAAAGGAAGGAAGAAGGGAGAGAGGGAGAAAGAAAGAAAGAAAGAAAGAAAGAAAGAAAGAAAGAAAGAAAGAAAGAAAGAAAGAAAGGAACATGAACAATTTAATAGCATAAATTCTTTAAAATGTTCTTGGATGAGGCTGGAGAAGAGGCTCAGAGATTAAGAGCACTACTTGCTATTCTTCCAAAGGTCATGAGTTCAATTACCAGCAACCACAGGGTGGCTCACAACCATCTATACTGAGATCTAGTGTGCAGGCAAAATGTTGTATAAATAATAAACGAATCTTTGAAAAGTTTTGGAAATGTGATCCTCTTGCCTCTGCCTCTTGAGTACTTACCCAGCAGGTGTGTTCCCCACACCTAGCCTTACCAGGCCACAGAAGAATACAATTCAGCCACTCCTGATGAGTACTTATAGACCAGGATCAGAGGGAAGGGAGAAGGACCTGCCTTATCAGTAGACTGGGGGAGGGGTAATGGTAGGGGAGAGGGAGGGAAGGTAGGATTGGGAGAGGAGGTGGGAGGGAGCTACAGGGGGATACAAAGTGAATAAACTGTAATTAATTAAAATTAAAATAAATTTAAAAAATTCAAAAAAAGATGTAGCCATGTAAGAGAAATGCTAATTAACAGACATAAAGAAGGGGAGACAATTAAACAGATCAACTATGCTCAGCCCACCTCAGAGAAATTGTATGAACAGTTCCTAAGTATAAAAACAATGGGCAAGCTGGGTGTATTTTGTCATGCCTTTAATCCCAACAACCCTCAGGAGGCAGAGACAGGTATATCTCATAAAGCTGGATGGTAGCCTAGTCTGTGCAATGAGTTCCAGAATAGTCAGGGGCACATAATACTCTGCAAAAATTAATCAAACAAAAGATAGAAAAAGCAGACAGATCTTTCCTCAGGTTTCTGCAAAGAGCTATTCATTCCCTCTAGTTATGTACACATCATCTAGAAAATTGAAGTGCCTCACTTTAAATTGTAACATTGCTATGATCTTCCTAAAATGAAATCTATGTTTAAACAGTTACCAAAAAAAAGATGAAAGCATCAGCAAAGTAAATGTTGGTCAAAATAGGCAACATAGGGAATGAGAGTTGGTTCAGCAGTGAAGAAGCTTCACTGGTCTTGCAAATAATTAGTTCTGATTGCCAATACCTACATAAATGTGGGAATCAGGAACCACAGGGAATTGGAGTGAGTGGCAATAGAGTCAATGCAGAATCCTGGGAATCAAACTCCAGAGACAAGACTAAAAGGGGCAGAACTAACTTCATTATCCATTGTAACAGCCTGTAAATGACTGAAAGCCCAATCAGAACATCCCATGCTATCCTCAAGTACCAGGAACAATCAATGCAGTTGGTTCAACTATAAGGAAATGTGGTAGTTGAGTGGGGAGTCAAGGTTACCTTAGGAGGTTCATAAAGAAGGGAGATGCAGTCATCACCCTTGGCTCGAATCCATTTTTTTGACACTTCACTAGTGTGCTAGCAGTCCCTAGTAGATCAACACTGTGTGCAGTGGATCAGGACCTTTCAGGAGTCGTAGGAGTCACTGAAACTTCACTTGCAATTCCCTATGGGCCTCTGAAAGGCTCACCTTGACATACATAGGAGCATACACCTATCCATTACTCTAAGTTCAGAAGTTCTGAGGCCATCTTCTGACTGCTTCGAGGACCAGACACATATGAGGTCCTTGTTGAAAAATAATAGTATTCATTAAAAAAATTAAGACAAGCACTTAAAAGGAAAAAAATATCATACAGTTGAAATAATGTGACTCAGAAGGTTCAAGTAGTATTAATATCATGATGAAGATCAATACAAGAGTATATGCTTGACATGTACAAAAGCTACATTCCAGGCTTATCAGATAGTAATATAAAAACAAAACAAAAATGCCTGGCATGTGAGCCACAACCTCCATAAGATTAACTCTAAATGAATCTTACACCTGAATGTTAAATGCTAAGGGCAGAACTTGTTGAAGATTTTAGAGAAATTAGTGCTCTCTGGTTTTGGCATCTTAATAAAGATGCTTCTACACACAAGCCCCTGCTCCAAAAGTTTTGCCCAAATGTAGCCTCATAGTGAAGTTATTCTGTGGCCACCCTGGGTCAAAGAAATGACTAGGACCACAAGAGACCTAAGAGGTGCCTGCACATGGTCACTGCTTACCACCCAGTTTCAGCAAGAATCCACCCCACCAGCTCCTGGAGCTCAGCTTCTTGTTCTTCCCAGTTGTGGGCAGTGAACTGGAGCTCACCCTGTTGCAACTTCAGATCTTGCCAGATCTCCCCTCACAGCACCCTGTGATGCTCAGAGGTGCTGCAACAAGCTCAGAAAAGGCAGAACCTGCAGCTTGGGGCCTGGAAGAACACACCTACTCTTATGCCTGTAGGCCCTAAATGGACAGTGTGTCTTGAGTGACATGAGCCCCTCAGGGTTAGTGTGTGGTGAAGGAGAAAAGCATAACACTACCAATCCTAGGCTTCCAGTTCAGGGCCATGTCTTTTCCAGATGTGCACACATTTTCATTTCAGTAGCCCTTGTGCCTGTCCTCCCATAGTTTATTCATCTGTCTTCTCATCCAGCCTCAGGCAGGACCCTCCCCTCCAGACAGCTGTGTTCAGCAACCTGCCCCTCCCATTTGTGGCCAATGACCCTCTACTCACCATTTTCAGACTTCAGAATTTGCTCTAGCTTCCCTCACAACATCCAGCAGCAGCTCTTACATCTCATCACACATGAACATTCCGCTCAGAAACAGAGCAGAACCTAGAGCAGGGTACCCAGAAGAACTTGCCTTCTCTTCTGCCTACACACCCTGATAGGCCAGTGAGTCATGAGTGACATGAGTCCTTCTCTTAAGGATAGAACATGCTGAGGGTCACAGCATAATACTACCAGGCCCAGGTTTCCAGATGAGTGCTGGGCCTTTTCCAGACCTGCAGAGATTTGCATTTCAGTAGCACTTGTGCCTGTCTTCCATATGTCTTCCCAACTATTCCCAGGCAGGAACCACCACTCCATCTAGCTCTGATCAGTAGACTGCTCATCCCATTTATGGGCAGTGACCCTCCACTCACTGTGTATGGACTTTGGAACTTGCTTAAGGTTCCCTCAGGACACCTAGCAGCAGTGCTCAGAACACCTCACACAGAATCATTTGAGCCTGATCAGCTACAAAGCAGAACCTCTAGCATGACTCTCCAAAGACCTGGCTCCTACTGTGACAGGCAACTCTCACCAATGGTCCTCCAGATAAAACCTATATTGTTGGACTGTCTGCTCATATGGGAAGCTGTCCTTGGATTTGGGAGCCTTGGAACAAGACAGATCTGAAGAGAGACAGTATCCCAATGAAAAGGCATCCTGAGATATGGGAGCCCAGAAACCACACAGCTCTGAGGTGGGACAATGTCCCTATGGAATGGAATCTTGAGACAGGAGAGTCAAAGAAGCACATAATTCTGAGAGGAGGCCTCTTCAGCAGAGGTGTTTCAACTCCCATGTGAAGGTATCCCCAGTTGAACTTAGGAAGGACATCAGGAGCCTTGGCCCTACTCCTACTTCACTTCTCCTTTGCTGTGCTTATTGGCTCCTTCAAGGAGAGTCAGACCTGGCAGTAAATCTCAGAAAAGAAGTTTATATTGGAGGATCCAGCCAGTGGAGGAAGAAATCCAGGAGTGGCTGCCTCTGCTCCCTGGAGAAGGCAGCAGATAAGTGAGCAGACACAGCCTATTAATGTGATTTGTTATGGGGTGGAGCTTTCTAGGGCAGAGATTTTCAGAGTGAGGATTGGGAGGATTTCAAATTCTGCACTTAGAGGAGTTCAGGATTTCCTGGTTTTCCTGTTCAGAGATAGGTCTGACTCCAACTCATGGATAATGTTTGTGGGTGCGGGGTAGTTCAGGAATTGGTGGGTTTTCCTGCTCAGATATTAGTGAATTGTTGTTTAGGGTTTTCACCTAAACTTAGCATAATATAGGATTGGTCCTACATGGTGGCTCAAGATGGCCTTAGTGACAGTTACAGAGGCAGAAAATGCCATTGTAACAGTTACAGCAGTGTGCGGGTGAGGGACCTGTTGACTTTTGCCTCAAGGGGTTTACAGAGACTTCATTTCTGAGCTAAGCAAAACAATTTTCCTCAAATAAACTGAGAATTTATCCTGAAGTGGCAGAGACCTGATCAGGTCACCATTCCAGACCAACTAGAGCTCCCTGAATCAGGGGAATGGCTACTTTATACATTGTTGCCACAGAAATGGTACTGGAGTTCACAAACTAACTTCATATAGATAAATCAATCAGCAGCAGCCCCACCTGAAGCTTCAGGAACTACTGCTGTCTCCTTTTATGGCTATGTACATTATTTCATATCAGTGTTTAGAGTTACACACTTAATGTAGTTTGCTAAATACATGATTATGTAGAATAATATTTTTACCCATTTGTATTACTGTAAGCAACACCACTAAAATAATGTCTTAAAATAAGATAACAATTTGCAGCACAAATTCAATACAATCCAAAGAAAATTTCTAGAAATGTATAAGAGGAAAGATGATTCCAAAGCTATCTGTAATTATAAAACTTCAGAATTCTCATTAGGACTATGAAGATATTGTGCACTCATTGGGACAATGTGACTTCTGTACTCAATACAAAGCTACAACCATCATGACTGTGTACAGTATTTCTGAAAGAATGAGCGGGTGACAAGAAAAAGCCCAAAATATAAGCCTAAAAATATATTCAAATTTTAATCCAAAGACCTAAGGAAGGTCTACCAAGAAAAGTGTGAATTTGACCAAAGTTACATTCATTCTATGTGTAAAACAAATTAATGCAGCATTCACAACTCCTACAAAAACTACTCAAAGTGACCTCTGAACTAATGTACTTTTAACCCTTCACCTACTACTGATATCTCTTCCAAACTGATGTCTTGCCCCTGTGACAGAACTATGCTTTTCTCCCAAAGAAAACTGCAACTTTATGGCACACCAGGCTTTACTGTTGGCAGTGATTTTGTAATGATCCATTAAGCAGCTTGTTAGATGCCTCTTCTTTGACATGGAGATTGGCCAATGGTTGGTATAAATCAGGGATGTCTACTTCGTTATAGTTAGAGACAAATTTGTTGACAATCCTCTTGAGGAGACATGTTTCCTAGCATCCTAATCTCTAACAGGCCTGGTTGTCATGCTACTTATCTATGAGGTGTTTTAAAACAGCTGTTACTAGGTGTAACTTCCTGTCTCCTAAGCACTGGCAAATCCTTTACATCAACAATTCTATCTGTTTACATCGCAGCTTTCGAATGAAGTGCTACTCAACATATATGTTATTTACAACCTCCTCAACATTAACTGTAAGTGAATCTTAACCTACATGTCAAATGCCAAGGGCAGAACTTTTAGAAGATACTAACAAAAGGAGGTCTCTCTGAGTTTGCATCCTGACAAGGACATTTCTCTGTTCAAGCCCCTGCTGCAAATGCTTTTTGAACATGCAGCCCCATTGTGTGTAAAGAGGCAGCCTCCAGAGCCCAGCCTTCGCCAAGCAACTCTTATATTTCACTTCCCCATTTTGCTAGCAAAGTTAAAACAACTTCACATTCCCGAGTTTGAAGAGCCGTCTACCACCTTACTCTTTGAAACATTTTCCTAAGTATCTGTTAACTGGTTAAACTGTTACCTTAATGGAGGTGCCTAAATTGTAAAAAAAATATCACCTTCAAAGCCCTCACTATGGACAAAGGACTCACTTCTTTGTTCCCTTATCACCTTGAACTCTGGACCAAATGTCTAGCTGGATAAGACCTTGCATTTTGGATCTAAAGTCTTAGAAAATAGTTAAATGCCTTCAGGCCAGATGTCCTGGGTCAGCACAGCCTCCAACAGAAACACACTTGCTTAGCCCACACCCACAATTAACTGCTAGAGGACCCTGGTTTGAGCCCGCCCTCCACCGCACCTCACCTAATGGACAAGGTGGCTCCTGAGGCACCCAAGGTCAGGGATTGAAAACTTTCCGAATCCTGGGGATGTGGAGGGAGGGGGGATCCCCAAGTGTCCAGGTACTCTGGTCTCTGGGTTCCAGTTTCCCAGATCTTCTCCAGCCCTGGCCTTTTAGGGATTTCCCTGCTCAACGATGTTTCAGCCTCCGTGGCAGAAGGATTGGAAAGGGCAGCTTGTTCTTTTTTTTTTTTTTTAGCTTTTTAAAATATTTATTTCTTACAATTTATTTATTTATTACAATTTATTTATTTATTTATTACAATTTCTTTTTTTTAAGGATTATTTTTTTAATTTTTTATTTAACTTTTATTAATTACACTTAAGAAGTGGGAAATAGTAAGAGCTGGAAAGGACAGGAACTCCACAAGGAGAGCAACAGAACAAGAAAATTTGAACACAGGGAACTTCCCAGAGACTCATTCTCCAACCAAGGACTATTCATGTTGGTAACCTAGAACCCTGACAATGTAGCCACTTCTGATGAGAACTGATAGACTAAGATCAGAAAGAAGGAGAGGAAGACCTCCCCTATCAGTGGACTTGGGGAGGGGCATGCATGCAGAAAGGGGGGGGAGGGTGGGACCGGGAGGGGAGGAGGGAGGGGCTTATGGGGGGGAATACAAAATGAATAAAGGACAGCTTGTTCTTAAGCAGCTGCAGCTGCACCTACACTCCTGTTGGTGTCTCTGTGCCCGGACCTTAAATAGTCTACAGAAACTTCTTACATGCACGCTGAGAAACCAGGAGTGCTGCTGTGTGTGAATGTGTAAACATCTGCTTGTTCCTGGACTCCCAACAAACTCAATGGCCTGGGGCCTGGGGCTAGGTCCTTGCCCTAGGCGGGCCCCTGCCCCCTGCCCTATAGTGTCTCTCTCTTGGCTCCCTCTTCTTGGTTTGCCTCGCCCAGCCAGGACTCCCACCCCACCTTCAGGGCAAAGGATGGCCCCGCCCATTGTGGGCGGGGCCTCCCCGCCACTGCCTTGGCACCCTTAGAGCACCTGGACCACAGTCTATGGGTGGCTCCTCCCACAGTGGGCGTGGACGCCGTGGCCTCCCCTCCGCACCCTGCATTCCTCCAGTCCTGCAAGCTCATGCCTCCTTTCCAGGAACCCAGAATCCAAGCAAGCACCAGGGTAGGTTGTTACTTCTCGTCATTGTTTTTCGTGGATTTCTGTCTCTGAGATGGGATCTCTCTGTGTAGCCCCACCTGTCCCAGTGTTGGGCCAGATTCTTGAGACCCTCTCCCCCCTCTTTCCCCCCCTTCCCGCCCAGAAGATGACCAGGAGTCGGGTCCTTGGCGAAACCCAGGAGGACCTTTTCATGGAGAGTGGTCACTGGGCTCACCTACCCTCCCTCCTCGAGTCTAGTCCCTGCTGTCTCCCAGAGGGGGTAGGTGGGGAGATTCCTGCCTGGCGAAGGTCTGTCGGTGGAAACAAGAAAGCAGATGATGTTGCATTGTGAACTGACTGGCTGTGGGAAGGAAGCCCCCCAACCTTGAACCCTGAATGGTCTGGCTTCCCTTCTTTGATTGTACTAGGGGAGGAGGAGGCCGTCCATTGCCTGCAGCGAGCTAGACTACAGAATTCCTCTCCCAGTGGATTCCCTGGGTCCCCAGGTCCCCTTTCCCCTATCTTCTTTGGCCATGGATCTTTAGGGATTTCTGTACCCAGGTCTGTTTCAGCATCCGCAGCTGAGGGAATGGAAACGACATTTTTGCCGCCCTTGGCTCCCTGTCCTCCTAAAAGGGCACTTCAAAGTTCAGGCTGCGACCAGAGGCCCAGAGGCCCTAGTCACCATCACCAGGGCACACCCACCAGGGCACATGCAAGTATGCTCCCTTTATCCTCCATCCCCCACCCCCAGGAGGGACACTCCTGCTCAGAGGTTGTGGCAGGAGCCACAGGGAGGGAAATGACAATGGAAACCCCCATCCATTTTTCCTACCCCTTCTCCCCACTCCTCCATACTACCCATCCCCTGTCCCCACCACACTCCTCTTCCTCACCCCTTCTCTTCACCCCTCCTCCCCAACTCTTTTTCCCACCCCTCCTTTCCACCCACTCCTCCTCCCCACCACACCCCCAACCCTGCAACCCCAGAGACCAAGAATCCAAGCAAGCACAGGGCTCTGCCATTACCCCTTTGTTATTGTTTTTAATTTTTTTCTGAGACAGGCTTTCTCTCCACTTAGCCCTGGCTGTCCTGGACTAGCTGTGTAGAGCAGGCCGGCCTCCAACTCACAGAGATCCTCCTGCATCTGCCGCCCAGAGCGCTGGGGTCACAGGCATGACACATTCAGCCCTCCTGCCCCAGTCTCTACTTTGAAGAATTTGATTTCTATCAGGCAGGGTTGTACTCTTCCTCTCCTCTCTCCTGCGCGCCTGTCATCTGGCACAACTCTTGCCCACTCTCCTTCCTCCCAGGGCAAACACGAAGCCCTCCCTGCCTCCCTCCCTCCTTCTGTGATGGACTCATCTGGCCCCAGGCAGCAGAGCCCAGGCAGATGGGAGCTGAAGGTGCCTCTTGGGGAATGGACTCCACACCTCCTCCTGATCCACCACCTGTGATCTGACACCTGTGAAGAAGAAGACCGGTATTAGGAATATAAGTAAATTTGGGGACTCTGAGGATGTAGCTCAATGGTAGAAAGCATGCTAAGAATGTATGAGAGAGAAGATTTCATCCTCAATGCTGCAAAAAATAAGCCTTGTTTGATTTTGCTTTTCATTTTCAGATAGGACCTCATTTAGCTGAGGATAGTCATAAACTCACTAGCCAAGGATATTCCTAAAGTTCTGATTCTTCCACTAGTACCTCCTAGGTGCTTTGATTACAAGCAATGCCATCATGTCAAAATTTTTGTGGTGTTGGGCTTCAACCCACAAATCATGCATACCAGGAAAGTACTGTACCAACTGAGCCGCACGCAACACCAGCCAATTTTTTTCCTGTGATTTCACAGAAAAAATATCTCATTGTATTTTCTAAAATTTCTCTTTAATTATTAATAGTCTTGGCACCCTTCCACCTGTGGGACAGATTGTTCCCTCTGCTACGGGTTGAGTAATGGGCTGTGCAGCTATTTACCTTGATTCTAGGAGGAAGAGAAGTTTGCCTATTGGAAGACAGAGGGTAAGCTAGGGAAAGACAGGCACAAATGATGATGAAGCACAAAACTCTGCAGAGCTGGAAAGAGTCTGGTCCTGAGATGGAAGCCTGGGACAGGAATCACTAAGCCTTGCTCCTTCAGTACACTGTAACTCTAAGGGAGGTACTCATGTCATTCAAGCCTCACTGGCCAATCAGGACCCTGAGGCCATCCCTCCAGTCAGAGGAAGAGGCGGGTTCTTCCGGGCACCATGCTTGCATGTTCGCTCTGTAGCTGAGCGGAATTGAATGGTTGGTGTCCTGTGGTCTGAGCGCAGCTGCTGTGTGCTGTGAGGGGATTTCAGGCGATTTCCAAAGTCGCAACATGGTGAGTGTTTGGCCGGTGCCCCTAACCTGGTGAAGCAGGAGGCTGAAGGGCGGGAGCTGCTGGGTATGGTCCTTTCTGTGGCTGAGTGGGAACCCGTAGCCAGAAGCAGGCATGGGAGAGATCCCTGTCCTAGCAGTGAACGCAGCGGTGGCATCTGAATATCTTCACTATATTCATTCGGTGTGGAAGCTGAGGAAACTCGCTTCCAGGAACAGAAGGTTAAAATGAAAGCTTTCTTTTCTGAGCACAGGAACGCGGCCAGTTCAGGATCTGAACGGTGACCCAGGGTAAGGTTTATTGTCTTTTTAAAGGGTTAAATCCACAAGGGGAGGGCCCCTTGGTGAATGCTGGGATCATCCAATCAAATTTTAAAATTGCGGGTTAAGCAAGGGAATTTCTGTTGGAGGTTGCACTGATCCAGGACACCTGTCTGCAAGTCCTTTAACTGTTTTCCCAGGCATTCAGTCTGGAATCTGAGGCTCTTAATTTATATCTCTAGATATTTGGTCTGGAGTTCACTGTGATAAGGAACAAAGAAGTGGGTCCTCTGTTCGTTAGTAAGTGAGGGCTTTGTAGGTGATATATTTTTAAAATTTAGGCATCTCTGTTAAGATAATGGCAAATTTAACCAGTTAACAGATAATTAAGAAAATGTTTCAAGGGGCTGACTGGGAGATGGCTCTGTAAGTGTGGGAATATGAAGGTAGTTTAACATTGCTAGCAAAATGCAGTAGCAAAGTGTAAGAATTTCTTGGAGTATCTGTGCTCTGGAGGCTGCCTCCTTACACAATATGGGACTGCATGTTCACAAAGTATTTGCGACAGGGGCAAGAACATAGAAATATCCTTGGCAGGATGCCAAACTTGGAGAGGACTGCTTTCTTTAGTGTGTTCTAAAAGTTTTGCCTTTGGTATTTGACACGTAGGTGTAAGATTCATTAAAAATTGTGGAGGTTGTAAATAACATCTATGTTGAGTAGATGTTCAGTTGAAACCTGTTATGGAAATGGGTAGAATTGTTGATATAACGGATTTACCAGTGCTTAGGAGCTGCAAGTCACACCAACTATAAGTTTGGTAAGGGATGTCTTAAATCATTCCATAGATAAGTATCATGCCAACATGGCCTGTTAGAGATTAGGATGCTAGGAAATATGCTTGCCTGGGAGGATTGTCAACAAATTTGTCTCCAACCATAACAAGAGGATAGCCCTGATTAGTAGCAACTATTGTCCTATATCCATGTCAGAGAAGAGATGGCTATCAAGCTGCTCAATGGGGCATTACAGAATCGCAGCCAACATTAGAGCCTGGTGTGCCATAAAGTTGCAGTTTTATTCTGGAGAAAAGTATAATTTTGCCACATGGGCAAGATATCTGGGGCAGCTATTTGAACAGGAAAAACACTGCTGTGTTGAGGGCTGGCATAATCAAACACAGCTCTCCTAGGGGTGGTGATATATGGAGAATGGCATAAGTGCTTCTCACCCCCTTCTTAGATATGCTTATCCAAGTCAGTATAGCCTAGGGCCTAAGCATTAAAATTTCCCCAGGATTCTGTGGTATTGATAATAAAAAAGAGCTCATTTTCTAAAGCCAGATATATGCCTTGTGAGATGTTGGGTCAGGGTGTTTGACGAGGGTTTGCTTCACATTTGGAGAGGTCAACTCTTCCCAACACATGGGGCTATACTTACCAGTTTCAAAGCCACTGTGGTATTGGTAAATAATGTTCACCTTGTGCAGCATTGTTTCACTAGACTCCTCATGATTTTCTCCCATTGTATGAGAGTTCTGATGACTTCATAGATGTCTCCTGTTTCCTTCCATTTCTTCTCTGGAAGGATACAAGATGGCATTCTAATTAAGAAGCTTAGTTAGGAGAAGACATAGCTTGTGTCAGACCTTCTAAAACCAACTTTTATACTCTCTCCCTTCAACTTTTCCTATCATTTGAAACCTCTGCGCCATTCCACACATGACCCTGACACTGTATTAGGGGAGTGGAGTACTTAAATAATTTTAGGAACATCTTTGCTGTACAAATCTCCAATCTGCCTCAGTGGCCATACTTGAAATCTCTAGTCCATATTGAAATTGTTTAATATGTAACTTGGGGACTGAACTTAAAAGAGACTTAAGAATGACTGCATATAGGGAATTCAAAATCTTTTTAAAGCTGTATTCTCTTTTAGCATTAAGTAGAGCTGGATGCATCCCAGTATTAAGGAGATTTTTTTGTTAACCATTAAATTGCATTACTTTTTCCCTGGGGATACATACTAATTATAGAAGAGGTCCATCTTCAAACTGTTGGAAAAATATTTCTCAGATAAGATATGTTGATTCAGGTCACATTGATCACAGTCTGTTGCTTCCCAGGGCTTTCCTCTTAGTGGAAACTCCTAAATTCTTAAAGTTAAAGGTTGTACCGCAGCAGAATTTTAAAAATTACTCATTTGAGTCATGTAATGAGCTCTCTATTTTTGTATTCAGTGGAAAGACAGCTTGGAAAAATGATGGTCAAATTTCTAGACATTTTCAACATTGCTTTGTAAATTCATTTTTTTTTGTAATAACATGAATTTACACATCAGTTAGAAATTGTTGTCAAGGGAGGACTGTAGATCAACCTTCAGCAATATTTGATTAGCTTCTTTTAAACTTTCCACACGTAGCAACCACAATGATGTGAGTTAATGAACTGAATTCCAACATATAAAAGTTTTTGAGCTACAAAGGTGTCTCAAGTGTGCAGGCTATGATGCAGTTAGGGCAGATTTCACATCTTGTGCTATATTTGATGTGACAGGAAATAGACATAAAATTACTTTTTAGTTTTGTTTTCTTTATGGGAATGAGCGGGGGTGAGTTTGTCTTAAATCACAAGGTGAATGGGGGGACTGCAGTACCGTAGACCACACTTCTAATGACCTCCATTTACAGAGAGCTCTGGTGTGTGGAAACTCTGTTCAAAAAAAAGATCAGTTTTATCAGAGGCTTATTTGAACAGGATAGTGTTTACTTGAGTTATTTTTGTGAGAGTTTTGAAGTTTGTGTTTATTTCTATATGTAAAATCATAGGTAACATTGGACTATTTCACATTTTTCGTGGCTGAGTTTCCATAGGTACCTTGATGAAAACTTAACTATATTGTTGGACTTTTGTTCTTGGCATTTTTCTGCCTTGCTTTATTCTTTCACAAATAATTGTGCACAATCTTCATTGCTGTGGCTGTACAGTAAATACAGAAGTCTTTTTTTCTATGTGTGTAATATGCTTTCTCAATCATAATGAGAATTCTGAGTTGTTCTCACATGGTGATTTTGTTTGACAGAATGCCATCATAAAATGGCTGGTTGCCACCAACCATAAAACATGCATGGACTGGACCTTAGCACCTGACATATATCTTGCTATGGGGCAGCTTTGTCTTCATGCCATTTGCCTAGCAGTTGAAGTTGGAGCTGTCTGTGACATGGACAGAGCTGGCTGCTTTTGGATCACTTTCCCCTAACTAGGCTGCCTTTTCTGGCCTGAGTGGAAGCAGATGCACTTAGTTTGTATGCAGCTTGATGGGCTGAGGAGAGTTAGTATAGAGAGGGTCCCCTTTTTTGAGAATGGGATAAGCAATGTGGAAGGGAGGGTAGGAGGATGATATCAGGAGTAGAGGAGATATGGAACTGCAAGCAAGATGTAAAGCAAAATAAATAAATAAACCAATGAGAAAAATGGCTGGTTTCTGTGTATGTGAGAGATTCTGTTGATTGATGGTTTCTGTGGAAGTCTCTTCCATTGGTGGTGGCAATATTCCTAAGCAAGTGGCCCTGGGATGGAAAAGAGAACTAGCTCAGCATGAGACAATGCAGAAAGCCATATTCTGTAGGCCTCTGAAGTTTTTGAAGACTACCTATCTTTATGTAATTGATCTGTCTACAAAATTATATCTATCTGTGTAACCTAGGATGTATACTCCTATGATAAATTATACTAGTGTCTTACATGACTATGAGTTGATTAACTAATAATTTAACAAGCATTACTTGTCATTCTCATGGATTTCTTCTAGCTGACATTTTGGACATGCAGAAATCCTTTTAGGTGGCCCAAAGGAAATTGGGAAAAATTGCTAATTAAGCAAGCAGTATCATCTGTGGTCTAGTCTTTGAATGTTAAGAAATTTCAGGATTAATAAAAGTCCTTTTTGGAACAATCTAAAATTCTGGACCAAGTGAAATTAGTAGCTTTCTTCAACGCTCTCTTGGGAGCATGCTTTGATGAAAAATCACTATTGAAGCAGTTGAGGCAGGAACAAAGCAGAATGCTGGAACTTGTAAATTACTGGAACAGATATGGCAATGTCTCAGCATGTTGGCAGGATGATTTCTGTCAGGTTTCCTCTAGTGTATCTAGTGTCCAGTCGTTTTGTTCTGCAAACATACAACTTTCCACAAGCATTATGCAGTTATAAAATTATACATGTATGAGATGTGCACCATAAAACTAAAATGTAATCCATTTTTATCTATGCCAATTGAAAGAATGGCATAATAAATTTTGAGGATATTATAGCCAAGGATTTCTTGGTCGTGTATTGTTGAAGTTCTTACTGGAGACATATTTTATGTGTCAGTCAGTTTCAGAGTTTTTCCCGTATAAAGGGATCAGCAATATAAGTTACCATTATTATTGAACATACAATCATTATCATTTAAAATCATAACAAGGTTGTATAGATCAAAATTTTATTTTTGGGCTCTTGAGTGCCTGTTTTATTAGGCCATGCTACTACCTATTTCCTGAGAGAAGGCCTCCCATTGCAGAGACAAATTGGTTGTCTTGAGCAATAGAAAGGGCATGCTTTAAGTAAACTTTATATAAACTCCTTTTTAATTTAGAGTTTAAGCATACCCTGGCCATCTTCTACCTGTTTAGAGGTTTTGACCTAGGTTTTTACATATGTTGTAGCTGTTTTTGTACTATCCCCTTTTTTATATAAAATGGGCAGTTATGCTATCATAACGAAACTTAATAAAAACTCCCTTTTACCTTTAGTATTTAAGCAAACCCTAGGCATCTTGTACCTAAATTTTTACATTGGCTGTGACTATTCTTTGGCTTGCCACTTTTTTATACAGAATGAGAAATTAAACCTTTATAGCTAAACTTTATATAAACTCCCTTTTACCTTTAGCATTTAAACATATCCTAGGCATCTTAGACCTGGGTTTTGACATTTGTTTTGTCTATCTTTGACTTGCCTCTTCTTTGATATGGGATGGACAGTTCTGCCTTTTAAACATATGAATTATAATTTTTGAGATTTTAGGACTTAACTAGGCTGGTGTGTACTTTGCCATATGTAAGCCTCCTGTGTCTTTTTTTTTTTTGCATCAATCCATGATCAACATTTGTCCCCTGTGAACATGTCTCACATTTGAAAGGATAAGCCTGCTTCCAGAGCAGTGTGACATCTTAATTTAGATAGCATTTAAAAGTTTTTATACATGGGAGGCATGCAGTTTGCATGTATGTCTCCCAGCCTAATTTTGAGTACTTACATTGACCAACAAAACATGTTTCTTAAGCCAAAATACCCTTTATACCATTTTTGTGGAAGTACGTGTTTTTGAGATTGGCTGGCCTTTTTAGATCAATGTGACATCATTTTTCTCTACATAAATTGGTATGTATCCAATCTTTAGAACAGTAAAGACATAGCATTTATTATTAAGAAAAAAGAACTTACATGGTAATCTTAAGGAAAATGTTGTCATTTTGAATCTTAGACTATCTCTGCAAGTGGCTATACAGCAGGAGATGCCACCCTTTTATTATGTAAATTAGATTGATCAGAAACTCAGTGATCTGCCTGATTCTTTTTACTTTTTGTTGTGATTAAAGGCATGTGCCTTCACCAACTTGTTTAAATATTCTCAAATCCATATCATTGTAAAGCAAAGCCTTTAAATGAAAATCAAGCAAAAAGACAAGAAAATATTACATTTTGGGTCAGTTGTGTGAATTAGACTGTAACAAGCAAGTTGGTTATTTTTTGGATTTAGTTGTTATATTTAAATGGCCGGCCTTTACCAGAAAGAGCTGACAAGTATCTTGCAACCAGAGAGCTTTGGATTTTAGTCATTATTAATCTAATTTTTATTAGGGGGAATGCCCTTTCTATTATCTGTAACTTAGTATTCCAATCTTTGGATTTTTTTTCATTTTCTCCTTGAACTTTCTCTTAGAAGGCATGGAGAAGACCCATCACCATTAAACATATTGCAACCAGATCCATGACTATGACAACCAAAACAAAGCCAAAGGGATTAAAACCCCCTCTGCCATGGCATTTTTTTGTTCTTGTTTTAGATGCACTTCTATGCCAAGCTCTGTCTAGAGATCTGTCTGCCTCCAGTTTCTTTCCTTCCAGCCATGGCTGCTGCTGTTGCTCTGAGCCATCCACAGTACAAGGAAGTCATGCTTGTGTCCCCCTCCTGTTAGACTGTAGCATCTGTTAGTTTTGTTATGTTCAGTCTCAGATCTGCCCACAGTAGGCTGTCTTTTGCTCCTGGGCCTGTTTAAGAGTCACTCTTAAAGGGACAGTAATTGACCAGGGAGATTTTAGGTTTTAAATTTGGGTTGTATCACTGGGAGCTTATTCCTCCCACCAAATTATGTTGAAGTATGAGCTAAAGTGTGTCGATACTTAGATTAGTTGGGTGCCATTTGTTGTGTTTCTTAATGATTACTATTATTTACCTTTAGTTAAGCAGTGGTTTTTCGCTGCCCGCAGTGACAGTTGAATCTGCCTAAGTGAGGGCTGGGAGAAAAAGAGCAGGGTGACACAAGGAAGACAGCAAGTCAAGACTCTGATCAAGGTGTCATTTATTGAACCTTTAAACAGTGCTTATAAATCAAAATGTCATAAGCAATTATCTCACAGCAACAGTTTCACTTAGCAAAGCGGCTGAGGATTTACTTAAGGTTACAAAAACTTTACTTATCTGATTTCCATGGTTGCAGTGAATTTATATCTAGTTCTCAGGGACAGAACACCCAGCTGTATAGAATGCCCAGGTCAGCCTGTGAGAAACTGAGCTTTAGATAATACCCATGCAGCCAAGGCCAAGAGGTGAAATTCCAGTTACCAGGAACAACTGCTCAAACTCAGCACCAAATAGCAATACACACTCTTTTTGGCTACCAACTCCATTTTTGCTGCAGTGGTTAATTCTAAACCAACTATATACCCAAATTACTATACAGAGTCTGGGATTTATTTAATTAACCCAGTGCACAATGCTGGGCAATAGTTATTTCATCTTAAACCTCTAAGCCCACATTGTTTCCAACCATTCATATTTCACCAATTATTGCTTTCAGTCATATTTTAGGGTCCGGCTCATCTCTAATCATGGTTCCAAGTTCTCTCCTGCTGATCTCTACTCCTCACTTCCTTCTCTTCTTTCCTAACCAGGATGTCCCACCTTATCCTCTCCATTGCACAGCATTGGGACTGGTTGTTTAATTGACAATATAGAGAAAAAATGGTAGCACATTTACACAAACTTGAGACAGGTGATACTTAGAATAACATCACAATGCAGTGTCTGGATTGAAACCAGATAGTGGGGTAGAGAAATAAGGGTTTGAATGAACAAAGATAAATTGTATACATTCCAAAAGAACATTATATCAACATATATGTTCAATAATATTCTAATAAGGAAATAATCCACAGTAAAGCTGGTATTACTCATTCATATACTTGTTCATTTATATATATATAAAACTTATCTATGAGGAATGTTGTTTTCCTTTAGCATCCAGTCTGTTATAACTCATCTAAATACTGGGGCAGATTTCTATCCTTGTTTTACAGAGTGAAACTCAGGCTCACAGAGATAAACGGTTTTGTAATACATTTTATGTGTAACTACTCATCTTACTCAAATAGTCATTCTATAACATCACTAAGTGAGCTGAAGCCATCTCAGCCAGGTATGACAACACAAGCCTGTAATCATGGTGCTTACAAAGAGGAGGCAGGAATTTCATGATTTCAATCACCCAAGGAGAGAATGGTCGGTGGTATGGTGGGAGGCCCTTAGAATAAAGAGAGGTGTTGATTGGCCCAGGCCAATATCCGTAATCTTCCCTGTAGCTCCAGAAACTCAGAGCCATGGCACCAGCAATTATTTGCTAACTTATTTACTTACCACTTTGTGTTTTCTAATGTTTCTTGTCCAAGGCAGCTTAGGTCACTTCAGGGTCAGATTCCTTAAATGGAATTCTCCTGTAAGTGGGGAAATTAGCCTCAGGTAGGGATGAGCTCCTTCATTACATATCCAATGGAAAGTCTTCAGCCCTGAATCCATATACACAGAACCAACAGAAATGGACTCAGGTTTAATTCATATATTTGCACATAATTGCTCACATACTTAGAGAATATTGGAATGGAAGAATTTGGGAAGGGATGAAGAAAGGACATAGCAAGGGGAAACTGATGTAATATATTTTAATTAACATGTAAAATAATAAATTTTAAAGAAAAAGTGGCATAGCAGTTAAGAGCACTGGGTGTTGTTACAGAGGACACAAGTCACATTTTAGAAACCAGCTAGTAGCTGACCTTCTGCAGCTTCATTTCCAAGGAATCTGATGGCCCCTTCTGGCATCCGTAGGTACTGTGCAAAGACACATGCAAAACATCCATATAAATTAAAATAAAGCTTAATGAAATGGAATTTGTGCAGTGATGTCATAGCCCTAAGAGATACTGCAGCTAGGGCTAGTTGAAATGAACTCATTTTGGTCCTGCATATAATCAGTTGTGGTATTGTTCTGAGCCAGCCTCCTCAGAGGCAAAAGCCACTAATATTCTGAAGTTAGAATAGCTCAGTATAGCTTTCATCAAATATCTGCAAACAGTGCTCATAGTTAACTTTTCTGTGAGGTTTTCTGCATGAGTGTTGTCTCTCCTTCTCATGTATGGGAACAAAATCCTTTAAATCTATCATAAATTATAAATCATAAGTATCATAAATCATAAATCCTTTAAATCTATCTTCTAGAGTATATATTGTGCTCTAGAAGACAGATTTGCTCAGGAGAATTTTGTCTGCTTTCAAGATGAGACTTTCAGTCCTCTGTCCCTATTGGAATTAATCAGAGTTTAACCTGAAATCTGAACCTGAAAGAGATTTAAGGGTGACAGCATATGTGGAATGCAAAATCTGTTGAAGTCAGTTCCTCTTTGAGCAGTATACATAGTTGAATGCATTCTGTATTTGAAGACGTTTTCTATATTAAAGTCTTAGATGTAGGGAGTGATTTTTTTTCCTGTGAAGGATGTTAAGTCTAAAACATCTGCAGCCCAAAGCTTCTAGAAAAATGTTTCTGAGTCAGCCTCTTCTATGTTGACTCATTTGACCTTGATCCCAATATGTTGCTGTTCAGTGCAATGATCTTGTTATCTTGATTAGGGTAAATAAAATTTCAGTTACAGGGCAGTACCACCACTGAGTTTTAAAATTACCCATTAGAGTCATATAGTTAACCTTCCATTGCAGTAGCAGAAAAAAAATGCACTTGGAGCTCGGCTTTTGAGTTCAGACCAGAATAGGAGGACTCACTTATTGTGCACTCATGGGGAGAAATAGGATATATAAATAGCTGCTGGTGTCACCATTGTGAAAAAGGATCTCATCATGATCTTACTATTTTACAGCATGTATGAATTAGTGTCAGATGAATGAAGACAATCCGGATTGGTAGGTGTATGATTTGGGGAGGATAGCTTGATCCAATGAATATTAAATATCCAACTAGGTGACTGTCTTTTCCAGATATGTCTTATCCACTTAAACATTTATGTCAGTCCTGAGGGTTGAGGCACAAGCTGTTCATTGGAGCTGTATGTGTCAGGTTACAGATCTAAACAAGCATCATTATGCTTGAGAGAAGGGCACACAGTACCTTGTGAATGCCATTAACTCTGCCAGGAAATTGCCTGATCTTTTTTCAACTCACTATAGCTATATTTTTTTTCAATTATATTTATCTTTTTAAAAAGTGGATTATTATGGGAGGAGAAACTGCCTCTGACATAATCTGATTGGCCTGCTCTTTGATCACCTCCCCCTGAGGGGGGAGCAGCCTTACCAGGCCACAGAAGAGGACAATGCAGCCACTTTTGATGAGAACTGATAGACTAAGATCAGAAAGGAGAGGAGAACCTCCCCTATCAGTGGACTTGGGGAGGGGCATGCATGCAGAAAGTGGAGGGAGGGTGAGATTGGGAGGGGAGGAAGGAGGGGCTTATGGGGGATACAAAATGAATAAAGTGTAATTAATAAAAAAATGTAAAAAAAAAAGCTACCACTGACAAAATTTAAAAGTATGCCACGGAGTGTAAAGAAATTTTGTAAGAAATGTGCCTAATGGAATATTTTTATCCTGAATATATAAAAGATCTCTATAAAAAAAGTGGATTATTGAGTTCTATTAAATTTGATTGTCTTGAAATGCACCACTGCTCTAATCTCTTATGTGTTGTTATTCCTGAAGTTTCCATGTCATTGGGAATGTTTTTACATTTTTTCAAGTGCTGTTGATGGTTACTTTTGTATAGAGCAATGCCTCCTATAATCCTGTCTTGCCTCCTGCCATGATATTGAGAATTGCTTTGAACACCCTATCCTACCTCTGCTGCACAATTCTGGGAAAAAAGTCCTAAAATTCCTTCCATGTTGGATCTTGACTGGTGAGTGAAAAAGAAAAACAGGCCAGTGAATTGAGTGTCCTCCAGTCTCTCTGGCTCATAGTGCACTAAGTGAAGGTCTTATGCAAGAATTGAGCTCTATGACCATATTTTAAGCTGATATAGTCATAACAGAGAAAGTGATAGACAAGAAGGAGGGAACAGCTTTCCTGCTTTGACATAGTTGACATTAGCAATGTGTAGTGACGTAACCAATTTTATGATGATCAACACTTCTCAAGCCTACACAAAAGGGCATGTGGGGGGATGGGTGTTAACTTTATCTTTTGGGTGTTCATTTCTTCAGGAAGCTGGTATCTAAATGGGTGAAAATCAACAACAGTCTATATTCTTCTCAGAAGACAAGATGTGATTTTTATAGTGGTGCCCTTGACCATAAGGAATGCCAAAAGAGCATGCTGAATTGATGTTTATGGATGCAGTTGGAAATCTTCTCATTTTAGAGGTGAGGCATGGGTTTCTCAGGGAGTCAGAAGTAAAGAATACAGGGTTCTATTGTTGGGTCCAGGCCAGATACATAAGATTAACCCAAATGAGAGGTTTAAGAGGACATAAACGCAAGGGAAGTGCAAATGGGAGGGTAAGTGGGACCCTGCTGGTGGATTGGAGGGGGTCATGCATGGTGGAGGGCAGGTCTACAGATTGATGGATGGGAAACCCCAGACAGGTACTTAGGGTTCCTGGGAAAGATGCCCAGGGATCCTGATCCTGTTTAGGGAGCCGTGAAAGAGGTCCTGGATGCCCTGAGAGGGACCTGTAGTGATACTGAAAAAGTGTGTGGGAGGAGACCTGAGTTCCAGGGTCCAGAGCTGGGAGTACATTGTTAATGATGCTAGCAAGTTTTTGGAGGTGTGGCGATGCCAGGTCATGTTCCTAGCTGGGATTCCCCACAGTGCCCTAGAGCACTTGATGCCTCCGGGAGAAGAGGCCATCTAGTACAGGTCTACCTGAATGGAGAATGCCACCATCTCAGTGCCAAGCTTCACTGTACTGCTTCTCCAATGCCCGAGGTCACACCCTGCAACCCCTGCAGCCTAGGCTCTGTCTTTAGGCTTCCTGGATCCAGAGGACATTGACAGCTCCCCAGCTGCCATTTCTCCCACTGATGGAAGCCACTGCCTCGACCCACTGCAATCACATTCAATTAATTCACTGCCCCTTAGGTCCAGTTAAGAAGAGTGATAAGAGAACTGACCAATCTATATGTGACCCATGAGGCAGGGCCCAGGCTAGGAGATTCCTCCCCAGTCATGAGAGGACCAGAGATGTCTATTTTCTACTAAAACCTTGGCCCTAGGAGGAGGTACGCTGTGAAGAAGATTGGCATGGAAGCAGCCAGTGATACTAGTGGAAGGCAGGCTCTTGTGGTATTTGACCAATGGAGTCATGAGAAAAGGAATGAGGTTGGTGTCCTAGGAAGTGGGACATGAGGCCAGGGACTAAATGACATGGAGGAGGAGCTAGTTGAAGGGGCATGTCCCAGTGCAAGTATAGGTGGGATTAGACAATGGTGGGGTTTCTGGCTTGGGTCCTAGAAAGCATGACCAGAAAGAGCATCTTTGGAGTTCAGGTCTGTGCCAGTGACAGTGTGGTTAGGTCAGGTCTGTTGCACGAAACTGGCATCAAAATTATGATTGCATCATCTACCTATCTGAACTGTTACGTGTCTTGGGGCAGAGCCATGGTGGGGGGAGGGCAGGCATATGTGTTTTGTGTCAGGTCTTTTTGGTCAATAGCCAAGCATGTTAAAGCTGCTTATAAAAGCTTGAACAATGAGTGAATGAGCCCATTATGCTTTTGATTCCTCTTCTCTTCCTTTTCTTTCCCCTTTCCTTTCTTTTTTTTTTTTTTTTGAGTTTTGAGACACGCTGTCCTGTAGACCAGGATGACTTCGAACTTTTCTGTGCAATAGAGAGTGACTTTGAACTCCAGATCCTTCCTCCTCCACCTCCCATTCACCACCATGGCCGGACCCTAGATTCTTTTAATAAGTGAAGGCAAAGGCCATGTTTGGACCTGACAGCCAGCATGACATATAAAATTGATTATTCTATCTTGTGGGGATGGGCCTTGGATAGGGTGGGTAGGGAGGGATGTGTCATAGAAGGAAAGGTGAGATCATAGATTCAGCAGGAGTGGTGATTCCCCTCTGGGCTAAATAGTTGATGGCAGCATGATTCACAGAAATAGTTCTACATTAGTCTAGGTAAAATAAAATTCAGCATGGTAGTGAATAGCTTAAGTTATCTTGAGTGACTCCATTTTGAGATGAGAAGCCATCTTGTGTGTACCTGTGACAGGGCACTGAACTCAAGTTCCAGGAAAAAATATGGAATGTACATTTGGCAGAAAACAAAGTGAACTCCCCTAGCAACAGCCAATCAGAGCAAAATGGAAAATTCCCCAATATTCCAGATGTACTTTCAGATAGCTTAGAATAGCAGTTATTGTTAAGCATCAGTGGTTACCTCACTCCTCAGGTTTTACCCAGTCCCATAACACCAAGGCATGGAAATCCCCTGCTTTCAGTTTTTCCTTTTAAAATCCCTGTTCACCCAGGGCTCGGGGTCCCAATTCTCTACTGCCGTATCAGTGAGATGTGGATCCCAAGTTTGATTGCTCTCTCAATAAAGCTCTCTTGTTTTCCCAAGGGAGTTGTCTCCTGTTGATTTCAGAGGATCTCAAGATCAGGGCATAATAGTAACTGTAGATAAGGAGACAGGAGGAAAAACAAGGATATCTATTCAGAGAAAGGAATGTCAGGATCTCTAAAGTCTGAGGTCTTAACCTTTTATATAGTTGGGGGTTCTGTTTTATCATGGGAGTAACAGTTGACAATCTTGTGGGCCTTTAATTTATTTTTTTTAATCAGGTATCATCATAGGAGGAAATCCTACCCTAGTGCTCTGGGAAAGGGCATACTGGGAGAAAAGTGAGGGTGGGTGGCATGAGGAGGAAATGTGGGAGGGGCCTGCAGTAGAGATACTGCAGTGAATAGATTGTAATAAATGAATGTATAAACAAATAAATATTTTTTAAAAAAAATTAAAAAAAATAATTTTTGACATAGTTTCTCTACATAGCCAAAGATGGACTTCAACTCACAGTGCAGCTGAGACTGCCATCAAACTCTGAATTTACCTACCTTGGCTTCCAGAGTATAGAGATTACTGGTGTGTATTACTAGGGTCACACATACTATCTCCCTCTACATTGCACATTAAAGTTCTGAATCTGTCAAGAAAGTCCAAAATATTACTAAATCTCATGTGATAAAAACCAATGAACTGCTCCTGCCATCCACTTTCCTCTGTTGCTTTATGCAATTTTAAAAAAGATGTTCTTCTACAGCCAGTTTGTGTGCTGGCTTCTGATGAACAGCATCAAGATGATATGGACCTCCTCCAGAAGATGTAGCTCAGTTGGTAGAGTGACTAGCTAACATGAATGAAGCCCTGGGTTTGATCCTCAACACTTTTGTAAGAGAGATATGGTAGTAAACACCTGTAGTCCCCAGCACAGGAGAGGGAAAGATAAAAAGACAGAAGTTCAAGGTCATTCTCAGCTACATGTAGAGTTTGCAGGCAGCCTAGGTTACATGGAACCATGTCTTAAAAGGGGAGGAGCACGTGGCCAGATGGGTCAGGAGTTAAGATTGGTAGTTACTCTTGTATATGACCTGAGGTCACTTCCCAGCACCCACATCTCATGGGTCATGGCCACCTGTAACTCCAGCTGTAGGGTAGCTGATTTGCCTTTTGGCCTGTTAATGCAGTGAAATTATTTTGAAAAAAAAAATAAATTCTCTTATATGTTTATTTGTTTGGTCGGTTGGTTGGTTTTGGTTTTTAAAGACAATGTCTCACTATGTAGTCCTGGATGTCCTGGAATTGCTCTGTAAACCAGGCTAGACTTGAGCTCACAGGAATCTGCCTGCATCTGCCTCCCAAGTGCTGTTATTCAAGACTTTATTTATTCATTTATTTATTTGTTTGTTTGTTTTAGTTCCGTACCTCTTTTTGTCATCTGAGGAGGCCAGAAGTCACAAAATCCTGTGGAGGTGGATCAGCTAGCTACTTTGAGCCACCCTAACTGGATACTGTGAATTAAACTCAGATTTATTTTTGGAATAGCAGGAAGTGTTTTATCTACTGAGCCATTTAGCTCATTTTTGCCCTCTCAGTTTTTTTTTATTATTATTTTAATAGATATAAGTAAATTTGGGTAATCTGGGGAGGTAGCTCAATGGTAGGAAGTGTACTAAGCATATATGAGACCAAAGATTTCATCCACAATGCTGAAAAAAAAGCTTGTTTTGTTTTGCTTTTCCTCTTCAGACACGACCTCATTTAGCTGAGGATGGTCATAAACTCACTAACCAAGAATATGCTTGAACTTCTGATTCTCCCACATGTACTTCCTAAGTGCTTTAATTACAGGCAATGCCACCATGTCAAGTTTTATGTGGTTTTGGCCTCGAACCCACAGCTTCATGCATGGTAGGCAAGCACTATACCAGCTGAACCACATCCCCAGCTGATTTTTTCTCTGAAGTCACAGGAAAAAATCTCATTGTATTTTCTAAAAATCTTTAATTTTTAATATTCTTGGCACTCTTCCACCGGTGGGACAGATTTTTCACTCCCCTGCAGGTTGAATAATGGACTGTGTGACATTATCTACTTTGATTCCAGAAAAAGAGGGAAAGTGCCTACTGAGTGCTGGAAGACTGAGGGTAGGCTAGGAGAGGACAGAGCAAAATGATACTGAAATTCAAAACTGCAGATCTGGAAAAGGTGTGGCCCTGAAATGGGAGCTTGGACCATCGATCACTAAACCTTTTTCTTTTAGTATAGTCTAACGCTAAAGGAGATGCTCATGTCACTCAAGACTCACTGGCCATTCCTAACCTTGAGTCCATCCCTCCAGTTAGAGGAAGAGGTGGGTTTTTCCAGGCATCAGGCTGCATGTTTGCTGTGTAGCTGAGCAGGGTTGCATGGTAGGTGTGCTGTGGTCTAAGCACAAGTGTGTGTGCTGTGAGGGAATTTCAGCTGATTTCCAAAGTTGAAACATGGTGAGTGTGTGTCCACTGCTCCCAACCTGGTGGAGCTGGTGGAACAGCGGAAGCTGTTGATTAGGGTCCTTCCTGGGGCTTGGTGGGAACATGCAGCCAGTAATAGCTACAGGAGTGATTCCTTCTCCTAGCCGTGACCACAGCTGGGGGAAACTGAATATTTTCACTATATTGGGTTTGGGGTGGAAGCTGAGAAAACTCACTTTAAGAACAGAAGGTGAAAATGAAAGATTTATTTTCTTAGCTCAGGGAGGCAGCCAGTTCTGGATTTGAACACATCCAAGAGGGTAAGCTATACTATATATTTAAAGGAAGAAATCTACAAGGTGAGGTACCCTTGCTGTCAGGGTCATCCAATCAAAATTTAACAGTGTAGATTTATCAAGGTTGTTTCTGTTGAAGGCTGATTCTGATCCAGAATAACTGGTCTCATTGCCTTTAACCATTTACTGAGACATTTGATCTAGAATCCAAGGTCCTTATTTTATACTGTTATATATTCAGTCAGGAGTTCAAGTTCAGGGAACAAAGAAGTGGGTCCTCTGTTCAATAGTACGTGAGGAATTTGTAGGTGATATATTTTTACAATGTAAGGGACCATGGTTAAGGCAACAGCAAGTTTAACAGATAATTAGGAAAATGTTTCAAGATGCCAGGTGGGACATGGCTCTGCAAGTTTGGGAATGTGAACTTAGTTTAACCTTGCTAGCAAAATATAGGAAGCAATGTGTACAAGTTGCTTGGAGAAGGCTGGGTTCTGGAGGCCCCCTCCTTACATATTATGGAGCTTCCTGTTCACAAAGTATTTGCAGCAGAAGTTAGAACATAGAAATGTTCTTGGTAGGATGCTAACTCTGAGCGGCCTAGTTTCTATGTTCTCCAAGATCTGACCTTGGCATTTAACATTTAGGTATAAGATTCATTTGGAGTTAATTTTGTGGAGGTTGAAATGACATATGTGTTGGGTAGCACTTCATTAAAATGCTGTGCTATAAAAGCATAGAATTGTTGATGTAAGGGATCTACCAATGCTTAGGTGGCAGGAAATCACACCAAGTAGAATTTATCTAAGGGCTAAGTAGATAAGTAGCATGCCAAGCAGACCTGTCAGAGATTAGGATGCTAGGAAACATGTTTGCTTAAGAGGATAGTCAGCAAATTTGTCTCCAGCCATAAACAAGGAGACATCCCTGATTCATATCAACCATTGGCCCATCTCCATGTCAAAGAAGAGGCATATAACAAGCTGCCATTATATATAAGTGCCATTATAGACTCACAGCCACCATTAAAGACTGGTGTGTCATAAAGTTGCAGTTTTCTTCTTGAGAAAAGCATAGCTCTGTCACATGGGGAAGACATCTGGTGAAAACCAATTGAATAGGGAAAACACTGTTGTTTTGAGGGCTGCTTTGTTAAAACAAAGCTTTCCCCAAGGTCCTCATATATGGAGAAAAACCTAACTTCTCACAGTCCTCCAATATGCTTACGTCAGTACAACCTGTGGCCTAGACTCTGGGAGATTTCCCCAAAATTTTGAGGTATTTAAAATATAGCAGTGATCCTTTTCTAAAACCAGGAATAGGGTGTGCTTCAGGGTCAGGGCATTTGAGGAGGGCTTCCTTCAGATTCTGAGAACCCAACTCTTTCAAACACATGGAGACACCCTCATCAGTTCCAAAGTCACTGTGGTCTTGGTAAATAATATTCTTGAGATCCTGTCTTCCCCTTGTGCAGTGTTGTTTTATTAGACTCCTTATAGTTTTATCCCATTGTATAAGAGATTCTGATTAATTCATAGACGTCTACTGTTTCCTTCCATTTTTCTGCAGGAAGTATGCAATATGCTATTATTCTCAAGAAGCTTACTTTGGATAAGACATAGCTTGTGCAAAGCCTTTCCACCCTAGCTTTTACATTTTCTACCTTCTATTTTCCTAACATTTGAAACCTCTGAGACCTCTCACTTATACCCTGTCATTGAATAATGACCTCCTGCATTAAGGGAATGCAGTACATAAATCATTCCAGGAATGTCTTTGCTGTGTAAATCTCCCATTTGTCTCAGTGGCTAGACTTGAAATATCTAGTTAAGAAATTGTTTACTATATAACCAGGAGCCTAAACTTAAAAGAGACTTAAGGAAGACTGCATGTATGGAATGCAAAATCTGTTTAGGCTGTCTTCTCTTATAGCATTAACTAGAGGTGGATACATGCTACTCTTAGAGAATTTTTTCCTTAATCATTTAATTTTGTTTACACTACTTTCTTCCCGGGGATGGATAATAAAGCTAGAACAGCTGCATCTTCAGTATTTTAGAAAAAATATTTCTGAGACAAACTTTGTTGGCTTAGGTCACATTGATCTGAATCTATTGGTCCCCAGAGTATTGACCTTGCTAAATTCTTAAGATAAAGGCTGTAATACCACAGCAGAGTTTTAAAAATTACTTACTTAGTCATGTAATTATCTATTTTTGTGTACAGTGGGAATGCAGCTTGGAAAAATGAAGGTCATTTCTAGAAGTTTTAACATTGTTTTATGAATTCATTTTTTTGTGATAAATTTTACAAATATTTTAGAAACTAGTTTCAAGGAAAAATGTGGATCAAATTTCAGCAGTATTTGATTATCATGCTTTAACCTTTCCACTAATAGCACCCAGAATGATGGAATTTAAGACACTGAATTCCAGGGTTAAAATGAGTTTCTGAGCTGCAGAGATGTCTGAGGTGTACATGGTGTTATGTAGTTAGATGGGGCAGATTTTACATCTTGTGCTGTAATAGATGTGGTAGAAAATAGACATAAAATTACTATTTAACACTGTTTTGTTTATGGGAATCAGTGAGACTGCATTTGCCTGCAATCACTAGGGGTCCATGAGGGGCTACAGTGCCATAGCCTACCTTTCTGCTGACCTCCATTTACACAGAGAGTTCTAGAGCATGTAGACTCTGTTTGAAAAAAAAGGTCAGTAGTACCTAGAAGGTTATTTGAACAGGGTAGGAGGTCACTTTGAGTTGTTTTTGTCGAGTTGTAACATTTGTGTTTTTTTAATTTCTGTATGTATACAATCATAGGTAACACTGGTCTGCTTCACTTTTTTTTTCTTGGTTGGATTTCCTTAGGTATCTGGATGGACATTTGCCTAGATTATTTGGCTTATGTTCTAGGAATTTTTGCTTCATTCTTTCACAAATATTGTACACAATCTTCATTGTTTTTGTTGTAATGTAAGTGCAGAAGTTATATTTTGTCTGTGTGTGTAATATGTCTTCATAATCCTCAGAATTCTCAGGTTTTCTTTTTCACACAGTAAGCAGCATGCCATCATAAAATGACTGGTTGTCACCATCCAAAAACATGCATGGGCTGGACCTAGGCACCCTACACACATCTAGCTGATGGGCAGCTTTGTCTTCATATCAGTCACCTAACATTTGAAATGGAGGCTGTCTGTGACATGGATACATTTGCCTGTTTATGAATCACTTTGCCCTTGCCGGGCTGCCTTCTCTGGCCTCAGTGGAGGAAGATGCACTTAGTCTGTATGCAACTTGATGTGCTGAGGACAGTTGGTATGAGGAGGCTCCCCTTTCATGAGAAGAAGAGGAGAAGGAATAGGGGAAGAGGATGGGAGGATGATACCAGGAGGAGAGAAGGTATTGAACTGCAAGCAGGATATAAAGTGACTAAATAAATAAACTAATGAGAAAATGTCAGGTTTCTATGTAAATGAGAGAATATGTTGACTGAAGATTTCTATTGAAGGATCTGCAATTGAGTGTGACAATATTGCTGAGCAAGTGGCCCTGGGCTGGATAAGAGAGCTAGCTGAGCGTGGAATGATGACAATGCAAGAGCACAAGGCAGTAAACAATATTCGCCATGGTTTTTGCCTTAGTTTTCTTGAAACTTGAGTTTCTATCCTAGGCTTCCACAATGATGGAGTGTGGTCTGACAGAACTAAACAAGTAAACCCATTCATGACCCATTCATGTTTGTGTTTAGAGTATTCAAACACAGCAGCACAGTAGCGGTTGAGGAAAATAAAGTTATGCCAAAAGTGACTTTGCTCCTGATCAGATCTGAGAATGTTCTCTTTTTAAGGAATGTGGAAAATATCAGGTCTTGAGATAGCAAAATTCCAGAGCTTAATTAGCTCTTCCTTTAGGACCTGGAAGTTCAAATGTTGAGTGTAGTGCATACAGAGGAAGTGGATATCCTAGGATTTGTGTGGGAAATCGACTCCATAGAAATGTAAGCTATGGGTCATTTGTGTGGTAATTTGACCCCAGATCTTTCTTATTCTGCTCATGTTCTAAGAAATTAAGTAGGGTAGAATTGAAAATGGGAAATGATTTTCTAGATGGTGATGTTTGCTTTCAAACCTGACTTGGATGTTAGTTTAGGCTACATTTGAAATCGTGATTCTCATGTGAGAGCCTTCGGAGTATGAGTCCAAGGATGGAAAATGTACCCTCAATATGTTCTGTGTTGTCAACATATTTTACCAATGTTAATATTAAAATGCTTAATAGAATATATGTATATATGTTTGTATGTATTGTTTGAAGTTACATGCATCTTCATGTTCTCCTATGTTACTATAAGGGACATCCTTCTAAGAGAATTATCTAGATGTGCTAGATAATGTAACAACAGTGAGATTTGTTTCAAAAAAGCACGTTATATGTGTGTAATGTAACTATGAGTTCTTAGGCCATGACAGATCTGTGAAGACATGATGAGAATTTTTGGGATTTATTGTGACCATTCCTACATAATGGTCAAGTTCATGTTGCCAGTTTGCACTCTGGATTTTTCAGAGAGTGTAATTTTTATTTTAATTTTTTTATTTATTACAGTTTATTATTTTGTATGCCAGCTGCAGCTCCCTCCCTTATCCCTTCCCAATCCCACTGTTCCTCTCTCTGAGTCTATTAAATTAAAAAAATTATTTTGTTTTTTGACTTTACAACCTAATGTGATCCCTCCTTCCTTTGCTCTCAGTCCACGCTCAAACTTCTCTCTCTCTTCCCAGAGAAGGGAAGTCCTCTTCTCCCTGTATCAAGCCATCACAACACATCAAGTCACATCAGGACTGAGCATATCCTCATCCACTGAGGCCAGGCAAGGCAGCCCTGACAAGGGGAGTTGATGTAAAAGCAGGCAGTAGAGTTCACATTACTCCACTTCCCACTCCACCAACATGGACCAAGCTGCTCATCATACAGGTAAGTTCAGTTGGCCTAGGTCCACTATGCATGCTCCTTAGTTGATGCCTCATTTTCTGTAAGGCCCCCTGGGTCTCGGTTACTTGTTTCTGTTGGTCTTCTTGTGGCTTTTGATCCCCTTCAGGTTCTTCGATCTTTCCCCTAGTACTTCCACAAGACCTCCAGAGATCCACCCCATGCTTAGTTGCAAGTTGCAGCATCTGTCTCCATTGGCTCCTGGGTAGAGCCTCTGAGAAAACAGGCATGTATAGGCTCTTCTACAAGCTCAGCAAAGCAGCATTTACAGTTTCATTGGCTGGCTCTCTAGTGTAAGGTGGGGTCTCAGGTTGGCCCAATTATTGGTTGGACGTTCCCTCAATCTTTGCTCTCTTTTTCTCCTAAACTCCTTGTAAGCAGAGTAATTTTTGGATTGTGGGTTTTGTGGTCCAGTTGTTTGTTCCCTCTCTCCACTAGTCCTGACCGTCTAGGAGATGGTCACTTCATTTTCCATGTCTCTTTTCCCTGCCCCTCCATTAGAAGTCTCAGCTAGAGTCATACCCAGTCATACCCAGGTCCTCTCAGGAACCTTCCCTATCAAATGACTCCAAGGAGAAACTGCCTCAGTCTCCTTTCCTGTTCTCAGTCCTCTCACCTCCTACTACAATTCTCCCCACATCTGATACCCACATTTGTTTCCCTCCCTATTCCAACTTCTGCCCAGTTCCCTCTCTTCATCCACTTCTGCTGTCTGTTCTGTTTTCTATTCTGAGTGACATTCTGCTTATCCTGTACTATAGGTCTAATATCTGCTCATAAGCAATGTGTTTCTTTCTGTGTCTGGATGACCTCTCTCCGGATGATCTTTTCTGGTTTTATCCATTTGCCTGTAATTTCCATGATTTATTTTTTATAACTGAGGAGTATTCCATTGTGTAAATATATTAGTAGTTCTTTATCCATTCTTCACTTTCTGGATATTATGAATAAAACAACTATGAGCATAGTAGAACAAATGTCCTTGTTCTATAATGGAACCTCTCTTGGATGTATTCCCTGGAGTGGTATAAATGGGTATTGAGGTAGAACTATGTCCAGTTTTCTGAGAATGCACCAGTTTGATTACCAGAGAAGTAGTACCAGTTTGCACTCCCATCAACCCTGGAGGAAAGTTTCCTTTTCTCTACATCCTCACCAGAATGTGTTGTCACTTGAGTTTTTTATCTTAGCAATTTGAATGGTGTAAGATGGAATCTTAGAGTCATTTTGATTTCCATTTGTCTGATGGCTAAGGACTTTGATCATTTCTTTAAGTGTTTCTCAGCCATTTGAGATTCCTCTGTTGTGACTTCTCAGTTTAGCTCTGAACCCCATTTTTAAATTAGTTTATTTGATTTGTTGCTGTTTAATTTCTTAAGTTCTTTGTATATTTTGGATATTACCTTTCTGTCTGATATAGGGTTGGTGTAGATATTTTCCCAATCACTGCTGTTTTGTTCTATTGATAGGGTCCTTTGACTTACAGAAGCTTTTCAATTTCTTGAGATCCCATTTATTGTTGATCTCAGAGCCTGTGTTGCTGTTGTTCTCCTGTGTTAATTAGTTCCAGAATTTTCTCCACCTTGTCTTCTATATAATTTAGAGTCTCTGGGTTTATGTGATGGTCTTTGATTCCCTTGGACTTGAGTTTCTTCAGGGTGATACAAAGGGTCTATTTTCATTTTTCTATGTGCAGACATCTACCACCATTTTTTAAGATGCTGTCTTTTTTCCATTGTATAATTTTGGCTTCTTTGTTGAAAGTAAAGTTCCAATAGTTCTCTTGAGGATGAGGAAAAATGAGGTAAATGGTTCTTTGGTTGACCATAGAGCACAATTTAAAATTTTGTCTTATTTCCAATAATAAATCATACATTTTCTGTTACTGTATTTTAGGCTACAATTGGGAAAGTCATAATATAGAAGAACATATTCAAAGTTCTAGAAGACATGCAAGGTAATTTTCATTGTAAGCTGATATGAATGTTTCTGAGAAAATTTTAATATGTTCTGGAAGTTTGAAAGAGAACGGACAGTGTAAATGAACTTTTTAAAGTGTATTTATTGATGATGACTAACTTGTTAATAAATCATGTACCTCCATGTTAGGTATTTGATATGTGTTTGCAAGGCACACCTCTAAGAAAAAATGCAAGGAAATCATACTTATGCAAGATCAATGTTTAAATTGTTTACTCATTAGCGTTCTGAGGTAAAACTGCAATTTGTTTAGTCTCCTACAACTCGGATATTGCCAAACGTATTCACAGTAAGTAGGTGATGAAATTATATCCAAAACATTATACTAACCAACTTGTCCATAGTAAAATGGGGTTACTCATATACTTCTAGTAATATGCCTAAATTTTGTGAGAAGGGCTGTTTTTTAGAGTCAAGAATGTTGTTGTGGAAAAACCATAATCTGTAAAGCACATGTCTGTGATCAACAAAAATCAAATGTGTGAATGCATAATGAAATCATGCCATTTATTATTATTCTTTTAATAGTTATGTAGTCATGTATCACAATGAGTACAAGTCATTTTAATATATGTATATTAAAACAATGTACCACCCAGAACAACTAAAAGGTATAGTAGTCCCCATTTTGAGTAGATGTTTAAAAATTCATACCTATTATGCTTTATATGGGCTATTTAGAGCTGCCAGCAATACAAATAACGACAGAGGCTTTTTAATATTTTAAAGCTTAGGCACTTTAACTGGGCAGATTCTGAACACCTTTTTTTCCCTAACACAAACCTAGCACACTGTCCCAATGCATGGCCAGTTCTACCTCTTTGTTCATGTTCATGTCCATCTGTTAACCTCACTGTCATGCTGGTGAGTGGCCTGTCATTTGCTTTCTTCTTCCCAGCAACCCTCTCTCACTCAGAATTTCTGTCCTCCATTTTGTTCTCTGCTATCACTTATTAGACCTTTCTTATTTCCAATAGATAAGTATGGAAGGACAAATATTTACAAAATATAGGAGGGGGTGATCGGCCACAAAACTAACAATACTATGATTTCATCAATACTTAGCTGATTGCTGGCTCAACAATCAGCATTCACATATACTGGCACACTTTCACACAATATATACTAACATCAATTAACTGGTTATTCACCTTCATTAGGAATTCTCACAAAATCACACTGCAAAAAAATATGTTTTAGGTATATACAAATTATTCTTTTACTCGCAGTTATCTTTACATACTTAGTATGGCGCACAGTATGGGGAATGTTATTAATCCAGTCATTGTGTAAAGCTCTGAGGTGTTACAGTTTTCTACAAATATGTGGTAGAACATCTTATACAAGAAAGTATATGATAAATGTTAGCCAGTTAACATATTTTTAGCATCACAGGTATTTTCAAATATGCAAAACAACCCGTAGAGAAGGAGAACACCGTGAATATAAAAATAATGATGAAAACTCAAAATGTAATTCTTCTTTACCTTTAATTCAAATTGCAAAATTAAGTCATGTGGCAAAAACATCCATTAGTGTAATGAATGTGGTAAAGTTGTCATATGTACCAATTATCTTTGCAGGTATGAAAACAATCATTGTGCTGAAAACTCCCTGAAGATACTCATTATGAAGTCTTTGCACATCACAGTAGTCCCCACACATGTAAAAGTATGAATACTGGTGTGGATCACTATGAATCTAGCCAATATGGTAATGCCTTTGCACATAAGTCATATCCTAAGACTTAAAAGGGTATATAGAGGAGAGAAACCTCATGAATGTAACCAATATAGTAAAGCCTATGCATCTAACAGTGATCTCCTAAGACATAAAGGAACTCAAACTGGAGAAAAACCTTTTGAATGCAATCAATGTATTAAAGCCTTTGTACGTAACAGTCATCTCCTAAAACATAAAAGAACTCACACTGGCGAGAAACCTTATGAATGTAATCATTGAGGTACAGCCGTTGTATGTAACAGTAATCTTTTAATATATAAAGAAACTCACATTGGAGAGAAACCTTATGAATGTAACCAATGTCAAAGCCTTTGCATGTAACAGTAGTCTCCTAGTACATAAAAGAACTCACACTGGAGAGAAACCTTATGAATGTAACCAATGTGGTAAAGCTTATGCACAGAACAGTAGTCTCCTAGTACATAAAAGAACTCACACTGAAGAGAAACCTTATGAATGCAACCAATGTGGTAAAGCTTTTGCATGTAACAGTAAGCTCCTGCTACATAAAAGAACTCACACTGGAGAGAAACCTTATGAATGTAACCAATGTGGTAAAGCCTTTGCGTGTAACAGTAAGCTCCTGCTACATAAAAGAACTCAAACTGGAGAGAAACCTTATGAATGTTACCAATGTGGTAACGCCTTTGCACAGAACAGTAGTCTCCTAGTACATAAAAGAACTCACACTGGAGAGAAACCTTATGAATGTAACCAATGTGGTAAGGCCTTTGCAGATAACAGTGTTCTCCTAAGACATAAAAATCTTTGTTCCAGAAAATTCTTATGAATATAACTAATGTCATGAAGTCTTTTCATGTAACATTTATCTTGAACAAGAACATTTATTGGAGTGAAACCCTATGAATATAACCAATGTGTCAAAAATTTGCATGCCATAATAATCTTCATGTACGTAGAAGAAGCACAATGGATAGAAACTTTATCAATGTAACCAATGTGATAAAGCATTTTGACATAATAGTAATCTCCAATGACATTAACAACACATACTAGAGAGAAACCCTACGAATGTAACTAAGGTGGTAAAGCCATTGCATGTAACAGTAGTCTCCTAATACAAAAAAGAACTCACACTGGAGAGAACTCTTATGGATGTAATCAATGTGTTAAAGCCTTTGCATGTAACAGTCATCTCATAATACACAAAAGACCTCACACTTCAGAGAAACCTTAATAATGCAATCTATGTGGTAAACCCTTTTCACATAATAGTCATCTCCTAATAAAAACTTGCTCTTCACAATCATCTTCAACGTCATGAAAAAATTCATACTGGAACGAAAAATTATGAGTGTATTTGCATGGTGAAGCTACTCCACATTTGTATAATCTTCGTCATCAGGAAAGAATTCATACAGAGAGAAACTTTATGAATGTGTTAAAATGGGAGACCTTCACACATATCTATATTCTACATCATCATAAAAGTTTCAAAATGGAGAGAAAATCTGAGAATATAATCAATATGGTAAGGCTTTGTGTTCTGTCCACTGAAGCCAGTACAACTCAAACAGGTCAATTCAGATGAAAAAAAATTATTGTCATCCCGTTTGATTATGAACACATAATGTTGAACTGTGATGCCTACCCATCCAATAAGCCAGAAAGTTACAGAGGTTCTGAGATTGAAAATCATAAACATCTTCAGCGTTTTACAACTGAATTATTTCCATCAGTTATGGTTTAGGGATATGGAATTTGTTTACGTCATTGAGGAAGGCACCTGATGCAAAATGTAGGTTTTACAGTCAAAACAATCATATCCATTTGTGCTTTTGTGGTTAGGAAAAGGTATTATGTTTTAGGAAAGATAATCTGTGGTTTGGGTCAGTCATTTTTGTTAAGGGACCAAAAATCATGGAATGGAACAGTCATGTTTTGGACAACAAAATTTTAGTAATTAAAGTCGGTCAGCTATTGGGAAGTCTGCAGCTTTCTTAGGGACTATGAACTTAAACTTATGTTCACCCTATAAATCAATGAAGGCTGGTAACTAAAAGGAAATACTTAGGACAAATTGGTTTTGCATGTTCCCACATAAAATTTGCTCTTATATGTTTTGCATATCAAAGTCATCTTCAAGTATACAAATAGTCAGATGGGAGAGAGAAACCTTACACATGTCTTCAATGTGATAAAGCCTTTTCTTAATACAGTTATCTCCAAATACATAAAAGAACACACACTGCAATGAAACCCTCTGAATAAGCAATATGGTAAATCCTTTTCATAGGGTTTTCTTTGAAATCATGAGAAAAAGTCGTGCCGTAGAGAAATCCCATGAATGTAGTCAGTATGGTAAAGTTTTCTGCTTCATGCTACCATTATATAAGAGTAAAAGCTTTACTCTGTGGGCTATATCTGAAAGCCTTTGCATATCACAGTAGTCTTTGAGACCCTAAAGGAACTCATTCTGTAGAACATCTATTAGAATAAAAGATTTGTTAAGGTCTTTGACCCACCAACTTGCGTTCAATTACACTAGATTATTTTGGAAAAAAATTCTAACAAGTGTCAACAATGTATGCATGCATTTGTGACATCCATCCTTATTTGTTTCCAATTGAAATCTCATATGGACCAAAGGCATATGAATTGAAACAATAAGATAATCCTTTTTTATTTCACAATTCACTTTGATTACATGAAATAAATCATCCAGTTGTAAAATTTATAATGTGCGTATGAGTGCATTTTCTGTGACCAAACAAAATGTCTAAGGCAACTTCCAAATGTGTTTACTTTGCGTTATGATCCGAGAAGATATGGGATCACTATAAATTGGGCAACACAAGTGTCATACATGGCAGCTAAAGTAGGAAGCTTGGAGCTCATAACCTTCACCTTCAGCATGAAGCAGAGAGTAGGAACTACAGAAGTTATGAAGCTGAAAACTATCAAGGGCACCCCAAATAACATACTTTCTCCAGCAGGGATACATTTCTTAAAATTTCCCAATGATACCACCAACTGAAAACGATTCATTTCTCTGACTTCAAACTTATGTGTTTGATTTCTGTTACATGAAAGAATTCATGATGAAGAAAACATTTGTAGTTAAGCCTGTAGTTGCCTCAACACCTGAGTTCAGTAATGAGTGCTTATATAAGTAAAACATTCATGAGTAAACATATATTTGTTTAAGAATTTGTTTTAATTTCCATTATGTGATAACAGTTTGTCTTTGTGTGCTTATGTGCCCCTCCATTCTATTTTCCATGAAGACCATACCTTCTCATCTGGTCTTCTTGAGACAAGATTGTCTCATACCAGGAATTATAGAAAGTTGTCAAAACCTAACCTAGGTCCTGGGAATGAAATTGTCTTAACTGCAAAGCCATGTCACTAGTACTGTAAATATGTTAAATTTTTATATATCATTGTGATGTCAGGAAGTACAAAAGAATTCATAGAAGAGAGGAACCCTATTTATACAAAAGAGTTGATTATTTTGGACATAATAAATATATTTATTTTCAAGAAAAGAAACTTTCAAATCTGTTTTTATCATAGCATTGCAGGAAGTAAATTATTTACCATGATCCCTTAAGTGTAATGGAGGAGATCACCAACTGTGATTGTGGTCTGAATTTTGAAACATTGGAGTAGGGATTGAATTTGCTGTATGTGTAGCAAATTCATTCACAGAAGTTTATTAGTTTGTTCTGATATTCCTTCTGTGGTGGTTATTTATGTTTTAATGCATTTCAACTTGGTAATAGGTATTTTTCTGTGCAATGTATAGAATGGGATCCCCATCATCTATGTGGTCCATTGCTTATTTATATCAGGCAGTGTGTGATCATAGTTTTCAAGGAAGGGTCTCTGAGAAAGTGTGGTATTTTTTTATGTTTTAACAAATTCATTTAAGATGTTTGTTTTTAATCCTTGCTTGGACATCAATAATTAATTAATGGTTAATAGTATGTGTGTGTATATATTGTTTGAAGTTCCATGCTTCTACATGTTCCCATATTTACTGTATGGAACATCACCTTCCTAGAGATTTATCTAGCTTTCTTAGAGATTTATCTAGCCTTCTTAGAGATTTATCTAGAGTTGCTAGTTAATGTAACAACAATGAGATTTATTTCAAAACATGTTGTGTGTTTAGTGGGCTATTCGTTCTAACGCTATGACAGATATATGAAGACTGTGTGACACTTTGTGGGGTTTATTTTAGTCATGCTTATATGATATTCAAGTTTATGTTGTCACTTTTTCATAACACAAAGTCTTCCCACTGAGCTCATTGAGATGCATAAAACTTAGTTGGAACCTTTCATCAGTACATTATTGTCTTTTATTCAGAGTATGAATATATTGTCATCTGAGGATGGAAGAAAATGAAATGATTTGAATAATAAATGCTACTTGCAAATGAAAATTATACACTCCTTTCTTGTTTTGGAATGTGTTACTTTCGTAGGAGTAAAGGTTCATAAGACTTTCTCAGAACTACAAGTGAATGTCAGGGAATTGTCTCAGTGGGTAAATTTAGTTATTGCTAAGCCTGGTGATTTTAGCTCAATCCCTGAGTAGTCCATATTACTGCTACAGATTTTTCTAATGTTTCTATAGTTGGGATGTTGTATATGCCAACTCACACAACAGCAGATACGTAAATAATTTTTCAGCCTAAATAATGGCCAGTGTGGTCACTGGCCAAAAAAATCTTTGTGTTCCATGCCAAGAACTTACATATGCTGTAGACCCTTCCTCATCAACTCCCAATTCTACCCTCTCTCCCTCTTCTCCTATGCTCCTCCCCCAGTCCAGTGATAGGGGAAGTACTTTTCTCTTTCCATCTGAACCTAGTCTATCAGGTCCCATCTGGACTGTCTTCATTGTCTTCCTCTGTGGACTGGTTCCCCCCACAGGCAGAGGTGATCAAAGAGCCAGGCACTGAGTTCATGTCAGAGACAGTCCTTGTTCCCATTACTAGGGTACCCTCTTAGACACTGAGCTGCAATGGGCTAAATCTGTCAGGGATACTACATTATCTCCATTCGTGGTCCTTGTTTTGAGTACGAGTCTCCAAAAATTTCTGTGCCCCTATTTTTTGGTTCTATTGCTCTCCTTGTGGAGCTCCTGTCCCCTCAGGTCTTTCTATCTCCCCCTTCCTTCATAAGAGTACCTGCACTCTGCCCAAAGGTTGGTTATGAGTCTCAGCATCTGTTTTGATACCCTGCTGGACAGTTTTTCAGAGGCCCTTTGTAGTAGGCTCCTGTCCAGTTCTCTGTTTTCTCCCTCTTCTGATGTCCCTCCCGTTTGCCTTTCTGAATGAAGAGTGAGCATCTTACCCAGGGTCTTTCTTCTTAATTAGCTTCTGTAGCTGTACAGATTTTAGTATGATTATCTTATATTATATGTCTAATATCCAGTTATAAATTATGAAATTAACAAAGCAATGCAGCCACTTATAGATGACAGAAATTATTTGTAGAATTTGAAGACATTGCTGTTCATTAAAAGGAAAATGGTTCCTTTTTTATTTTATTTTTTTTTTAGTTACAATTTGTTAACTCTGTGTCCCAGCTGTATCCCTCTCCCTCATTCCCTCCCCCTACCCAACTCCCTCCCTGGTCTCCTCCCTGCCCCTTTTCAAGTCCACTGATAGGGAAGGACCTCCTCCCCTTTCATTTGACCCTGTTTTCTCAGGTATCTTCAAGGCTGGCTGCAAAGTCCTCCTCTGTGGCCTAACAGGACTGCTCCTCCTCTGGGGAGGGAGGTCAAAGAGCCTGCCCTTGAGATCCTGTTAGAAATACTCCTTGTTCCCCTTACTTTGGAAAACTACTTGGTTACTGAGCTACCATGGGCCACATCCGAGCAGAAGTTCTATGTTAAATCCACAGATGGTCCTTGGTTGAGTGTCAGTCTCAAAAAAGACCCTGTGCCTGGATATATTTGGTACTTGTAGAGCTCCTATCCTTTCCATATCATACTAACTCCCCTTCTTTCATATGATTCCCTGCACTCTGCCAAGGTTTGGTTATGAGTCTTCGTGTCTGCTTTGAAACACTGCTAGGTAGCGTCTTTCAGATGCCTTTTGTGGTAGACTCCTGTCATACATTCAATGCACATCCCATTTGTCTTTCTAAATGAGGATTGATCATCTTTACCCATGTCCACTTTCTTGATTATCTTCTTTAGGTGTGTAAATTTCATTATGTTTATCATATCTTGTAGGTCTATATAAGCGAGTATATACCAAGTTTATCTTTCTCCTTCTGGGATACTTCACTCAGAATGATCTTTTCTAGATCCCACCATTTGCCTGCAAATTTCATGATTTCCTCCTTTTTGATTGCTGAGTAGTATTCCATTGTGTAAAAATACCACAATTTCTGTATCCATTCCTCGGTTAATGGACATCTGGGTTGTTTCCAAGTTCTGGCTATTACAAATAAAGCTGCTACAAACATGGTTGAACAAATGTCCTTGTTGTGTACTTGAGCAAATTTTGGGTATATACCTAGGAGTGGTATAGCTTGGTCTTGAGGTAGCACTACTCCTAATTGTCTGAGAAAGTGCCAGATTGACTTCCAAAGTGGTTGTACTAGTTTACATTCCCACCAGCAATGGAGGAGGGTTCCCCTTTCACCACAACCTCTCCAGCTGTATTGTCACTAGAATTTTTCATCTTGGCCATTCTGATGGGTGTAAGGTGAAATCTCAGGGTTGTTTTTTTATTTGCATTTACCTAATGGCTAATGAGGTTGAGCATTTCTTTAATTGTTTCTCTGCCATTTGATGTTCCTCTTTTGAGAATTCTCTGTTTAGCTCCGTTCCCCATTTTTTAATGGGATTACTTGGTTTGTTGCTTTTCTGCTTCTTTAGTTCTTTATATATACTGGATATTAGCCCTCTGTCAAATAAAGGGTTGGTGAAGGTTCTTTCCCAATCTGTAGGCAGTCGTTTTGTTTTGATAACTGCGTCTTTTGCTTTACAGAAGCTTTTCAGTTTCAAGAGGTCCCATTTATTGATTGTTGCTCTTAGAGCCTGTGCTGTTGGTGTTCTGTTCAGGAAGTTGTCTCCTGTGCCAATGAGTTCTAGGCTGTTCCCCACTTTTTTCCAACTGATTTAGAGTATCTGGTTTTATGTTGAGGTCCTTGATCCACTTGGACTTTAGTTTTGTGCAGGGTGATAAATATGGATCTATTTTCATTTTTCTGCATGTAGACATCCGGGTAGACCAGCACCATTTGGTCTTTTTTCCATAGAAAGGATTTGGCTTCTTTGTAAAATACCGAGTATTCATAGGTGTGTGGGTTTATTTTTGGGTCTTCTATGTGATTCCATTGATCCTCCTTTCTGTTTCTATGCCAATACCATACAGTTTTTGTTACTATTGCCCTGTAGTACAGCTTGAGATCGGGGATGGAGATACCTCCAGATGATCTGTTGTTGTACAGGATCGTTTTGGAGATTCTGGGTTTTTTGTTTCTCCATATGAAGCTGAGAATCTTTTTTTCAAGGTCTGTAAAGAATTGAGTTGGTATTTGGATAGGAATTGCATTGAATCTGTAGATTGCTTTTGGCAGGATGGCCATTTTCACAATGTTAATCCTACCAATCCATGATCACAGGAGATCTTTCCATCTACTGAGATCTTCAATTTCTTTCTTCAGAGACTTGAAGTTTTTCTCAAACAGGTCTTTCACTTGCTTGGTTAGAGTCACCCCAAGGTACTTTATGTTGTTAGTGGCTATTGTGAAGGGTGTTGTTTCCCTAATTTCTTTCTCAGCCTTTTTGTCTTTTGTGTACAGGAGGGCTTCTGATTTTTTTGAGTTGATTTTGTATCCTGCCACTTTGCTGAAGGTGTTTATCAACTGGAGGAGTTCTCTGGTTGAATTTTTGGGGTCTCCCATGTATACTATCACATCATCTGCAAATAGTGACACTTTGACCTCTTCCTTTCTGATTTGTATCCCCTTGATCTCCTTTAGTTGTCTTATTGCTCTGGCTAGGACTTCAAGTACTATGTTGAAGAGATATGGAGACAGTGGGCAGCCTTGTCTTGTCCCTGATTTCAGCGGGATTGATTTAAGTTTCTCTCCATTGAGTTTGATGTTGGCTATGGGCTTGCTGTATATTGCCTTTACTATGTTTAGATATGTGCCTTGTATTCCAGATCTCTCCAAGACTTTAAACATGAATGGGTGTTGGACTTTGTCAAATGCTTTTTCAGCATCTAAGGAGATGATCATGTGGTTTTTCCCTTTCATTTTGTTTATGTGGTGGATTACATTGATGGATTTTCCTATGTTAAACCACCCTTGCATGCCTTGGATGAAGCCTACTTGGTCATGGTGGATGACATCTTTGATGTGTTCTTGGATTCGGTTTGCATGTATTTTATTGAGTATTTTTGCATCAATGTTCATAAGAGAGATAGGTCTGAAGTTCTCCTTTTTTGTTGGATCTTTGTGTGGTTTAGGTATCAAGGTGACTGTGGCTTCATAGAATGAGTTTGGTAGTGTTCCTTCTGTTTCTATTTTGTGGAATAGTTTGAGGAGAATTGGTGTTAGCACTTCTTTGAAGGTCTTGTAGAATTCTGCGCTGAAGCCATCTGGTCCAGGGCTTTTTTTTAGATGGGAGACTGTTAATGTCTGCTTCAATTTCCTTGGGAGATATAGGGCTATTCAGTCTTTCTACCTGATCTTGGCTTAATTTTGGTAGATGGAATCTGTCAAGAAAAGTATCCATTTCATGTAGATTTTCAAATTTTGTGCCATATAGGTTTTTGTAGTATGACCTAATAACTGTTTGGATTTCCACAGTGTCTGTAGTTATGTTCTCATTTCTGATTTTGCCTATTTGGATAGTTTCTTTCTGCTTTTTAGTTAGTTTGGCTAAGGGTTTGTCTATCTTTTTGATTTTCTCAAAGAACCAGCTTTTTGTTTCATTGATTCTTTGAATAGTTTTATTTGTTTCTAATTGATTGATTTCAGCCCTGAGTTTGATTATTTCCAGCCTTCTGCTCCTCTTGGGTGTATCTGCTTCTTTTTTTTCTAGGGTTTTCAGTTGGGCCATTAAGTTGTTTGTATGTGATGTTACGGATTTCTTCTTGTAGGCACTTAGTGCTATAAATTTTCCTCTGAGCACTGCTTTCAATGTGTCCCATAAATTTGGGTATGTTGTGCCTTCATTTTCATTGAATTCTAGGAAGTCTTTAATTTCTTTATTTCTTCCTTAACCCAGCTGTCATTGAGTAGTAAGTTGTTCAATTTCCATGTGCGTGTCGGCTTTTTGTTGTTTCTGTTGTTTTTGATGTCCAGCTTTATTCCATTGTGGTCAGATAGTATACAAGGGATTATTTCAGTCCTTTTGTATGTGTTGAGGCTTGTTTTGTGACCCAATATATGGTCTATTTTGTAGAAGGTTCCATGCTGTGCTGAAAAGAAGGTGTACTCTTTTGAGTTTGGGTGAAAAGATCTGTAGACGTCTATTTGGTCCATTTGATTTAAGGATTCTTTGAGTGTTTTTATTTCCCTATTTGGTGTCTGTCTAGTTGATCTGTCCCTTGGTGAGAGTGGGGTGTTGAAGTCTCCCACTATTAAGGTATTAGGATCAATGTATGATTTAAGCTTTAATAATGTTTCATTAACGAATGTAGGTGCTCTTGTATTTGGGGCATAGATATTCAAGATTGTGATGTCCTCTTGGTGGATTTTTTCTTTGATGAGAATATAGTGGCCCTCCTTATCTTTTTTGATTAACTTTGGATGAAAGTCTATTTTATTAGATATTAGAATGGCTACTCCAGCTTGTTTTCTGGAACCATTTGCTTGAAAAACATTTTTCCAGCCCTTTACTCTGAGGTGGTGTTTATCTTTGTTGCATAGGTGTGTTTCTTGGATGCAACAGAATGTTGGATCCTGTTCCCACAATCATTCTGTTAGCCTGTGTCTTTTTATTGGTGAATTGAGTCCATTGATATTGGTAGATAGTAGTGACCAATGCATGTTAGTTCCTTTTGTAATGGAGTCGGTGATCTTACCCTGTTTTATTGCTTGTTTTCCTTTCATTTTTGTTAGGATATTATCTGTATGCTCTGTTTTCTTGGGTGAAGTTGTTTTCATTGGATTGAGTTTTCCTTCTAGTATCTTCTGTAGGGTTGGTTTGCTGTTTAGATATTGTGTAAATTTAGTTTTGTCATGGAATATTTTGTTTTCTCCATCTATGTTGATTGAAAGCTTTGCAGGGTATAGTAGTCTGGGTTGACATTTGTGATCTCTTAGAGTCTCCATGATACTTGCCCAGGCCCTTCTGGCTTTCACAGTTTCTGATGAGAAATCTGGTGTGATTCTGATAGGTCTACCTTCTTATGTTACTTGGCCTTTTTTCCTGGCTGCTTTTAATATCATTTCTTTTTTCTGTAGATTTAGTGTTTTGACTATGATGTGATGTGATGTGTTTCTTTTCTGGTCTAGTCTATTTGGGGTTCTGTAGGCCTCTTGTATATTTATGGACATCTCTTTCTTTAAGTTGGGAAAATTTTCTTCTATGATTTTCTTGAAAATATTTTCTGGACCTTGGAGCCTGGAGTCTTCTTTTTCATCAATTCCTATTATTCTTAGATTTTGTCTTCATAGTGTCCTTGATTTCTTGGATATTTTGTGATTGGAACTTTTCTGATTTTACTTTTTCTTTGAGAGAAGTATCAATTTCTGCAAGTGTGTCTTCAGCTCCAGAGATTCTCTTTTCCATCTCTTGTATTCTGTTGGTGATGCTTACTTTTGTGGTTCCTGATCTTCTCCAAGTTCTCCAGCTCAAAGGTTTTCTCATTTTGTGTTTTCTTTATTGATTCTAATTCTGTTTTCATGCCTTGCATCATTTCTTTCATTTGTTTGAATTTGGATTCCTGTCTCTCTACGATGGTCTCTATTTCCTTGTTCATTTCCTTTTTATATGCCACTAATTTTATCTCTACTTGTGCCTCTATTTGTTTGGCTATGTTTGCCTGTGTTTCTTTAAGGCTTTTATCTATTTCTTCTTTCTTTACCTCTAACTGACTGGCCATCTCTTTTAAAGATTTGTTCATTTCCTCCTATGAGCCTCAAATAATTGAGTAAGCATGGCTTTAAGGTCATTTTCCTGTGCTTCTGATGAATTGGAGTATCCATCAATTTTGAGGTTTCCTGGTGAAGTCACGATGTCCTGATTTATGTTGGAAGTGTTCTTTTGCCTACCCCTGGCCATTGGCTTATCGGAAACCTTCCCTGTTTGTTTTTGGATTCTGCAGATCAGACTGGTACTGTCTCTCTCTGGCATCTGGAGAGTTCTTCAGCAAGCTGAGAGAGGTCCCGTGTCCTTAGCGTGTGCTGAGGACTAGCTGTACCTGTGGGAGAAAAGTACGCAGGGGCAGACGGGGCAAATGAAAGTGTGTGTGTGTGTGTGTGTGTGTGTGTGTGTGTGTGTAGGTGTGCATGGACGTGTATCTCCAGGGACAGAGTGATGGCTAATGTTGAACCCTTGAGTGTGTGGGAGAGGCTCTGCACTGTATATGTCGCAGGCACTAGTGATGATCGCAGTGCAATTTCTGGCATTAACTGCCTTAACTCCTCAATTAGACCCACAGAGCAGGAACTTCAATGTTCCAAGTGCCCCTCTGTTTCCCAAAGTGGGTATATGGGTGGGAGGGGATTCGATGCCTGGCTTCTGTTTTAGAAGGACCCAGGATCTGGGGATCTGCAGATTCTCAAGGGTGCACAGGCAGGTCACTTGGCAGAGATCAGGGTATCCGGTCTCTCTGCTCTCTGGTTTGGCCCTGCTTCCTTGATGTGCTCCGCCAGCTCTGTGCTGCTGTCACTGCCAGGTTATGAGTTCTTGCTGCAGCTGGAGATTTCAAGGTGGTCACGTCAGTAGGGATAGGGGTAACCAGGCTTTCTGTTCTCTGGTTTGGCCCTGGTTAGTCTTAAACTGGAGGGCTGATGTGCCCCGCCAGCTCAGTGCTGCTCCACTGCCAGGTTAGAAAGTCCCGGTGTAACTAGAGACTGGGTTGCTAGTCCAGATGCTTTCTGGGAAATCCTAGGGTCTCTTCACTGTGCTCTCCCACGGCCTGGTGTGCCTAGCTAGTGTGGCGTTTCTGCCTGGTTTTGGTGAGTATATAGTGTATTCTCTGTTACTGTGGGATTGGACGGGCCATACCGTCAGTGATCGCGATCCTGTGAAGCTAGTATGGTGTCTAGCAGACTTGGGCCCTGACAGAATGGTGCAGCCCCCGCATGGATCTGGGACTCCGAGACGGGTACTGCTGGCACTTGCCACTAAAGCGGAAAATGGTTCCTTTGTACATCTTATTTTATCCTTCAATTCATTGATTCAAGAATAGACCACTTAAAAATCATAGCTTGGCACAGAAGTGTGTCCCTGTCATCCTAAACCTAGGATTCAGTGGCAGGCTGATCTCTCTGAGACCAAGGCCAGATTTTTCCACAGAGTGTGTTCTCTGTTTGTTTTTTTTTTTGAGACACAATTTTCTTGTGTAGCGTTGGCTGTTCTGGACTCACTTTGTAGACCCAGCCATCCTCAAAATCACATAAATCTGTCTGCCTCTTCCTCCTTGAGTGCTGGGATTGCAGGTGCATGCCACCATGCCCAGCTCCATGGACAGTTCTAAAACAGCCATGTCTATGTAGAAATATCATGTATCAAAATGATTTCAAAATGCAGACTATATTTCAAGTTATAGATTTTTTTTTCCTGAGGGATAGTGTACACAGGGATGTTAGAAGTTTTCTGAATTTGTGCTCTCTATCCTTCGTGTAAATGAGAATTGTAGCATTGAAACATCCCCCTCATAGATCAGATGTCATGATTACCAGGTGGTATTGCCTGCTGAGCAGTCTAGTTTCATGGCCTCATTTACTTCATTTTCAGTTAAGAACTTGTCACAAACATCTCAGCGGCATTTCTGTCCATTTTAAAAATTTTACATATATTTCTGCATGACTTTGAGCCAAGAGTGCCTTTTTATTTCTGATTTTACATTATGATCACATTCAGAATAGGACTTAATTCAGCATGGCTCTGAGTAGGGAACCCACATTTGAATATATCCATATGCCCTAAGTTAAATCCCGGTGCTTACTTTGTTGAAGAAAATCATTGGTTTGGAAAGGACTCTTATGCTCTTCTTGCCTGTGCCAGGAAAATATCTTTCTCAGGTCTTGTGTCTTGGCAGGTGTAACAAAACACCAACACACAGGCTCTAAGAACAACAATCAATAAATGGGACATCATGAAACTGAAAAGCTTCTGTAAAGCAAAGGATACTGTCTACAGATTGGGAAAGGATGTTCACTAACCCTATATCTGACAGAGGGCTAATATCTAGAATACATAGAGAACTCAAGAAGTTAAACAGCAATAAATCAAGTAATCCAATTTAAAAAAAATGGGGTACAGAGCTAAACAGAGAATTCTCAATAGAGGAATGACAGAGAAACACATAAATTCTCAATGCCCTTAGTCATCAGGGAAATGCAAATCAAAACAACCCTCAAATTTCACCTTACACCCATCAGAACAGCTAAGATCTAAAGCTCAAGTGACAATACATGCTGAAGAGGATGTTAAGAAAGAGGAACCCTCCTCCACTCCTGGTGGGAATGTAAACTTGTACATCACATTGGAAGTCAGTCTGGCACTTTCTCAGACAATTAGGAACAGTGCTTCCTCAAGATTCAGCTATACCACTCCTAAGCATACATCCAAAAGATGCTCAAGTATACAACAAGGACATTTGCTCAACCATGTTTGTAGCAGCTTTATTTGTAGTAGTCAGAAGTTGGAAACAACCCAGATGCCCCTCAGCTGAGGAATGGGCAAAGAAATTGTGGTACATCTACTTAATGGAATATTACTCAGCAATAAAAAACAAGGAAATCATGAAAATTTCAGGCAAATGGTGGGAACTGGAAAAGATCATCCTGAGTGAGGTATCCCAGAAGCAGAAAGACACACAGAGTATATACTACTCATAAGTGGATATTAGACATAAAATGTAGGATAAACGTACTAAAATCTAGAGAACTAAAGAAATTTATGAACGAGGAGGACTCTGGCTAAGATGCTGAATCCTCATTCAGAAAGGCAAAGAGGGTGGACATCAGAAGAGGGAGAAAACAGGGAACAGGACAGGAGCCTACCATAGAGGGAATCTGAAAGGCTCTACCCTGCAGAGTATCAGAGAAGATGCTGAGACTTGTAGTCAAATTTTGGGCAGAGTGCAAAGAATTTCATGAAAGAAGCAGTAAATAATAAGACCTGGAGAGGACAGGTGCTCCACAAGGAGAGCAACAGAACCAAAAAAATCTGGGCACAGGGCTCTTTTCTGAGACTGACACTCCAACCAAGGACCGTTGATGGAGATAAACTAGAACCCTGCACAGATGTTGCCCATGGCAGTTCAGTGTACAAGTGGGTTCCATTGTAATGGGAACAGGGACTGTTTCTGACATGAACTGATTGGCCTACTCTTTGATCACCTTCCCCTCAGGGAGAAGCAACATTACCAGGCCACAGAGGAAGACAGTGAAGCTATTCGTGATGAGCCCTGATAGACAATGATCATAGGGAGGGAGAGGAGGACCTCCCCTATCATTGGATTTGGGGAGGCACATTTGTGGAGAAGGGGGAGGGAGGATGGGATTGGGAGAGGAGGAGGGAGGAAGATGAAGGGATTCAAAGTGAATAAAGTGTAATGAATAAAAATTAAGATTAAAAATGAAAAGAGAATAAACACAGAAGCCAGATTTATAAGCTCTCATTGGTCAAATGACAAAACAATTTAAACATCAAAATGATATGCATATCTATGTCCTCCCAAAATCCCTCTGTTGAAGTCCTAAGACCCAAAGTAACAGAGTTGCATGAGGTCTTTGGGAGGTACTCAGGTCTGGGAGATGAAGCCCTTATAAATAGGTTTGTAACCTTGAAGAGATCCTATAAAATCATGTGGCCCTTTAGAACACTAAGTTTAAAGTGAGAACAGGACTGTAGACAAGCATGCCCCCAACTAGACCTTATAATTAAACTTTAGACTTTCCAGAGTTCAAAACTGAAAAGTAAAGCCTTTGTTTATAAATCATTTGTCACTTAGTCCCAGCAGACTAAAACAAACAATAACAGTCCAGTCCACTATAGAAGGCACATAAATCATGAATCCATATTGATGTAAGTGTATGGCAAATGCATTAACATTCTGTTGAGGACTAAGACACAGAGTGTCAAGGTACTCATGGGGGTGCAGGGTATTAACTCTGTAGTAGAAAAGCCTAGAAAACACTGATTACAAGTAATCAAAGTGAAAGTATGTACCACCTGACAGGACACAGTGTGTTATACTTTTGTGATACTCTTGTCCAAATTTATGCATTGATCCATGAGAACACAGAGAGAGTCTACAAAAATAACCAACCTGAGATATTAGCCATATAGTACAGGATAACCATGGTACAACCCACAGTCCTAAATAAACTAAGTAACATGGATGGTGGAAGAGAGGATACTTGAATCTCAATAAGAAGGGGACAGACATGGGAAGTGGAAGGAGAGAGGAATTGGGTGGGAGGGGGGTGAAGAGAGGAACAGGAGAGGTATGGGTAAAGTGGGGATGAGGGAGTAAGAGGACTAGGAGAGAAGGGAAATTGTTGTTGAGGCAACTCTGAGACAAGATGAAGACCTGGAATTTTGGAGGTGCCTGGGAAGACATGGGAGTGACCCTGACTAAGACTCCTAGCATCAGGGATATGGAGACTAAAGTATACAAATCCTGTAGCCTGAGGAGGGAGGGGAACACCAACCAACTCACAAAACCCTCGACCCAAATTTGACCACCTACAAGATATGCAGGGATAAGAGATGGCACAGAGATTGAGGAAATGGCCAACCAATGACTAGCACAACTTGAGACCAAACCCATGGGAGAGACCCAACTCTCTATTAATAATACTCTGCTATGTTTGTAGACAGGAGAGCAGCATAACTGTCATCTAAGAGGCTTCATCCAACAGATAATGGAAAAAGTTGCAGAGACCCAACGCCAAACAAACATTAGGCAGAACTCAGGGAGTCTTGTGGAAGAGTTAGAGGAAGGATTGAGGGAGATGGAGGGGTAGGACACCACAAGAAGATGTACATAGCCAGCTCACCTGGGACCATGGGGCCTGACAGAGACTGAACCACCAACAAAAGAACATGCCTGGACTAGTCCTAGCCACTCTACACAAAAGAAACTGGTGGGCTGCTCTTCCTCAAGTGGGTCCCCTAACAACTAGAGCAGGGGCTGTCTCTGACTTGTACTCCATTGCCTCCCTCTGGGTCCCATTTTCCTAGCAGGGCTGCCTTGTCTTGCCTCAGTAAAAGAGGATGTACTTAATCCTTATGTAACTTGATGTGCTAGGGTAGGTTGTTTTGGGGTGGGGTGTTATGGGCAAAGTGGGTAGGAGAGTGGCACTGGGAGGAGAGGAGGGAATGGGGTTGTGAGTGGAATGTAAAATGAACAAATAAATAAATTAATGAAGAATGCAGCCAGTTCAGATGAGACCAGATATGCTAGGATTAGATGGAAGGGAAGGAGGACAGTGGCATAGGAGGAGATGAGAGAGGGAGGATGGAGTTGGGAGAGGACGAGAGAGGGGGCTACAACTGGGATACAAAGTGAATAAACTAATTAATATAAAAATAAAAATTTAATTAAAAATATATCTGACACTTAGTCATCAAAAGTGACAAGATTATGAAAAAGATGAGGGAACTGTTTCATACTGAAAGAAACTTAAGAGATAAAGAAACAATGCAACACTTAAATGTACCAGCTTTTTTCAACATTTATGTGAGTAATAACATAGTCAATAAAACCCACAATAAATGGAATACTATATCAGCGTGAATTTCCTATTTTGATAACTGCACTGTCATTATGTAGTACAACGTTCTTGTTTGTATAAAATTGACACTAAACCACTCAGAGTGACAGAGCATAAGGTCAGCAGCTTCCTCTCAAAATGTCCAAAGTAAAACAGCAATTAACTGTGTACCATGCTTGGAACTTTTTTCAAGTTTGTTATTGTTTCAAAATTGTTGTGGGGGAAGCTGGGCATGGTATTTAACCCCAGCACTTGGGAGGCAGAGGAAGGCAGATCTCTGGAGGTTCAAGGCCAGCCTAATCTACATAGGGAAGCCCAGGATAGCCAGGGCTCTGTAGAAAGAATCTGTCTCAAAACAAAACTAAAACAAAAAAAAATAAGTAAATAATATTGCTTTAGGGGAAAGAACAATGTAACTAAAAACTGAACAAGATTTAAAAAAACTGATTCTTCACACTGGTAGGCTGGGTAAGACTATGTCTGTAAGAGACTAAAAAGTGAAATGACGTGATATTATGGAGCAGTATGAAGATTCCCTTAATACAGGTCAATGTCTTCTTTTTAGTCTGTGTGTGTGTTTGTGTGTTCATGATGCGGGTGAAATATGCATACTAGGGAACACATAGAAGGTCAGAAGACAACTCTTGCCTTCCACCTTTTCATGAATTCAGGAATCAAACTCAGATCTCCAGGCTTGCCTAGCAAGAGTCTTTATCTGCTGAGCCATCTCACCAACCTGCAAGCAGTTCTCTTAAGTGGCCTCAATTAGGTAGTAGGCAGAAAAAAATGTGAAGGATCCCTTCTCTTAAACAAATTCTTAGGGATGAATAAATAATAAAAAGAGGTGAGTAGAACATTGTTATCCTAGTGCTACCAAGGACTAAAAATCAGCAAAACACAGCCCAAGCACCTTCTGAGACAAGGGACTGCATGGCTGGTAGCTAAAATTCCTTGCAAGGGTAAAACTGGAATTACCCTGAAATAAAAGCTTTCTAGGCTCTACAGTAATCTTGTTATTACATCTCCCTTATCTATACATATCAACACAAAGATATAAAAATAAGAAAATAAGTCTGCGTGAACCCTGTATACTCCTGTTTGTGCAAGTCCATCAAAGTATAAACAGCAGTGTATCCGCCAAACTGTTCCTTATGAAAAATTCTCTGATGAATAAAGGGAACAATCAAATATCGTGAAAGCTAAGTGAGAGAGAGCACCTGCAGTGGTTGGCTGGCTGTCTTTTATTTAAGAAGCATCATTTCATTCTGGAACGCCTGCACATACATTCTGAAACAATGTTCCTAGAAATGTCCAAGGCTCCTGTCGCCTTTCCCAGTACATTCATTAGACTGGGATTTCCAAGCTCCACCACCCCATAAGTCCTAGGGCAGGCAGGACGCAGCACTGGACTCTCTGCATGTCCTTTCCTGGAGGACTGGCCCCAGCATCACTCTTCAGTGTGCTCCTGCCCTCACAACCCCAGCAGCAGGAGTGCCTGGTCCCAGGTACCCGCAGCCTCTACAGAAGCTCTTGGCAGAATACCCGCAGGCTCTCCCGACCTGCCCAGCCCGCCAGCCCCTGGATGCAATGCTGAGGCCTCGCCCCTTGACCGCCATCCTGCGGGTCCCTCACACACGCCCACATCCAGCCAAGCTCAACCATTCCGTGATGGCGGACACCGCGGGACCCAACACTCTTGCCTCCCTGCCTCCCAGCCACGACGCCCCGCCCCGCAGAGGCTACAGGATGGCTGCCCGGGGCGGAGGCGGAGCCCAGCGAGGCGGAGGCGGAGCCCGGAGGGCGGAGGCGGAGTCCAGGAAGGAAGGAGGCGGAGCCCGGGGCGTGGACGGGGGAGGAACCCGTGAACAACGGGAGGCGGAGCCCTTGTTGGTAAAGGCGGAGCCCGGGGGAGGAGGGAGGTGGAGCCCAGGGGCCGAGGCGGAGCCTAGTGGGGCGGAGGCAGAGACTAGTGGGAGAGGAGCCTGGGAGATGGTGGGGGTGGTGGAGGCAGAACCTGGAGCGGGGCGGGGGCAGAGCCCAGGCGGGGCGGGGGCAGAAACCTGGGCTGGAGGGAGGAGCCCGGGGAGGGGGGTGGAGCCATGGAGAGACGGAGCTCGGGGATGGAGGCAGAGCCTGGGGCAGGGCGAAGCCCGGGGCGGAGGTGAGGTTCGGGGGCGGAGCCAGGGAATGGAGGGAGGCGGAGTCTAGGGGCGGAGGCGGAGCTCAGGCGGCGCCCGCCCCACACCCTTACCTGGCTTCTCCTGGTCTCAGCCTACCACCATGAAGTAGTCCACTAGCCGAGCCACGACCGCCGCCACGGCGCCCGGGAAGCGGGTTCCCATCGCCAACCTTCGCCGCCGACGCCCACCAGGCCCGGGTGAGCACAGCATTTTCCCTTCGGCGGCTGTAGCCATAGCAATGGCGTTTAAGTCACGCTTGACAATGGAGGCGCACACTGCGCCTGCGCTGCGCCTCGCGCAAGCCCCTCACCCGCCCCACCCGAGTAGGCTCTGCTTTCTGGGTCCGGGTGCTGTGAGGCCTGAAATTTCTGAAATCTTACTATTAATTTTACAGGACAAAAGGATCTTTGAGATAAGTTTAGCTCCAAGCAGTTCTCTCCTGTTTTCAAACCCCTTGCCTTAGCTACTTTTCTATCACTGTGCTAAGATATCATGACCAAGGCTGCCAATAGAAGAAATGGTTGGTTGGGTACCTAGAGTTTCAAAGCATAAGTCCTTGACCCTCACGGCAGGGACCATGGTGGCAGACAGGAATGGCAGGCAGAGCACCAGACAGAACAGTGGCTGAGAGCTTACATCCTGATCTACAAATATGAGGCAAAGAGCTAACTAAGAATGGTGTGGGATTTTAAAACCTCAAAGCCCACCCACATTGTCACACCTCTTCAACAAGATCACACCTCCTAATTTGTCCAAAACAGTTCCAAAAAAAAGGGGACCAGATTTTCAAACATATGAGAGTATAGGGGTCATTTTTATTCAAACAACTACACTCCTCAATAGCTCCCTATGTAGCCAAGAATTAAGATAAAAATTTCCATGTCCCAAAGCATCCCAGGCACTCAGACTCTTGTGGCTTTTGTTGTTGCTGCTGTTATGTTTTTGAGACAGAGTTTCATATAGTCCAGGTTCATTACTGACCTTCCTAATGCTCCATTTATAGGCATGTGTCACCACACTTGATTTTTGATCTTTTATGTTTGTTTGTTTTGCTTTGCTTTTTCAAGACAGGGTTTCCCTGTGTAGCTTTGCCTGGACTGGACTCGTTCTGTAGACCAGGATGGCCTTGAACTCACAGAGATCTGGTGTGTGCCACTATGCCCACTGACCTCTTTTTTTTTTTTTTTTGAGGAAGATATTTTTATCTTTTGCATGGATGAGTGATAAGAGTATTTTAATTGCATGTATATAAGTGTACCACATGTGTACCTTATATCTCCGGAGGTCATTTGGCATCAAATTCCCTGAAACAGGAGCTACAGAAGATAATCAACAACCATGGACATGCTAGGAAGTTTGCAAAACAAAAAAGCAGAGAATGTTTTGTTTTGTTTTGTTTTAGAATTTATTATGTGTACATTGTTGTGTTTGCTTGTATACCTGCACACCAGAAGAGGGCACCAGATTTCATTATAGATTGTTGTGAGTCACCATATGGTTGCTGGGAATTGAACTCATGACTTCTAGAAAAGAAGTCAGTGCTCTTAACTTCTAAGCCATTCTTTCCATCCCCAAAGAAAGTGTTTTTCATCACTAAGCCATCTCTTCAGCCCCTCTGGCTTCCTCTATAATCTTTATTATTATTATTGTTGTTGCTGCTGTTCCTTTCTTCTTCCCTAGTATAGTCCAAACAAATTCACCTTCTCTCATTTCCCCTGCTGAACTAACATGTTCTCACATCTGGGCCTTTGAATACATATGTTCTTTTTCCCTTCTGGTGTGTTAGGTCCCTCTTGTTTTTCTTTAAGTTTCATAGTGTAATTTATAGTGATGTATACATTTCTATGCCTGGTCTATGGGTTTGTTTATGGTGGATTACCACACAAGACTGTAAGATTTTAGAGAAAGAATGAAGTGCATGAAATCATTTTTGTGTGTTCAGGACTTAGCACAGCATTTGGTACCTAATTCACAAACAGTAACTATCTTTGGAAGGACAAATAACCTTTTAAGTAGTAAATGCCTTTAACAAAGTCTTCATAATCTTATAGTAATACAGAATTCCCACCTAGAGGATGGGGACATGTAGCATTTTATTTGTTAATACCAGCCATTGTGCCATCTGTAATAACCTTCTCCTGAAGTCTTTTTATCTCGTTCTGTTACTGCTGTTAATAGGACGGCCTCCTCTATGCCTGTTGCCTTCTCTGTGTCTCTTTCATTTATCTCATAACAACTTACTTTCTTTAAGCTTTAGTAAGGTTTAGCATCTGCCTTTATCATATGCAAAGACTATGTGTATCTGCCTGTTTTGTACAGAAACTAGGAATACAGCTCGGAGGTAGAACATTTCCTTTACATATATGAGGTAAAGAAGGAGGAGGAAAGGGAGGAGAAAGAAAAGGAACAGGAGAAGCAAAGCATTGCTTGTCTTTATGCAGATGCTCTGCCTTAAATAAACAGTTTAACAGTCTTTCTGTCTCTGCCTTCCAAACAAGATAAAATTATAAATACAGCAACGGTGCTGCTTATGATTTCCTTGTTTTTAATTGTTGAGTAGTATTCCATTGTGTAAATGTACCACAATTTATGTATCCATTACTCAACTGAGGGACATCTGGGTTGTTTCCAGCTTCTGGCTATTATAAATAAATAAAGCTGCTTTAAATATGCTTGAGCAACATTGAATTCTTGAGCAACATTTGGATATATGCCTATGAGTGGTATAGCTGGAAATTGAGGAAGCATTATTCCTAATTGTCTGAGAAAGTCTCAGATTGATTTCCAAAGTGGTTATACAATTTTACATTCCCACCAGCAGTGTAATGGGTTCCTCTTTTTCCACATCCTCTCCAGCATATTTGTCACTTGAGTTTTTGATCAAAGCCATTCTGATGGGTGTAAGGTGAAATCTCAGGGTCGTTTTCATTTGCATTTTCCTGATGACTAAGGATGTTGAACATTTTTTTTTCAAGGATGACTTTTTTAATTTAATTTTATTTTTTTTCTTATCAGTTACATATTATTAACTCTGTATCCCAGCCGTGTCCCGCTCCCTCATTCCCTCCCAATCCCACCCTCCCTTCCTCATCTCCACCCTGTCCCTTTCCAAGTCCACTGATAGGGGGGACCTCCTCCCCATTCATCCAATCCTGTTTTATCAGGTATCTTCAGGATTGGCTGCTAAGCCCTCCTCTGTGGCCTAACAGGACTGCTCCTCCCTTGGGGGTGAGGAGGTCAAAGAGCCAGTCATTGAGCTCCTGTTAGAAATAGTCCTTGTTCCCCTCACTATGGGAAACCAATTGGTTACAGGCTACATCTGAGCAGAGGTTCTAGGTTATATCCATACATGGTCCTTGGTTGAATGACAGTCTCTGAGAAGACCCTGTACCCAAATATATTTGGTCCTTGTGGAGCTCCTATCCTTTCCCCATCATACTAACTCCTCTTCTTTCATATGATTCTCTGTACTCTGCCGAAGGTTCGGTCATGAGTCTTTGTATCTGCTTTGAAAACACTGCTAGTTAGAGTCTTTCAGATGCGCTCATTAGACTCCTGTCATACGTTCAATGCACATCCCATCTGTCTTTCTAAACAAGGATTGATCATCTTACTCCATGTCCGCTGTCTTAGTAATCTTTTTTAGATGTATAGATTTCATTATGTTTGTCATATCTTATAGGTCTATATAAGTGAGTATATACCATGTTTGTCTTTCTCCTTCTGGGATATTTCACTCAGAATTATCTTTTCTAGATCCCACCATTTGCCTGCAAATTTCATGATTTCCTCCTTTTTGATTGCTGAGTCGTATTCCATTGTGTAAAAATACCACAATTTCTGTACCCATTCTCCGTTGATGGACATCTGGGCTGTTTCCAGGTTCTGGCTATTACAAATAAAGCTGCTACATACATGGTTGAGCAAGTATCCATTTTGTGTACTTGAGCAAAGTTTGGTTATATACCTAGGAGTGGTATAGCTGGGTCTTGAGGAAGCACTATTCCTAATTGTCTTAGAAATAGCCAGATAGATTTCCAGAGTGGTTGTACCAGTTTACATTCCCACTAGCAGTGGATAAGGGTTCCCCTTTCTCCACAACCTCTCCAGCATGTGTTGTCCCTTGAGTTTTTCATCTTGGCCATTCTGATGGGTGTAAGGTGAAATCTCAGGGTCGTTTTGATTTGCATTTCCCTGATAGCTAATGAGGTTGAGCATTTCTTTTAAGTGTTTCTCTCCCATTCAATGTTCTTCTATTGAGAATTCTCTGTTTAGCTCTGTAGCCCATTTTTAAATTGGATTACTTGATTTTTTGCTGTTTAACTTCTTAAGTTCTTTATATATTCTGGATATTAGCCCTCTGTGAGATATAGGGTTGGTGAAGGTCTTTTCCTAATCTGTAGGCTGTTTTTTTTTTTTTTGAAGACAGTTTGTTGCATTACAGAAACTTTTCAGTTTTATGAGGTCCCATTTATTGATTGTTGATCTTCGAGCCTGTGCTTTTGATGTTTTGTTTAGGAAGTTGTCTCCTGTGCCAATGAGTTCAAGGCTCTTCCCCACTTTTTATTTATACAGGTGTAGTTTGTGTCTGTTTTTATATTGAAGTCTTTGATCCACTTGGATTTTAGTTTTGTGCAGCATGATAAGTGTGGATCTATTTTCATTTTTCTACATATAGACATCCAGTTAGACCAGCACCATTTGTTGAAGATGCTATCTTTTTTCCATTGTATGATTTTTAACCTGGTCCCTCTCTTGAAATTCACTGTGTACCAGCTTTATACATAGTTGCTTTTATGTACATGTTCATTTTCTGGGAATAATCTATATTTTCATTATGTTTTATGAGAGGTCAGATCCTCAGAAAATATCCTGTGCTTTGCATCCTGTCATACTTATGTCTAGGAGACACTATCTGCAAAGCTGATTGTGTCCTCCTGTAAATGATTTGATGTTTCAACTTCAGGATACATCTTGAACCTTGTTTTCAAGAGGATGTTGTAAACAAGCCCTAAGCTTAACAGGCATTTTGTGCCTCTTGAAAGAAAAAAATCATCATAAAATGCCCTGTCTGAAAAGAGCGTTGAGATCATTGTACAATGTACTCAGTTACTTTCACTTTAGTCACTAACATTATTAGTACTGTTTATTGTTTTTTGTTACTTTTCTCTAGACCCAAGTATTATTACCCTGGTGTACAGGACTGTGTATACAGTGTTAACTAAGAAAATAAAATCACATATTCATTGTCAGGGTTCTAGGACAATGCAGCCACTTCTGATGAGAACTGATAGACTAAGATCAGAAAGAAGAAGAGGAGGAATTCCCCTATCACTGGACTTGGGTAGAGGCATGCATGCAGAAAGAAGAGGAGGGTGGGACTGGGAGGGGAGAAGGGAGGGGCTTATGGGGGAATACAAAATTAATAAAGTGTAATTAATAATAAAAAATTAAAAAAAATCACATATTCAAAACAAGCAAAACCTCCAAATATTGATAAGGATTAGATTCAGATTGAGGGCCCCAAAATATTTCAGTTTTAATGAGAAGAAGATATTGAAACACCATTATTCCGGAAGCTTTTAGAGCACACACACACATACATGTTTGTAAATATGATGAAAAGATGTACACATAAACACAACTTAAGGATTCTTGGGCACATGCACAAAACGTAGATCTTTATTAGGCAGTAATTTTTTTCCTTTCAATTTTCTTGCCAGGAAGATTTTGAACATGTTCTTTCCTTCTCTCCCCTCCCTTATATTCTTCTCCCCTCTCCTTCCTTTCCCTTCTTTCCTTGCTCAGTGTGAATTTACAAACATTGCACTTGAGTTGATGCAATTCTGTGAAAGCATACCCAAAAGGACCCTTGCTGCCTCATTTCTAGACTTTGAACCCAAAATGCATTCTAGCTATTTTTTTTTCTCTTGCACTGGTGATTAAGTAATGCACCTCATTTCCTGGGGGGGATGGGTAGTTACCCAGACATGTTGAATTCTTCATCTATTCCCTCCACCCCCTCTTATGTCCTTTAGCACTTTGGGGAACAGTTTCACAGTGGTTCCTCACCCATCCAAACCACAATCATACATGTGCTTTCTAAGATTTTCTAATAAAATTCTTTTAGTTGCCAGCCTGGGACCTTGCCTAAAAAGACAATTGGCTTGATTCTCAGGTGACAGTCTCTTAGGTAACAGTGCAGGGAAGAGCACCCAGGCTAATAAGGCACATGCCAATTGGGTATTCTTGGCACAGTGATAGTACACTGGCACAGACCTAGGAGCTCAGTCGAGCCAAGCCTTCCCCATTTGGGTTCGGTTCACTTCCTGTTGAAGCCACCTACGGCTCAAAAAAAAGAAGTTTGAGGGATTGGGAGTGTAGCTCAGTTGATAAGAGGTGGAACAGAAGGATCAGGAATTCAAAGTCATCTTATAGCTGTTTAGTTTCAGGCCAGGATGGGCTACAGGGGACACTATCCAAATAATAATAATAGAAATAACCACAATACATTTCAAATAAGAGCATATTTGGCAATCATTGTTCCACACTAGAGCTAACCTCAGGCCATAGACTTTCCTCAGAGAGGAAGCAAGGAGACAACGAGGTCCAGCCCTGCAGAATTTTCTGCACAGAAGAGCCCTCAAGACGGGTAGAGGCTGGAGAGGAGTTCAGCTCATGAGATGTGCCTTGGCTGTGGGCCAACACCTGGCTGCCCTTGACTTGGGCAGACTGGGCCAGGAAATGAAAGTAAAATCTGAGGTCACCCTGGCCCAGCTGTAAGTTAGCAACAGGTAGGTCGCATCCTCAGAGAGACTGACACCAGCTGCATTGACAGACAATCCAGGGATGAAGTGAGAGGAAGGGGGAAGAAAGGGACAGAAGCCAGAAAAAAAACTGTGGTGATTACCTGAGGTTCCTGGGAACCTGGCAGCTCTCTGATCTACCAGTGCTCTATGGTGCAAACAGCACCTGGCTGGGGCTGCTGTGGTGACTGTCCCAGGGCCCAGAAGGTCCTAACACAAGCCAGTACACCAAGCTACAATCCTTTCAATATCCATATCCAAGGCCCCTACCAGAAGCAGAACCTGGAATCTGTCCTCTGCCCCAGGTGGAACTCAGATCTCCTCTTCTAGGAAGATTCCCTGGAATAAGTAACCTCAGTGCAGCCATTTTCCCCCTAGTTGCAATGTCCATGGTTCAGTCTGGAGAGTGGTAATTGAGCTGATCCAGCAATGCTCAACCCAGACCTTGCTTTGAGCTGCCTTTGATCATGGTCTCAGATCAGGTAGGAATCTTGGAGATCTGCTGGTGACACTAAGAAGGGGACATAACTTATCTGTGTCCAGATTTCTAGGACCTGAGACTAGCAGCTGGGGTAGATCATATCTTTAGCTTCAGTGACCTTCCAGGAGACTTGCCTGTGGAGCTATGACTTGTTTCCCAATTTGGCCCTAGAAGGGAAGAAAGTGAACTCAAGGATCCTTTAAGATTACAAACCAGAGGCAAACCAGTGTTTGAACTGATTCGTCATGAATTAGCACATAACTCTGGGTGAGGTCTGGGATTTTCCTCTTCACCCTTGATAAGAATGGTGATCCCTGCCAGAAAAATTCAAGCTGCCACACCCGTCTTTCGAGTTTGGGCTCTATAGCTTCCCACCTTTATCGTGACCGGGCAGTATACTTCCCCTCTCTGAACTTCACTTTTATACATGAGAATCCTCGTTCAGGAGTGTGTGTAAAGATCTAAAGAGACAACAATTTGCACACTTGCTAATGAAGGCAGTCAGGCCAACTCTCAGGTTACAGACTTATAAGGCATAATAGTATTATGAGGAAAACAAAACTATCTCATTCCTAATTTTGGCTAGTCCTGTATTTCCAAGAAGGAATGTGAGTTTTCAATTTTCAGATAACTACCCTCTCCAAACCTCAATTTTCATTTCAGCTGTTTCCAGCTTTGCCCTTACTACAAAATTTTGCTAGCCAGCCCATCGAGAAACCCTTCAGTCCCAGGTGCTGTCAGGGGGACTGGACCTAACCCTTCCAGGTGTACTCTGCAGACAGAGGTGGGGCTAGAGTCTCATCCAGGTGATAAGCAGGCAGGGGCACAGCTCGTTTGAGTCAACAGCTCCCCAAGTCTAATGTCCAGGTTAGCCAGGTGTCCTGCCAGTCTCTGGTTCTTGCAGCTCTATTCTGAAAGCTCAGACCAACACCTGGGTTGTAGTCATTCTAGGAAAAGGATTCCTCCTACCCAAGTTGTTCTGGCTCACCTTTCCTTCTTAATGCCTGAACCCTAAGCCAGGAAATTAAGGCAGCAGAAGTTCTGCATGTCTAATCTCCCAGAACTGATCTCTGAGATGCCTGTCCACAAGTGACCTCTACACTTAGCCCTATACCCACAGTCAAGTTCCTGGGCAGGTCTGATCTTAGAAGCCAGAGAAAAGGGAGAGCTCTAGGTCAGAGCAGACCCTCCCCTGAGTATATAAAATGCTGGAGCTGGCTCTGGCTGTTCAGTGGTTTCTTGGCGCCACCAGGCAGAAGAGCTCCAGCATTACCTCTCCTAGCTTCTCATAGCAGTCAGCCTTGGACTTTGGGGATTTGCCAGATTCAGAAGGACATCTAGGACTTTCTCCAAGTTCTTGACTACTCACTCCTTCAGCAGGTAGGGACAGCTTGTCTCCAGGGTGTAAGGGCAGGGAGTGCGGCTTTTCCAAAGGCCCAAAACTTGCAGAACTAGACAAATGCATTCTACTTTGGGGGATCCACTGTAAAGCACACCTCATGTCCCAGGTCTAACTCATATACCCAGCTGGATCTCTCTTGAGATCCCTCTCCACCTTGGGCAATGATCCTAGTAGTTGAGTTGGAGGCCTCTGGAAACCTGGTACTCCGGTTTCCTTTGCTTTGCTTGTCACCCACCTGGCCAGTGGAAAAGCCTCCGTGTGCGTCTTGGTGCCAGGGAGAGATAAGCAGCAGAACCGGGTAGAGTACCACCAAGCTGCTTTCCCTCCTGTCTCCGCCCTTCATGACCCTCTGGGGCTGTGCAGCTGGCCCTGTTGCTCACCCTTGGCTTCTTGTTCCTTTCCAGGGTATCTGAGCATCTGCACAGAGTGAAGCTGGTTTTCATCATCCTGATATTCCTGGGTTCACTTGCCTTCCTAGGTGTGGACACTGCACAGCCAGATGAGTCCTCACAGTGAGTTTGGGGCAGTGCTTTCTTCAGTCCTAATACATGGCAGTCAGGGAACACTGAGGGATGGTCTGAAGGGGTTAGAAGGAAGTGGAGACGGGAGGTGGCCTAGACATCACTTGAACACAACCAAACACATATGCTTGTGTTTTCTAGGCAGAATAAGTGGGCGCTAAGTAGTGGCAAGAGGGAAATGCAGGCATCCAGCACCAATTCCTCAAGAATCACTGGTGAGGAGACAGTTCTTAACTTGACTCTTGTTCCGCTCCAGGACAAGGAGAGCACATCTAAATCCCCACAAGCGAGGTAACTATGCCCTCTACAGAGGATGTGCCCTCTCTACTACTCTGGCCACAGGAGGATTGTCCAGGCAGGACTGAAGCTCCAGGGGAGGGAGCAGGTCCCAGGTCCCTCAGGTTCTGTATGGCCCTGGTCCTATGTGGTGAGGAACAAAGCTCTGGTTGGTGAAGTTTCAAGAGTCCTTTCTCCACAGCACTCCCAGCATAGCCCATATTGGATTCAAACACTACCGCTTTATGATGAACCCCAGCTCTCCTAGCTCTCCATGCTGCTTAGGGACATGCATACTGCAGAAATTGGCCCAACGGATCTATCAGTTGACAGACAAAAGTAAAGATGCTGTGGCCCCCCAAAACAAGATCAGCCCTCAAGGCTATGGCCGCCGGCGCTGGCGTTCCCTGCCAGAGGTCCTCCAGGCCCAGATTGTGGTGTTTTCCCAAGAGCAGACACAAGCAACAGCAGCCTCCGGGGACGGGTGGCAGCAATGAACAGTCCAGCGAGTGTCCCACTGGTGTCTGCTTCACACTGGGGCATATTGAGACAAACCTGCAGAGATCTGCCTGGCTGCCACTAGGGGAGGCAGAGGAACCCTAGATCAAGCCAGGCTCACTCCACAAGCTGAGAAGTACAGACTGTTACTCTTCGGGGCAGGGGTCTGAGCCACTGCCTTGCCTGCTCGTAAATTGGTTTCTCAAAGGGCTTAATAAGCCTCATTACTACTTGAACTTTCCAAAACCCAGTGAGGAAAAGTGCAATGCTTGTTGTACAGCCAGAGGTAACTATCATACATATTTAAGTTTGTTGCTGCCAAGAGGTGGGCTTTTTTGTAACTTCAAATACATAGAGATATTTTTTTGTACGTTATATATTGTATTCAAGACATTTTAAAGGAAATTATATTGTTACCATCCCCTATTTTAAGATGTGAATATCTCAGCCATGTATAACGTTGTTTGGTTTTGTGTGTGCGTGTGTTTGTATATGTGTGTAAGGTGGAGAGCGCCTGATTACTGTTTGTGGAAGAAGAAAAGACATTATACCTCTTATAATCTATTTACTTAAAATATATGATCTGGGAAAAATCAAACCAATAAACTGTCTCAATGCTGATTCATTCTCTGTTCATTCATCTAGGGAAGGGTGGTCTTGGTTTGGGTTGGCCTGGGAGTGCTGAGGTCTTACTTCTTGTTTTGGGAAGACAGAACTGCAGTGTGGGTGAAAGCCAACGTCTCTGTTCATGAGAGGTCAAACCCTCTTGTGCTGATTTCCAAGGTCCCAGAATGCCACTGTGCACTCAGGTGGTTAGGACCCAAGTCCATGCCTGGTGAGTCCATTGGAGCTCTGGCTCTCGTGTTTTCCCTTTCAGGATATATAGTTGGACATTACAGGCTCAGTTTCCACCGGAGCTCCAGCCATGCCTGTGTAGTAAGTGCCATGGTGAAAAAAGATTATCTAAAAGATCCCACCCCAAGTCTTCCCTTTTCTCCAACATAATAAGTCAGAAGAAAAGCTGTGGTTTTGGGAAAATCCACAGACTTTGTCATCATCAAAGACTTGAAGATGCAGAGGTTATTTTTGTAAAAAAATATTTGTTGTGTATGTGTCTATGTGCGCATGTGTATGTGTACATGGGCTCACATGCGGAGGCTGGAGGACAACTTTTGGCCTCCTACCTTTATGTGGCTCAAAATCGGGTCACCACACTTTGCAAGCCCTTTTCCTTGGTGAGCCAACTCAGCAGCCCTAGGTGTCATTTCTGTCACATGAACTGTACTCCTGTGTTTCTCTGTATGGATGACACAGGTCTTGGAGAATGGCAGAGCACTTTAGTCAATCTATTCTAATGGCGACTTTAGTCAGGCAGTTCTAAATATGGTATTGTCACTTAGTGTGAAACTAGCTGACAATTTCCCTCTCTTTCTCATAAGGAGTTCCCGATGACATTTTTTCCTCTTGATAGGGACAACAGTGCATCTTTCTCATCTTGTCTTGAGACTCATCAAGCTTTCTGTTATGATTTAATTGATGGGGATTTTTGAATCCTTCTCCATTCATCTCAGGACATCAGTTTTACCATGGTTTTAGAAAGTAGCAGGTCTTTTAAGTGCATCAAAGAGACATAGATGTCCCTGAGCACAAGAAACAAGTTCCACGAGAAATAGAGACTTACGCTTGAGTTATGTTTCTGTCATGAACTCTGTTGTCCATCTGGGTGCACAAAACGAGTGTCCTGGGTGGGAGTTCACCAGCTTGTGTGGCAGCCAGACCAGATTTGGTAGGGTGAGCCCCAGTAGTTAGGCCTGACTGGGTCTGCTAGGTTGCACAAAATACTCCCAATTTTATGGGGTTCCTCATTGAACCTAAGCTAAAGCATAACCTAAATCTAAGTAGAGTTTATGTTACAGCTGCAGCAGGTATTAAAAAGCTACTCAGGTAAAGCCGACAAAATGTTCGCACATCTCTGGAAAACCCTCTGCTTAGAGCCCAAGTACTCACTGGGCCCTAGCATCCATATGTGGATCCCTAGCGCCCCCTGCTGTTAGTCACGCGTGGTCCCCGAGAGTGGTGGAAGTAGTGCCAGCAGTTTAGTAAGTTCTCCTATGTGGGAGTCAGCACATAGCCTTAAAGAAAGTGGAAAGAAAGAAAAAAAAAGCGTTTTGCAGATGCTATCCAGGCTCCCCCATCTGCATGCCGGCTTGCTGTGCCAGGACAAAGACTCAGCGCCCTCACGCTGTGCAGGGAGCAGCTGCTGACCAGAGGCAGGGGGACAGACAGATGGACGTGCAGCTGGAACCGTGTGCCTCAGAGGTCCTGAGACCTTCATTGTTCGTTCTCCCCTTCCAGCTCTCGTCTTCCTCTTTCCCAACTTTTTCATGCTCTCCTCATTTCTCTCTAGCCTTCTCTCGCTCTTTCCTTCCTTGCTTTCTGTCACCTCCAGATCCGGTGAGTAGTGCTAGACTCTAAGCTTGAAGGCTCAGAGCACAGGGACTATTAGAAAGGGAGGTTCAGGTGCCTCCATTTACCTGCCTACTTAGGAGGATGTGGATTGGCTTGCTCAGCCAATCCCCAAAGATCAATTATTGTGCTTTCCTGAAAGTTTTACTGACGGTTTGGTCACATTGAATTGCTTGTACCTCTAGCTAGTTTAGAATCTCTGGAAGCTATTTAGATTGAAGGATGGAAGTGTCTGAGAATGGCATTACAGAGCCCCAGCTAAGGCCTGGATGTTTTCTCCCTTGCAGAACAAGTCTATTATACACAATGAAAAGCACTGGGCCTGGGTCTGAGTCCACACACAACCTGATAGAGGAAGCTCCTGCTTCAGAAGAAAGTAGCCTACATAGCATGTAGAATCTCTCCACAAGGCCTCAATTGTTGACCCCTGGCTGTAGGTAGTATCAGTCCCATCCAGTTCCTTGCCCTATTTGATCTTAACAATTTCACTAGGCTCCCAGTGACAGCAGATCATAAATGCAGCAACAGACCATCCTGGCCCCAAGGACTTCATGCTAAGCCGTCATTCGGAACTGAATCAAGCACTGAAGAGGCATAAGGCATGTATGCAAAAGGAAATTACTAGAAGCTCCAATCCTGTGCAGTGGGTTCCAGGTGGTCTGAAGGGGCTATGGAAACTGCGAAGAGCAGAGACCAATTTGGCCTCATTGACAGTGGCCCAAACCACTCACTCTTTACCAAGATTTGTCCCATAGCCACAGAGACCTCCAGTTAAAACCCCACTCTGCAGAACTTGAGCTTACCAGACAAATCTACCAAAGACAGGTTGGGCACCAACTTAAGAGCAGCAGGGAACAAGCGTCTAGCCTTTGTCTGAGGGAGTCTTATAACCTCATGGAATTCAGGACAAGTATAAGCACTGTGCTCTGGTTTAGCCTTGAGAGCAACCAGGCAGCTGCTCAGCTCGAGTCTTTCCCATTGCTAAACCTGCGACTTGAGACATTTCTGGACAGACAGAGACCCTCTTATGACTAGCCTAGTACAGCATTTGGCATTAACTAAAGGTCACCACAAAGCTTTGGGCCCTTCTCTGGAAAGCTATTCAACTGGCTTTCTGGATATATTTTGTTTCTTTCATAAAGTGCTGAAGTTATCAGGATAGGGTCTCCTGATGCCAAGTACACATCATTTATCAATGGTGTTGAGTCATCTGTGAGATGATTTGAGCCTGTCTGCAGTTGAGAAGTAGTCACAGCTTTTATCTATAACTACTGTTGCATCATCCATTTGTAATGAACTAGCAAATTTCTTGAAAATTCAGCACCAACAGGTTGTCTAAACAACTACAGGTATGGAAACCATTTTTTAGCCCTTGCTTAATGTCAGATATTCTCCTAGCTACTTTTACACACCTTATCCCACTGAGTTCTTACAGTGTCTTATGAAGTCGGTGTTATTATCACTATCAGTAGATAAGGAACCTCAGAGACATAAAGTAACTCAGGCAAGGTCACACAGTGAATAGTAAGTGGCAGAACCTGGATTTGCAACCAAGTGCTGCAGGCTATTTTGATGCTATAAAGACATAAGAAGTAAAATAAGATAATTTTAACCTTTAGATTCTCAGGCCAGATGTCCCCAAATATCCTCTAACTCTGAGGATGGCTTGAGTTAGTGATTTACACCTGGGTTCTGAGAGCTTTCCATGGGGGCCAGTAGGATGAAGAAGGAGAGTCACTTCAGCAGTGAGTTCATTATGTGGAAAAGAAATGAAGTGAGTTTTGAATTCTTGGTCTTAGTTTGAAGCACGGATTATAAAGAACAGACTTTTCCCATCCTGAGCTAAGCCACTGGTTTGCATTGACAAATAATGTAAGAACATACACTGAAAGACATCCAGTGCTGGCTTCTGAGAGAACCTGGCCATGGTGCACAGCACTGCATTGCAATTCTCCAGTTGACTGGAAGAACACATGTGTCTACAAAACTGCAGACACCGCTTCCATCCTTGAGGTGGGACCTTTTGTTTTGGCATCTGCTGTTCAAGGCAACTTTTGAGAGGAGGTGCTGAATCCAACTGTGAGGAAACTACATGGGCCACCCCTTCTTTCCCAAAATGGAGGAGCAGGAAGCCTTGTAATTCTGAACTTCAGGGAGGATTTTACCAAAGCTGAATCAGGAGACTTTTTCTTCATTTGCATGGAAAGAAGGTAAGGCTAGATAGATATTTGGTGGTCCCACTGGTCTTGTTCCAGAGATATTTTGAAACATTCTGAAAAAAAAAACAATAAAATGATTGTGGGCACACAGGCAGCTGATTGTTATAGGCTATTATATACCTATCTAACAGCAGGAAGTAATTGACTTATTACATAGTATTTGTTCAGCATAGCAAAGACTCCCCTTTATTTCCATCCCCAGCCATAATCACCCTTCACTTCCCATCCAGATTACTCCACTCCACCAAAGACACTCACCAGCTATGCTGTTATGCTCAGTTCCTGAGACCCTTCCAAAGACCACCAGGAATCAACTTGACTGTAAATACATGAGGATCTTTTATTCAAGCTCGAGCCCAGGAGGCAAGAACCTACCTGGTTGAAGAGGAGGATTTTGGCCTCGTGGTCTTGTAATGCCAGAATCATGGGACCATCAGAGACCACCAGGAGATGACTTGATGCAATAGCAAGAAAGCTTTATTATGAGAGCATCGAACTTGAGACCCAAGCCTCACTGATGCAGCAGTAGAGAAGTGGGACCTCGAGCTCTGAGTGAGCAGGTTTTTAAAGGGAATGTCTGTGAGCATGGGGTTTTCATGACAACAAGTGGGGGGGCACATCTTGACATTACAGGATTAGGTAAAAGTTAGAGGGGAGAGGTGACCTTCTCTGAGGCACATAATCACATTTGCTATTCCTCTAAACTATATCTGAAACATTGGGGAGAATTTTCCCAGCTGATTCCCAACTGATTCTCATTGATTATTGCCAGGTAGATTGTCTCTATTTTCTATGAAGTATTTATTCTGTGATATTTCCTGGAGGCTGTTGCTAGAAGAGTTAAATTTGTTTTCTGCCAATGTGTACATTCTGTGATATTTCCTGGCACCTGAGGTCAGCTCCCAGTCAAGATGGCTTTTTATTTCAAAATGGAGTCATACTCAGGCTAACTTAAACTCTTCAGTCTAGGAGAACAAGGTTTTTTTTTAAGGGAAAAATGCAAGCAGGGTGTTACATGCCTTGGTGTTACATGACTGGGTAAGGGAAATTGACTTTTGAAATTATTGGTTTACTGTAGGTGTCAAGACCACAAATGATTCTGGCCTGGCCATCTGAGCTGGTTTCCTAGCAAAAGAATGTAGTAAAGCTAGTTCTTTTCCCTAGGTGGCTGGACATGCCTCCATTTGGCTGGCTTTCATTCAGGTTTGTGCTTTAAATTTTAAACCAATATCCAGAAGGTTTGGTCTCTCATTCCCCCCTTCCCTTTATCATTTGAAGGCCCAGTGTTGGGTCTTCCAGATATGACACCTACCACTCCTCCCTATCCCACCTCCACCAGGACTTCGGCAGATGTTCAGAGAGGTGATCCAACTCAGTCATTCACCAAATGTGCTCCTGAATAGGAGCTGTGGTGCAACACACAGGAATGCGATGGCTCATCCCAGGTTTTATCAGGCACCATCTGATAGGAGAAAATATCCAGGGTTATTTCCTTAATACTCTATGTCATTTTAAAAGCATTAGATTTGACATTAAAAAAAAACTTTATATGAAAAAAAATTTAACAGGCTCATTAATCACTGCAAATAAAAAGATTAAGGACAACAATGATAACAACAGAAAGAAACTCTTGAATGTAATTACGTCTTCCTGAAGATGGCAAAGAGGAAAATCCCACTTTCTTGAACCATCAGATAGCTCATTTCTATCCTCTATGACTTCCATAAGATGACAAAGAACCCATATCAGGCCAGTCCGGCTCACCATACTGTGAACTCCTTACCAGTACCTCCACATCTAATCCAAGCTCAGAGTCTTATCTTTTTATCAGAGTGTCATCTTCACTTCCCTGAAAATGCCTCTTCCATAATCTTCCTCAGTTTCCTCAAAGAAGACAAAGATAAAACACCTGAAGATGTCACAAGCAAACTCCACCTGAAGCCCACTGGCTAGTTCTACTAGGAAGAGCATTTTTACTTCAGGGGTGGGGTGGGCTGGAATGCTACCCTGTGACCAAGAGCAGAACCCTTCAGAGAACAGTTCTGTGTGAGAACCAGCCTTCAGTTACAGCTCTTATATCGCTGGTCCATGAAGAAGAGATACCCAAACTCTTAAGGCTTGGACCTTGTTCAGGGAACTCACTGGGCCAGACCCTGTAGGTGCTCCCTAGGTCCTTTTGAGTCACAGTGACATCCTGGGTTGTATTTACCCATGGCATATCAAGGTATTCTTGTTTAGGAGAAAGCTGTAAATTATGTCTTCATTTCTGGATAGAGACCGGACAGGAGTAATTCCCAAGCTAGAGATTGTGATGGGGGCCCTGATAATGGATTCAACTAGAAAAGACCCAAGGGGCACTTTTGCAGTAACTCAAAACATTGGAAGCAAATAATTGAATGTGAACCTCATGTTAGCAAAGAAATGAAAATTCATTTTGATGACCATGAGGCAGAAAGAGGCCAGGACTTTGTGGGGAAGAATTTCTGGTAATTTTACTCTCCAGGCTTAGGTGAGTAACTGCTGCTTTCCTACTCAAATGAAAATTTGGAATTTGAAGGGACAGCTGTATTAACCAATTAGTACAACCTCAAAAAAGTATCATGGAGTTGGGGCTTGTACAGAGTCTTATAAATGAGAAACAAAATGGTGTGGAGTCAGGTTGTGATGAAAGTGCCCCCAGATATTGTATGTCCTACAATGGTAGCGTTATTTTTACATTTTCTTTAAGACATAATATCCTTTTTCCTGGCTGACACTGTAGATTTGTTCACTCAGGAATGTTTACAACTTGCCTTCTACAGGGACTGCATCATATACAAGCTCCCAGACTCCATTTCAGTGGAGAAAGCAGTGTAGCACAGCTTGGGAAGCTGATAGCCCCTGTTCGAACAGGTTTCCACTTTTGTGTAGAATGGAGAAGATCTATGAGGGCAGAAGCTGCTGTTGATGCCTTCTTCTAGCATGGAGCTTAAACACAGTGTTAGTAGCAGCATCTGTCTTGTGACCAAGAGCAGGAAAGCTTAAAGCTTAGGGTGGTGAGGAAGAAGGAAAGAAGGGATCCTGACTCCCCAATGAGGCCTGTTAGCAACTATGCTTTTCTGGTTCACTCACTTTTTTGTTAAAAAAAAGTATTTGGCTGGGAAGATGGCTCTGTTGGCAAAGTACTGGCTATCAAAAGCATGAAGACCTGAGTTTTGATCCTCATCACTCATGAGAAAAGCTAGATGTACAGTGTGTACCTATACTCCTAGCACTGGAGAGACACACAGGAGCTTGCTGACCAGCCAGTGTAGCTGAAGCAGAGAGCTCTGAGTTCAATGAAAGACTCTGCTTAGAAAAACAAAGTGAAGAATGAATGAATAAGACGCCTGATGTTGACCTATGACCTCCAAATGCATGTGCACACGCATGGATGCATACTCACATATAGGTATGCACACACTGAGAACTCTGCACACATGTGCATGTGCACACACAGAGACTCACATACAGAGAGACTCACACAGTCTTTACCCTTTTAAACTAGTAAACAGGCTATCATTCTGATTATATTCTCACTATAATCACGAATAGAATTTTCAAGTCAGTCCCTGCTGTTTAGCTCACTCTGGAATTTCTGATGAAGGGACCTAACTAAGCCTCTGTAAGTTTTAAAACTCCTCTGCCAGTTCTAATATGCAACCCATACCAGAAACCTGTTGTTTAAGCCAGCGATTATGGCTTTGAGGGTTTCCTTGCCTTTCTTAGCTGGGGGCAACCATGACTGATACATCCCACAACCCTATTAAATAGTTGAAGACTACTTTTATTTTCATCTAGATTAGTCTCTACTTCTAGGAGCACTGTAAGGATCTATGGGATAATACACATGTGCATACCTTTAAGCACTCAAGGAGGTTAACGGCAGGAGGATCTCTGTGATTTCAAAAATAGCCTGGTCTACAAAAGAGAGTCCAGGGCAACCAAGACTGTACAGAGAAGTCCTGTCTCAAAAGAAAATACAAATATATTCTATTTTTCTATTCTAAAACTCCTTTTAGAAGTTCATGTAAGGTCAGAGAATTGTCATTGACACCTGACTTGGAAAACTGGAACAAGGCTAAACTCTATCTCTGTAAACCTCAAAAACACCTGGGAAATGCCAACATTTAAGCAACCAGACTCCATCACCTGGGTGTATCTTGCATTCTAAAATATCACAATAACATTAATTCACAGAAAGAGTTTAACCTTCTACTTCAAATGCTTTAAAACTATATACCAGATAGTTGCCTATGATTTTAATTAGTTATTAATTAATTAATTAATTAATAATTAATTTAAAAAAGTTCTCATTATGTAGTCCAAGCTGGAGTGGAATTCACTGTGTAGATCAGGCCGTCCTTGAACTTACACTATTCTCTTCTATCAGCCTCCCACTCACTTGGCATTATATTTGTAAGCCACCATGCCCAGTGACCAACTTTAACCATGGCATACCAAGCCATCCACTTCCCTCCATGTCCTTTACTACAACTGCTTTAGTCACAGAAGCATCATAAAATGTGACATTGTGACACTGACTTTGTCCTTGAAACTTCAGTGACTTTGCATCCTCAGGACAGTCACCTAACCTCATCCCTGGCCCTTTCTCTTTTTATCTTCTAAGGTCCATACTTTCTGTGCTGACTGTCACATCAGGACGTTGGCACTTGCTATTTCTCTAACCACATTTATTTTCCTTCACCTCCACCTTTTTGTCCTGTCTCACTTTATCTTCCTGCCTTCTACTGAACCTTCTTTAATCTCAATTCAAATATTATTTTCTCTCAGAAAACCTTCTGGTTTTATTTTTTGAAAGGATATCCTTATGTAGATCAGGCTGGCTTTGAACCCATAGAGATCTGTCTGTTTGCCTCCTGAGTGCTCAGATTTTAGGTGTTCTTCACCACACCTAGAAAGAAGGCCTGAAACTCCCATACCATCCATATATTCTTTTTGTTGTTGTTGTTTTCTAAGACCGGATTTCTCTGTGTATCTGCCCTGGCTGTCTTGAAACTCACTTTGTAGACCATGCTACAAACTGGACTCAAACTCACAGACATCAGCCTGCTGTCTCCTGAGTGCAGGGATTAAACATGAGCCTCTAGGCCCTGCCCTATCTGTACATTCTTCTAGAACTTGATTTTTTTTCTTCTTGCCTTTCTTCAGACTGTAATATAATTAAATCTGTTTATCTATATCCTGCCCTAGAGGGAAACAGACAAAGCTTGATAGAATAGGGTCTATATAGGCAATACCTATTAGTTAATCACAGTGCCCCTTTACATCCAGACACAGCATCTTTTTTGATAACTAATTGTCATATAGTTTCTTGAGAGGCTGGTGTGTCTATGAAGCAATTATCATATAGAACTAAGGTAAGATAATAATAAACTATAGTAGGGCTGGATTCAAATCCTCACTCTCAATTTATCATTCAGAGCCACTTTTGTGTAGGGACACAAATATTATGCAGAACTGTCTTGAGACAAGCCCTAGAGTCTCTTCTCATCTAACCTGTCAAACAATACTAGTGAAAGATTACAGATGCAACTGAAGGGAAGAAACATTGGTACCCTTTTCTTATGCAAATTACTTATCCCGTCAGGATTTCTATGAGTCTGATTCATTTAAATCATTTTCATTTAATAATAGACCACTGTTGAAAATTACCAACTTTATGCCTTGGAGGATGGATGGCACCAAATTCATAATGGGGAACTTAGCTGCCCTGATAACTTGGTGACTTATGGTCAGGCATCTACAGTCATTCTTCAAAACACTTCCATCACACACATGAAAAGATAAACCCACAAAGATGTCCATACACTGTACAGTGAATACCTAGAATTTCTGGGAATTTGGTTTCTTGTTTGGAGGGAAGGTTGTTGGCTGGTTGGTTTGGGTTGGGTTGAGTTTTGATTTTTTTGAGACAGGTTCTTATGTGGATATCCTAAACTTACTACATAACTGAGGCTGGCTTTGAAATCCTGAACCTTCTGCCTCCATCTCCAGCCTCTGGGCTTACAGCCCCATGTCAGTCATGTCCTCCTCCTCCTGATAGCAGTTGTCTGGTACAGTGACAGGCTGACCTGTCAGAGATTTGGTTACAATGAGGGTTGAATGAAGCACCTTGGAGCATCATCCTCTAGAATGTAACACATGTGTAAATTAGATTCATATGTGTTGCATTTCCCATCACCAGTTTTTATGACTCCAAGAAACAAGAAGAGAGATGTTTAGTTTAATAATTCAGTAGGAGTTCGTTTTTCTTCTTGCTGCTACCACTTTAGGTTTTGCTGGCCTACAAGTCTTATTGATAAGGCAAGAATTTGGAAATGGCACATTGGCATGTATTCGAAGGCCCCTTGGGACACCTCAGATGAACAGGAATGAAGAGCTCTCTTAAATTTTTGAAACAGGATGTCCTAGTTAGGGTTACCATTGCTCCGACAAAACACCAAGACCAAAGCCACTTCAGGAGGAAATGGTTTATTTAGTTTACATACTGGAATCATTTGTTTATCCTTGTGTATGTGTATGAGTGCCATCAGGCAAGAGGAAGTTAGAGTACAACTCTTCAGACTCACTTCTCTCCTTGCTCTTTGGAACTGGGTAATTCAGGTTATCATGTTTAGGCCAGTAAAGTGCCTTTCTCTGCTGAGGCATATCACTGGCTCTATTCATTTATTTTTGAGATAAGGTCTCATAGAGCACATGCTGGCTGAGGATGGCTCCTTGAGGCCTAACTGGGATATTTCAGCTACTTCTCCAGGGCTGGATTTTACTCCTCCATGTGTCTTTGTCTATGTGGGATATGCTGAATCTGGACCCAGTTTCTCACAAGCAAAAATGAATGAGAACAACAGTGCTATTTTTCTACATTCATCATACCTGGAAATTTGCCAATTATCTGTTACATAATAAATTTAAACCAAAGGCTCATGAGGGTTCTACTTGAGGGGTAACTAGATATTCTTTATGTTTGTTTGTTTGTTAATACTGGCTGTTGTTTTTTTTGCATAGTCCTGGTTGTCCTGGACTTACTTTGTAGACCAGGCTGGCCTTGAAATCACAGAGATATCCCTGTTCTGCTTCCCTTAGTGCTGGGATTTACAGGTGTGTGCCAACATGCCTTGCTATTGTGGACATTCCTGATATTGGTTGAGTATTAAGAGAAGTACCAATTTATCCCTGTGGGATAGGACAGAACTAAGGCTAGAAGTCCACTGAACAGACCCTGGCAGGTATTTTTTAGGCCACATGATCTTCCCTCGTTTACTACTGGTCCTGTTTAAAAAACCAAACTGTGTACCTTTTCACCATTTCTCCTAACAATATCTTCTGGGAACAAGAAGCCACCATCTCAGTAACCCTCATTTACCCTTTCTTGTTTACCTATCTTGCTGTGTCTTAGTCAGAAATTCTATTGTAGTGACAAACCACCATGACCAAAAGCAACTTGGAAAGGAAAATGTTTACTTCACCTGACATTTTGTAGTCCACTAGCCAGAAATTTATAAGAATTCAAGGCAGGACCTGAAGCTGAGGCCATGGAGGAATGCTGCTTACTGTCTTGATTCTTGTGACTTGCTGAGCTAACTCTCCTCCTCCTTCATCTTAACATTTTAATGATGGAAACAAAAATATACCTAAAAGTGAATCTTCTGAAAAAACCATTTGCTCTTCCCTGTCCTATATTATTTTTCAAACTTGATCTTGGCCTCCTACCTGGCCTTGCATTTCAGAGCCGTGTAGCTAAAGGCATCCTTGTTGACAACAGTCTTGTCCAAGGGGATGTCCACAGAGTACCTGGTGGGCATAAGGTGATTGTAGTTATAAATTTTCACAAAGGACCTGACCTTTCATCTTTTGGCAATTTTTATCTTGTCCATGGCAGCTGTCACTTTTTGAGGATAGTGGTCAATTCCATCCACCAGGGCATGACAGGGTAAGGGATGTCTGAGGTGTCATCATCAATATTCTTCACAATGATGGCTTTGCATCCGAAGTGGCATCCAGCCAGGACCAGCACCACTTTCCCAAGTTTCATGAACTTTCCCATTTCAACAGCAAGCAGCCAGCACCCAGCAGAGAAGAAAGAAGGACATTTTTTTGCTCGAGCCAGCTTTGTAACAGTATCCAGGACCACCAGCACAGTCCAAGAATGGCACTGATCATAGCAGCCTTGAGAGACTCCATATGGACCATCATTTAAGAATACATACCACAGGGCTTGCCCAAGGGCCAGACTGGTGGGAGAATTTTCTCAACTGAGATTCTTCTTCCCAAATGATACAAGTTTATATCAAGTTGATGTAAATTAGCCAGCACACCTTTCAGTATGAAGAGGATTACCAGGAGGCTGTCTACTAAGCCAGCAAGACATCTCAGTCAGTAAAATCACTTGTTGCTAGGCCTGATAAACTGAGTTTAATTCCTGGGACCCACATGGTGCATGGAAGGTAACCATTCCCTCAAGCTGTCCTCTGACCTCTGTGAAGGAGAGTCTCTGGAAAGAAGTTGGGTCTGCAAAGACTCATTGCTTAGAGATGCAGTGATGTGCAGAGATGGGAAAGTTGCAGCCCAGTGCCAAATTGTACCTTATCCTGGAAGTAGTTTTGCCTTCCATTAGCTATTTCCTTGCCCACCTATGTGTTGGATGAAATGACCTGTAGTTAACAGATAAAAACAGTTATCTGTTATCTGAGCAGACCACTAGCATCCACCAACCCTGAAGCTGATGATGTCATCAGATAGTATCTGAGACCTGGGGAAGTGACTCCAGCATCTTACTGTCACTGTCTCTTTGATGAACCCAACAGTGTATTTTAAAATGGTTCTGGTTTTAGGGTTTTCTTTATTCTGCAACTATAAAACATAAACATAAAACTACATTAGTGAAACCTGGGCTGACTTATCTGCATGTTTCCTGGGCCTCTGTCACTCAAATTTGGCTCCAGAATAAACTGAGTTTTTTTTTCTTTGAGGCCTGAGCTGTGCTTTTTGTGTCCATGTATACACCACTACATCCTTGTATCTTTATATTACCTCTCCTACCTACACAATAGGAAAATGAAATGTAGTTTCTACAAAAAGATTTATTTAAATTTTTTCTATTATTTATTTTATGTGTTTGGGTATTGTTCCTGTGTATCTGGGCACTTTGTGCATGCTTGATGACTGTAGAGGCAAGTAAAAAAATAATAAGATTTCCTGTAATTGGAGTAATCAGCATTTGTGAGGTGCCATATGGGTGTTAGGAATTAAAGCCTAGCACCCTGGAGAAACAGCCAGCATTCTTAACACCCAGGCCATATGTCCAGCCCAAGGCCCACTTTAAAAAAATGTCTATATGTGTTTGTGTCTGTATATATGAGTTTAAGAAGAGGTCAAAGAGGCTGTGGGATGTCCTGAAGCTGGAGCTATAGGTTATAAGCCCTCTTTGCTGGGAAGTGATACATGCTTTTAACTGCTTAGTACCTCTTTTACTCCAATAAAATGTAATTTTCTTTTTTAAATTTTTATTAAGTTTATTCACTTTGTATCTCAGCTGTAGTCCCCATCCCCACATCCTCCCAATTCAACCCTCCCTCCCTCTTCTTCTTCCATGCCCCTCCCCCAGTCCAATGATAGGGGAGATCCTATTCTCCTTCCATCTGATGCTAGTCTATCAGGTTACCTCAGGACTGGCTTCTTTGTCTTTCTTTGTGGACTGGTGAGGCTGCTCCCCGCTCAGGTGGAGGTGATCAAAGAGCCAGCCCATGAGTTCATGTCAGAGATCGTCCCTGTTTCTATTATTGAGAAACCTTCTTGGACACTGAGCTGCCATCTGCTACTTCTATGCAGGGGTTCTATGTTATCTCCATGCATGATCCTTTTTTGGAGTATCAGTCTCAGAAAAAAAGCCCTGTGCCCTGCTCTTTTGCTTCTGTTGCTCTCCTTGTGGAGCTTCTGAAAACGTAATTTTCAAAAGCAGGTGACTCATGGATTTGTACATTAACATAGTAAAAATGATCAAAAGCCATTTACAAATTCGATGCAACCCCAATTGACCCTCCTCGATTTCTTTCTTCATGGAAACATTAAAACAAAATCAAAACCAAATAAATGAATAAACAACAAACAAAACAAAAACTACCTTAAAACTCATGTGGAATCACAAAAGACCCTGGATAGCCAGAAGAACCATGAACCATGCTGGAGGAATTTCCATCCCAGATATCAAGATACCTTAAGAGCTATATTACTGAAACAGAATGCTACGGACACAGAAAAAGATATGGAGACTAAGGGAATAAGACAGAAACCCAAACATGAGTGAGCTTAGCTGCAGCCATGTGATATTTGACAAAGATTTCAAGTAACAAAGAAACAGCAAACAATCACTGGAAAAAGGCAGCATCTTCAACAGATATTTCTGGGAGAATGGGATGTCCACAGGTAGAAGAATGAAATTAGAACCAAATCTATTATCTTGCACAAGAAGTGACTGCAAATAGGCCAAAGACATAAATTTGAAACCCAGAACACTGAAACTTCTAGAAAAAGAACACAGGCAGTACTCTGCATGGTGTAAGTGCAAAAAAAATATTTTCTCAATAGGACACCATTTGCTCAAAAATTAAGGCCAACAATTAGTTTTATGAGTGGGACTTAGGAAAACTCAAAGTCTTCTGCACAACTAAAGAAATGATGGAGTGAAGAAGAAGCTCATAGAATGGGGGTCTTGCCATTTATACATCTGACAGGTTTAATAGTAAGAACATATGAAAAACGCAAAACAAAAACAAAAACAGAGAAAAAGAAAAAAAAATCAAAGTATTCATTTAAAAAAAATGGGCCTGGGACTTAAACAGAGAATTCTCAAAAGTAGGAAAAAATGGCTAAGAAATATCTCAAAAATAGATATTATGCCTAGTAATTTTGGAAATGTGAATCAAAACAACTTGAGGTTTCATTTACCTTATTCAGAATGTCTAAAAGCAACAAAATGATAAACAAGAATGCTTGAGAGGATGCAGGAAAAAATAAAGCCTTATTCGTTGCTGGAGAAATTACAAATTGCTCCAGCCACCCTGCAATTCAGTGTGGAGACCCTTAAAAAGCTAAAAATAACCTACAGTATGTGTCAGTTATACCACTCCTTGACACATGCCCAGAGGACTCACATCCTACTCCACAGATCCCCACACAGCCATGTTCACTCACAATAGCTAGGAAATGGAAACACCTCCGCAGCCCAGGTAGCCTTAACTCCATCCTGCCTCAGCCTCCCTAGTTCTGGGATTACAGATATGTGTTACCATGCCTGGCATTTTCTCCTGAGTATTTTCTATCTGCAGCCAGTTGTCTCTTTGAATATGGAGCATGTGGGTATGCAGCCGGACTCTCTTTACCACATACAGCATGATGTTTTGAATATACATGTATAAACACACACTCATGCTTCTGGAATTATTCAACTGAGCTCATTAAAATAAACATTTCTTTACATTTTTGTGTGTCTGTTTAATTATCAATTCCTTTACATTTATTTGCTTACTGTGCATGTGCACAGGCAGGCATAGAATCCCAAGCCAAACCAACTTGAGACAAGCAAGGAGTTCACTGACAGACGTGTTTCCTTGAATTCAAGAACAAGTTTGCATCAGCCCTTAGGTACTGGTCCAGCTCTGTATCTCCTGTCCTGTCCCCATGCCCTACTGTTTACCACCATCATTCCCAGATAGGTAGTTGGCTGAAAAATTGTTGGGTTGTTTTTCTTTTTCAAGGTTGGTTTGCTTCTTTTCTTAAAATTTATTTTATTTTATTTGGTGTGTGTGTGTGTGTGTGTGTGTGTGTGTGTGTGTGTGTGTGTGTGGTGTGTGTGTGTGTGTGTGTGTGTGTGTGCATGTACCCATGAGCACACATGTAAGTTAGGCCACAAATGTGTGGGATAAATGCCTTCCATCTATATGTGCGTTTCTGAGTCTTGAACTCAGTGTGTCAGGCTTGCACAGGGTATCTGCTGAGGCATTTCCCCATCCTTGGTTCAGGATTTCCACCTAATAATAATGATTACAAATGTAAACTAATTAACAAATACTAATACTTTATTCATCTTGTACTGCCACCCCACACTGTGGAGTTTGGCACAGGGATATGGGAACTTCATGAGTTATGTATGCATACATGTGTTATATTTGTAGTCTGTAAGTTAAGTTGAACTTTCTATTTTAATTTACATGCACTAATTGCACAAAATAATTGATTTCACTGTTGACATTTTCATACTTACATATAATGCACTTTACTCATAGTTTCATAGTTTCTTCCTGGAATTTTAATTTAAAATTGTTTTGAAATTAAATATAATTCTTCCTTTTTCCTCTTTCTCTCTCTCCAACCCTTCCCTTGTACCCACTCCCTTGCTCTTTCTCAAATGCCTGGCCTCCATTTCTTTCATTGTTGTTACCTATTTGTGTATATATTCCTAAATTTATAAATATTGCCTGCTTGATCCATGTAACATAACTTGTGTGTATGATTTCAAGACTGAACACTTGGCATTCAATAACCAATTTGGAGGCCCTTCCTTGAGGAAGACAGCATTAGTTGCTGAGTTGCCTGTAGTTCTTCATCTAGCTTTGGGGGCCCAGGAGCCCTCACTCTTGTCTACATGTGTTGTCCTTGTTCAGGTCTTGTTTAGGCAGCCCTGTTGCTGAGACTTCGTGGGTATATCTTCTCTGACATTTCTAGGAATGCCTTGTTCCTCATGCTCTTACAATCTTTCCACCCAATCTTCCACTATGATACCTGAGCCTTAGCTGCAGGAGTTGTGCTGTAGATCTTTTGGAGCTCAGCTCTACATCTTTGCATTTTGATCTGCCATGGTTTTCTATAATGGTCTGTGTCTATTGCAAGGATATGTGTCTTTGTTGAAAGGTAGGTTCTATGCTTATCTGAGGGTAAAACCTTTAATTTTATCCATATTTTATTGATGAGGAGACTAAGATGAAGAGAAATATAAGTAATTGATTCATGTAAATGGCTGACTTGTATTTTTAAGCTAGACCTTCTTGTTTTTAAGGACTGTTTGTTTCTTCTTTTCTCTTGGCTTTTTGGGGCTGGGTATCACTATGTGTGCCTGGCCTAGTCTGGAATTCACTATTCAGGTCCAGGTTAGCTTCGAATTCTCAACCATCCCCATGCTTCAGTTTTGAGAAAGGAAGTGAGTCAGTACACCTGGATTCCAAGGTCTATCTTGTCAGGTGATAAGATAAGACATCTGCCTCACCTTGACCTCCCTTTAGTTCTGCTTCTCCAGGATATGCTCACACACCCGAAGACTTCCAGGTGTTAGCTGATTTGCTTGAAAGCCAAGCTGGTATGAGTCAGCTCCTATTAATGATTTGGCTCTGGGTTTGGTGTGCCTGTCTCGATGGGATTCTCTGACACTGAGCCCAATTTCTCGTAAGTAAGAATAGCTGGTTCTGAGAATTATGGAAAGTCTTTGAAGCAGATGGTTTGGTCTATATTGTTCACTACTGATTCCTGCCTTCAAATTTGATCCCTTGTCAATTAATTATTAAAGAATGTGTTTAAAAAAACTGGTCTCCTAAGAGTCTTTCTAGAGGGATAATTGGATAGTCTTATTTTTGGCTACATATTAGATTTTTTGTCTGTGAGGTTTGACAAGAGATATGGAAAGATATGGAGGAGGGTGTGTTTTGGGCCAGCAAGATGGCTCAAGGGTAAAAACAATTGTCTCTCAGCCTGAATATCTGAGTCTAATCCCTATGACCCACATGGTTGAAGGAGAGAACCCACTTTCTCAGGTTATCCTCTAACCTGCCATGTACACAAAATGAACAAATGTAATATAAATGAACAATGTAATATAAATGTAGTTAAAAGCTGGATGATGTGGTGTGTGTCTTTAATCCCAGGACTCTGGAAAGCACAGGCAGGAAGATCTCTGAGAGTTCGAGGCAAACCTCATCTACAAAGTGAGTCCAGGACAGTCTAGGCTACACAGAGACACCCTTTCTTGAAGGAAGAGTTAAGTATTTTTAAATTATGAGTGTATATGTGCACACATGAGTGATGATGTCTGTGGAGTCCAGAGAAGAGAGCCCTGGAGCTGGAGTTACAAGGTGTGTCAACCCTCAATGGGCTCTTGGAATTAAGTTGGATCCTTTTCGAGGGCAATAAGTGCTCTGAACTGCTGAGCAGTGTCTCCAGCCCCAATAAAGTACGATTTTTAAAAGAAGGGCATGTCCATGAAGAGGCAGAGAGAGAGAATGAGAGGTGGGGATAAGGTTGTGGGTGCATGGTAAAAAATTCTGCTCTAGGAATGTTAGAAAGATTGGAGAAGGAGCAAAGGGAAACATAATGAAATGAAAACAGGAGATTAACAATTTTTCTGATTTATTTAGCTGAAAACTAAATTTCATTACGCAGTTTTCTCTTGGTAGCCACAGTAGTTTAGTTCAAGATTCTCCCACACAGATCTAAATCTTTGTGTGTTCCTGTCGTATTTATTTATTAGACTTTTAGGCTAGCAAAAAATTGTAATGGATTTCACCATGGCATCTTCAAACATACTCCAGTCTTTTACATAAAAGAGGTTAGCATTTGTGTAAAACAAACCTTTTACAGACTTTAAAGTTGAAATCACCTTTAGATGTAACTGTTACATAAGTAGTGACTAAACTATTTCTTAGGGAATAGAATCAAGTAAAAACTATCTGTACATATTCCGTATACATGAAGTTAAAAAATTTCCTTCCTTCCTCCCTCTTTTCCTCTATTCACCCTCTTCTCCCTTCCTCCCTCTTTACATCCCTCTCTTCCTCCATCCTCCCCTTCCCTTCTTATTTTTTTCTTGGCTAGGCATGTCTCACTAAATCTAACCTCTTCTCATGGGTGCTCACTGTGTAAACCTGCCAGCCTTCAACACCCCTGATCTCCCAACTCAGCTTCCAAAGTGTTGGGATTACAGACATGGGCCACAGACTTAAGCCACCATGGCTGCTTTTGTTTTTTTTTCCCTCAGTATTTTCCACCTATATTCAGTCGACTTTGAAGATATGAAACATGTGGATGTGGAGGGCAGACTGTCTTTATCATGTATAGCATGGAGTGGTTTAAATATGCATACTTTGTGGAATGGCTAAATATTATGATTAAAATATTATATTACTTCATAAACTTTTTAGTGATATATGAAGAGTTAAAAATTATATTCTTGATGGGTGTGGTGGCAAACACCTTAGTCTCAACTCTTGGGAGGTAGGGGAAGTTTGAGGTCATCCTGGTCTACAGAGTAAAGTTCCAAGACAGCCCAAGACAACACAGAGAAACCCTGTCTCAAACAACCAAATATATATGCCAAGCCAATCTCTAAGGACTCTGTTGGACAGCCTGGCAAAGCAGTGAGCTGTAGAATCATTTTTCTGCCTTCACTACAGCTGTCATATTACACGAGGCCGGAGCAGATTTGCAGAGTTGTTACACACACACACATGCTTTAAACACAGCACTCCTTAGCCTGCTTGGGAGACTGCTGTGTAAGTGCTGATGTATTTTTTTTTCAGAAACAGGCTTTTGAGTTAAGCATTTGCTCAGCTGGTCTTTGCAAAAGACAGCTAGTTCTCTGTGTCACTGCCTGTTGACAATGGCTGTGTTCATGTGCTGAACCTCAAAAACAGAGCCTTTCCAGGGTGAAATGATTTGCAGGATGGTGACTCCACCAGAGGTCTGGAGGGATCACACTGGGTGCCCTGTATCTTCCAGACATAGAAGGAGGAAATGACAGCCTGTTTGGACTCCCACTATCCACAGGCACCCATGTTCTCAACGTTACAATAGCTATTTAACTTAGAATGTTCAATGTGTTTGATTCAGAGAAAAGCAAATTCTAAACTGACTCATTTCTCTTTTGCTACATCATGAGGCTTGGAAAGGCAGGAGTCTCTGACTTTCCAAATGTCATCTGTCTGACTCTTAACACAAGGCGAGGCACAGAGGGTGCACTGGCAAAAGCTTATGAGATGGACAGATCTATGCGATGACTCCCGAGTCCTCTCTTTCCTAATTCTTTACACTCCTTGGCACAGGCCCCTGCTCATCACAGGTGTCTCCTAAGAGCTTATGTCCCAGTGTTTCCTTCAAGTCCTGGAAATGGAAGTTCACTTTGAAAGCAGCTCTATTGTTTGTCCGGTTAAACCTTCAGCTGATTTGGAGCAACTAACTGCATGTTTGGCCACTCTGTACACACAGTGTTTTGGGGATATGTAACATTTCCTTTCAGATCAAGTACAACCTGGCATAACCGCAAAAGTCAGCACATCCAGAGTAGCTAGGATCCTAGGTTTCAGCTTTTCCTACTCTTTTCTGATATAATTCAAACTATGACATCCACAGATGCTGGCTTTTCTCTATCCAGAAAGATGGAACAAGGTGTGGGTGGGTGAGATTGGAACTAAAGATTTTTTAATCTAGGTCTGGAGAGATGGTTCATGTACTGTGTTGTGTTTGAAGAGAACCTGCATTCAGTTTCTAGCATCCACACCAGAAGGCCCATGACTGCCTGTAACTCAGCTCCAAGGGGTTTACTGCCCTCTTGTGGACTCCCCAAGCACCTGCATGCACATGTAAATACTCTACTCCCATTAAAATAATATAAATTAAAAATAAGGTTTTTAGATCACCTTTATGGAGACTGTGAAACAAAATAACCTTTTTATTTGTAAGCATTACATATCAAATTGATCATACCCAAAGTCTAAACAACTTATATAGTTAGGACTGATATTAAAAGTAGAAGCTGTGAGGGCTGGAGAGATGGCTTAGAGGTTAAGAGCACTGGCTGCTCTTCCAGAGGCCCTAAGTTCAATTCCAGGCAACCACATCGTGGCTCACAACCATCTATAATGAGATCTTGTGCCCTCTTCTGGCATGCAAGGCAGAACCTTGTAAATATACTAATAAATACATAAATATATTTTAAAAAGTAAAACCTGTGAATGTTCTCATTACATTTTACACTTTTAGTATGAAATATATTTTATGCATGTATCCACCATCCAAATCGAGTGTCCAAGCAAATTAGATTTAAAAAAACACTTTCTTTTTGAGGCAGAGTCTCATAATATAGCTCTTGTTGGCTTGGAACTTGCTTTGTAGACCAGCCTGGACTTGAATTCACAGAGCTCCACCTGCCTCTATCTCATGAATTCATGAATTAAAGCCATAACACCACTATTCTCTGCTGTTTGGATTTTTAAAGACAAATATAGTGGCAAGCCATGAACTCCTAACCTTCTTGCTTCTACTTCCCAAATGTTGGGATTACAGGTGTGAACTAACCCATACTCCATGTTTTTCCTGCTGTGCATGCCAGGAAAACACTGTACTGACCATGCTCCAGCTCTAGCCATAAGAAAACCAAAAACAAGCAAAAACCAAATAAGCAAATGAAACCTTAATTCAGAATGAGGAAGTTGTTATAACTTGGTTCAAAGAACCTGACATTTTTACTTGGCAAAATTAGGTTAGTTGTTGTCATGAATTATAGGGTTGATTTTTCCAAATGGCTTTGTCCTAGCTTTATTTTGTTGCTGTGATAAAACACTCTGACCAAAACAACTTAGGAAAGGGACAGGTTTATTTCAGATTGCATTTACAGGTCACAGTCCATCATTGAGGCAGGGACTCAAGACAGGAACCTGGAGCAGACACTGTGGAGAGATGCTCTTTACTAGCTTATCTAGCTTTTTAAACATTCCAGGTCCACCTGCATAGGTAGGGTGCCACCCACAATGGACTGAACTCTCCCACATCAACCATTAGTCTAGACAATTTTTCATAGACCCGGTCATGGGTCAAACTCTAACTGGTAATTCTGAGGTCCCCTTTTTCCCTGGAGAGTCTATGTTGTCTCAGGTTGGTGTTAAAATGTAACCAGGACAGGTTCCTTTGTGAAGCAGGTTTTATTTTTCAAGCGTGTGCTTAAATCATCTCTTACTGCTCATTCTTAAAATTTTTCTAATGGGTCAGTCATCCTTTAGTTATAAGAGCTAGGAAATGCCCACAGCTGGAAAACAGTGGAACCCTGATCACAGACTTCTGTTAGAAAGAGGATAAGGAAAAAATCCTAACTGATCCCATCAGGAACTGTTAGTATCACAAATGTAGTGTTTTATGTCTGGATGCCTACCCTGGTAGGCACCCAGAATTAGAAGTTGGATGTTTCCATGAAATGGATGCTTCTGCTCTTAGGCTACCTGGAACAAGATCATTCCAAAGACAGAAAAGAAAGATTTGGGACACAGGCCTTCGGCTGCAGTGTGGAGGAATTGCTGCCTCCTTTCCCTAAACCTCATGATTTGGGGGAATCAATATGATTCCCATTTTTGGGCAGTGGCTGGCCCTTGCCTCTTTTCTGGCCACAGGTGAAAGAAATGTGGGGGTCACTCTAGGACCCAGAGAATCTGAACAGTGAGATTTGCTGTGAGTTTCCCTGTGTTGTAATTCTCTTCTCTCCAACTGTTTACCAATGAATTGTTGAGTCTCAGCCTAGCATGGGTTATCTATCACAAAGAAAAGTTCTGGTGTGTACCGCATCATGCTCGGACAGGGAAGCGAATTTGGGTAAGCTGGATTCTGAGAAAAGCAAGTGTTTGGATCTAACAATCTGAAACATGGAGCCAGAGAGCTGGCAAAGGGGGAAGGAGCTGGAGAATTGTCTGGGAATTGCAGGCATTCTCCAAGGGAAATTGGTCAGAGTCTCCACACCTTGAGATCAAGTACCAGGAGACTCAGGTTGCAGAAATGTGAAGCCTGGAGTTGTGTGAGTTTACAAGGTGGTGACTCAGTTAGGCTGCATTAGGGTACTGAGATTCACTCTATTGCTATTACATGAGGCCTCAATAAACATTGCCACCACAGTTACCAGTGGGAATTGAACCGATGGATCTCTAAAATGTCTGCTGCCTTGGACAATCTAGGAACTTGTGGGGTGATGGAGGTCCTGCTCAGGTCAGTCTGCTTTGATTCCTATTAGTCTCCCACATTCTCCTCTCACTGATTTGTTTCTTCTCTGGCAAGAAAGGTGGGACAATGTTGGAATATTTCAGCACATGCAGCCAGAGCAATGCTGTAATCTCTGGTCTTTTTTTAAGTGGGGAATCTTGTGCTTTAGATAGCCACATTCTTGGAAATTATGGCTCTGAGCTCTCTCTGAGTACAGTAGGAGAATCTCCCATTTAGATTGTGACATGCTGAGAAATGTTGGAACTTATTTTATTAATATAGGGGAGACAAAGCAGAAGGAACATAAATAAAACTTCTGTTTCCTTTATTAAAATGTATACATTGAGCAGACCTGGCAGACCATGGTAGAGAACAGGCCCCAGAACTGTGCAACGGAGTGTATTTTCCAAAGATCACCACTTTAACTCTCTGCCTCATGTCTTGGGATGATACTTTGACACTGTTATGTCAGGATCACAGGACACTCAGAAACCACCAGGAGATGACTTGATGCAAAAGCAAGAGAGCTTTATTACCAGAGCAATAAAACTTGGGACTCAAGTCTCATTGACACAGCAGTAGATAAGTGGGAACCCAAGCCCTGGGTGAGCAGGGTTTTTAAAGGAAAAAAAAAAAAACACAAGCAGGGGGTTTCCAGGACAGCAAGTGGCGGTGTGTGTGTGTGTGTTCATGCCTTGGCATTACAGGATTGGGTAAAAGTCAGGAAAAAGTTGACCCTCTAGCTAAGGCACATAATCACAACTGCATTTTTCTAGACTACATCTGGAATGGGGGTTGGGAGAAGAATTTTCCCAAGCGATTCTCATTGATTGTTGCCAGGGAGATTGTCTCTATTTTCTATTTCCTGGTATCTAAGTTCAGCTCCCGGTCAAGACGGCTTCTCATTTCAAAATGGAGTCACCCAGGCCAACTTAAACTCTTCACCCTAAACTGAAAATGGCCAAGACTGAAGAGCTAGTAAGGATCGAAGCTGAGGCAGGCAGGTCCCTATGAATTTGAGGTTAGAAGGGTCTATACACATGACTGCAGGTGTCCTCCAACAAAACAAGAAGGCATTTTACACAACAGGAACACTGCAGACACACAATGAATTGTCACAGTACACCACATAGATACATGTGAATTTTTAAATGCTCATGGTGTGTACGGTGTTGCTTTAAATTGAATGAGTGCAGATGAGAAATTGGATATTTGATGCATTTTCCCGCCCCGGACCCGCCGGAGCTAAGTTATGCGGGGGTCATCGAGAAAGGCCCAGTCCTGTGAAAAGATGGGCGAGAGAAAAGATTAGTCCAAGCAAACAGGTGTTTGTCAAGGACTAACTTTACTATGCCAGCTAGGCTTTTTTTAAAGGGGTACAGAATGAGGGAGTAGGGTGGGTGGAAGGTTACAGAATCTTCTCGGCCCGGGGCCTGGAACATCTTGCAGTTAGGGAGGTTGTTCTGAGAAGTCATGGTTCCATGCACACATCTCTGCAACTGCCAAGCAGGATGCTTACCACAGGTAAGGGAACAGTCAAGTCAGTGAGTTCCCATGGATGGCTCCTAACATTTCCTCCAGGTGAGGGAACGGTCAAGTCAGTGAGTTCCCACGGATGGCTCCTAACGTTTTCCAATGTCACTGGTCTTTAAAATGAATCATACTGTGAGCACATTTACTCAGCCACGTTCCAGAGATAAACAAAAAGCACTCAGCACTTAGGACATTGGCTTGGTGGCCTCCCGCCATCTCCTGGGCCCCACTGCAGGTCTGCGCCACGTTCCTGAACTATAAAAACAAACCTGCTATGCACATGAGCCATTTATCCCTTTCATTGATCAAGGCGGAGCTGGCCATAGTCAGAGAACTACAAATAATCCCAGAGTGCATTGTGCACACGGCAAGCCCTGCTCTGTGGCGGCCCACAGAGCAATGGCTTCTGGGATTATTTGTAGTCATGCATCCACATCTCAGCTAATCTCCCGCCTGTACCGTGACACAGGCGCAGAAATACAATTCCTAGAATGCTGCGCATACTGTTTAGGCTGTCAGACGCCAGGCTCGGTTGTCTTCCTTCTCCGGTTGCGTAGTCTGGACCGGAAGTGGCCTCCAAAGCTTTTTTCCACCGCCGAAGGGGGTCTGCTTTGGGACGTCACTGACCGCCCTGAGCACACACCGTTTTCCCCAGTCCCAAGGTTCTCTAATAGTCCCCGCCCTGCACCCCTCGCAGGAGCTTTGGGATCATGAGCTTCCTAGGAGCCTTCCCTTGACTTCATCGCCCCGCCCCCTAGTATCGGAAGTAACCAGAAGTAAACACGGTTGCCGGAAGTCGCTTAGGTACAAGGAAGGATGTGCACTTTACGTTCTCCTGCTCAGAGACCGGCCATCTGGTTACTGGAGAAGGGATTTGGTTCCCAGGCCCCTTTCTTTGTAATTGCGATTCTTCCAATCAAAGCAGGGCTGCTCTCCGGAAGGCAGAAACGCCCTCACCCTGATAAATGTTTTTTAAAGATTAAACAAAGATTAACAAAAATTAAACACAGTGGCGCACTTCTGGAATGCCAGCACTTGGGGAGTCAGGGGCAGGCTGGTCTTGGAATTCCCAAATCTCGAGTCCCCAAATGACTGACAGGCTTTGAGTCTGATGTAAAACACACGAGGGTCCTTTATTACAAACTCAAGCTGGGTGGCTGCCCTTTACAAGAACAAAGGGGCAAGCGACCCCCAACTCTGGGGGAACAGGGTTTTTAAGGAGACAAAATGTAAGCAGGGAAGTGCAGGTCTTGGCGTTTCAGGATTGGGTGAAAGGGTCTCTAGGGGAGCTGACCTTTAAAATGATTGGATTGTTTTTAGGTGCCAAAACTGCAAATAGTCAGGTCTGACTACCAGGGGGACATCTGACTCCCCTCCTCCCCCTTACTGCTGTGTTATGTGCACGTTAGGCTGTAGCAAGGGGGAGGAGGAGTTAACTCATTCCATGGGCTTTCTTAGGGGCTACGTGACCCTAGTCACACCCTAAGGGTAATCTGGGTGCGGGACTGCTGCTGGACCTCTGCTCTGAAAGGACTGTGATTTTGCCCCAGTCCCAGGAATTAACTCTAAGTTTTTGAACCTCTCATTTTCCCCTGTTCAAGAGGAAAATTTCTTGAGATGTGCCCAAGTCATTTAGCTTGGTGTTGGGGGGACACCTTTTATATCATTTTTAGCTCCTAGGTGGGATCAGCAGCCGTGGATCTCGTCTTCTGTAGCTGCTTCAATGCTGACCATGGGGCTGTCGACAATGGGGCAGTCCTGTATAGTCTGAAGGAGCTCCTGGTATCAGTCTAAGATGAGTCCTATTGAGTCCATAGCTTACATGGGTGTCGCAGGTGGTTCCATGGAAAATAAACATGTCAGACTAGACACAGACTAGGAACAGAGTTATTATTTTGAAGGGAAGGGGAATTTATGAATTGGTGTTGTTTTCAGTCATGGCCAAATGTTGGTACTGTGAGTGGAGCACCATTAGCTGGATAGTCCCCAGTCTCTTCCTGTTAGCTGGATAGTCCCCAGTCTCTGCCTGATGTAGGTCATTAACTGGTTCAGCAAACATGGCCCAACAGTAAGTAGTAATATTATGACTGTGAGAAGGCCTAAGAGAGTGGATAGCAAAGTTGTCCACCATGGAGACATGCTGAACCAAGATTTAAACCATGCTGACTTGGCTTCTCTCTCCTTACACCTCTGTTCTAAACCTTCACTGACTATTGCCAGTGACTCTCTTATCACACCTGACTTACTGACATTGAAGCAACTTTCTTCCTTGAGTGCTGCACATAGCCCTCCTTGTTGCAGAAACACCAAGCCACGTCCTCTCCTATTTTGGAGGACAACCTCTGCCAAGGATTCAACACTCTGTTCAAGGTCTGCAATTGAATCCTCCAATATTTGGATATCTAAGTCTATAGATTGCCTCAGATGTCCATAATACTTATCCTGGAGGACCAAGGAAGTAATACCTGTTCCTGCTTCTGCAGATCCCAGCAATACCGCTAGAGTGATAGCTGTCACTGTTATGCATTCCCTCTTATTTCATATGTGATTCTGGTACAGTCAATCAAGGTCTGTGAGGAACTCTTCATTGTTATGGTAAATTAGTCAGGAACTGCACTAGTACACAGTAAGAATCTTAGAGAAGTGTACCGTAGGTGCAGGGGGTCAAGACAGAGAACAATCCCACCAAGAATTATAGGGAGGTACTAAATATTGATCTGTTCCCACACCTTGAGTTAATGTCTGGTTGCAGTGGCTTTAATGGGTGTCTGGGACTGTCCCCACACAAGTCTTGCTTTCTGAAACTAGCTGGAGAGTAAGTCTGGCCTGTGGGTGTGGTTACCACCTGCAACTGGTCATATCTGTGGCAAAGGTGTAGTTATTAATGACTGCCACAGCCTCATAAAAAGGGAGTCATGAGTTATAGCATAACCAAAAGGACTTAATGAGGTCTGGTCAAGTCCTATTTAGGGCTACATAAGTGTTAAGCATTAATTCCCAGAGAGGGTCAGACTGGGGTTCCTGGGAAGGCCTCATAATTTGGTTAATTTTGGGGGCAGGAGCAACTGGAGGTTTGGGGGTCCTTGTTTTCTGGGGAGCCTTGGTAGTAACCAGACTTAAGGGGTTAGGACCAATAGTCCTTGGTGCAATATCAGAAAGGAGTAACCTGAGGTGTGTTATTCCTTCATGCCTTCCTGTCTTCCATTGTCAAAGCCCGAAGTTTTTTTTCCCTGCAGCCAATTGGGATAGTTTTTTTTTTTCCTCTTTGGTGAAGGAAAACAATAGCTGATTACATGGTTGAGTTATAGGGCGTCGAGACAAATCACTATTAATTGCATATGGGTAGTTATCATATTTGGGGTCTTTAGTGAACTGGATAAGTCCAGATGAAATCGGTTTCCAATTGGTGGTATATTCCTCGCAACCGCATTTTACACAATATAAGTTGGCTGAGGTTCCACAATTTTCCCACCACCATGGAGAATCAGAGGGGGAGGGGCACATATAAAAGTGTACCTTTACTTCCTGAGCAAAGTACCTTGCATAGGAACCTGTAGGCATGGCGAGTGCCAGATTGAAACTCAGTTCAGGAAACCATGTCTTGGGAGGAGCTGCCCGAGATGCCCGTAGCTAAGACATTACCATAATCATCCCACAGGACCCAGGTATTGTTTACAGGGACATGTGTGTTCCAGGCAATGGTACATACTGTTAGCAGACCTAAGACAATGATGAGGGTTTGGATAGCTTGACATGTAGGGGGGTTGTCTGTGTTGTGGTGTGCTTTCCATTTTTGGGCAGCAGGAGTCAGGGAGTCTTCTTGGGTTGAAAACCGGTTGGCCGGTCTAGCATGCGAGTAGTGAATCCATGCTGCAATTCCATCAACTTTGATGGCAGTCGGGGTACTTAGTAGGACAATGTAGGTCCCTTTCACCTGGGCTCCAGTGTGCTTTGTCGAAACTGCTTCACGTAGACCCAGTCTCCAGGCTGGAACTTGTGGGGTTCTGGGACTGGGCCTGCCTCATAGAGAGCACGCAGTTTAGGCCAAACATGTTTATGAGCCCATTGGGTAGCTCTGATGTGGAAGATCAAGTCTTCCTCATCTATCTCAGCAATGGCATTAGGCTTAAGATTAGGTACAATGGCAGCTGGCATTCCCTACATAATCTCAAAAGGAGTCGGTCCCAATTGATAGGGAGAATTCCTAACTCTATACAGTGCAAAGGGGAGAAGCATCACCCAGTCACCACCAGTCTCCAAGGTCAATTTAGTTAAGGTCTCTTTTTTTTTTTTTTTTGAAATTTTAAGTCTCCTGAACATGCTTTATTTCCTATGGGAGAATGAAGGATGAAAAATCATCATGAGCGTTCCTAACTTCCATTTCAAAGGAAAGCATCGACATCTGAAAGACTTTCCAAAATCCTACTGGTTACTGTTCTTTAGTATTGAAATCTTATCCTCTCTACAAAATTCCTGACCAACTAGATTTTGCATTTAATCTCTATTCAATGCAACCTCTTCTAGTTAATTGCTATAATTTTACTATACTTCAACTGCATAAAAGCTTTAAAAATACCCCAGAAGCATAAGAAGCAAGCAATATGTGTAAAAAATTAAACTAAATCAGCATAACATATTAAAGCTGTAGGGTCTGCTTTCATTTACATTTAAGGTCTCTTTTAATGTTCTATTCATTCCCTCTACCTGACCTGAACTTTGGGGTCTGTAAGCACAATGTAACTTCCAATATGCCCCAATACATTTGGCTACACTCTGACTTACTGTAGACACAAAAGCTGGCTCATTATCTCATCCTATCAGATGGGGGAAGCCATACCTGGGTAAAATGTCTTCCAACAATTTCTTGGCTACTACCTGAGCAGTTTCGTCCTTGGTGGGGAAAGCCTCAGTCCATCCCAAAAAGGTGTCCACAAACACTAGTAGATATTTGTACCCATATATTCCAGGCTTGACCTCTGTAAAGTCAACCTCCCAGTAGGCTCCAGGTCTCTTACCTCTAAGGCATGATCCTGGATGTTGTGGTGTGTTTGTGGCATTGGCCAGCTGGCAGGCTTTACAATTAACAACAATATTGTCAATGGTCTTTGACATGTCTTTAAAAGTTACTTTGGATTGTCTCACAGCACCTGCCATTCTCTTGGATCCAATGTGAGTGACTCTGTGAACTTTTCTGAGAATAACTCTAGCTAGGGAGTTGGATAAGATTAACTTACCTTCCACTGAGTGCCACCAAGCATTTAAATATTGACTCACAGGTTGATTTTTGGCCAATTTTATTTCCTCTTCAGTATACTGGGGTTCCTCTGGCAAATTTGGGTTAGGCAGCTCTGGAAACACCATTGCTAAGATGGTGACTTCTGATTCTTGCAGCCCAATGTCCTTGGCTGCCTTATCAGCCAGATTGTTGCCTCTGGCTATTCTGGTGGTGTCTTTTTGGTGTCCAGGGCAATGAATAATAGCCAGCTTCTTGAGAAGCTATAGGGATTCAAGGAGTTGAAAAATTTCTTCTTTATTTTTAATAGCTTTCCTTTCAGCCGTCAAGAGCCCTCTTTCTTGGTATATGGCTCCATGTACACGGGCAGTGGCAAATGCATACCTACTGTCTGTGTAAATATTGACCGCTAGTTCTTTGCCCAGAATAAGGGCTTGGGTTAAGATGATTAATTCAGCCTTTTAAAAAGAAGTCCCTGGGAGGAGGGATTGAGCCCAAATTACCTCAGCCTCAGTGGTCACTGCCACACCTGCTCTCTTCTGACCCTCATGGATGAAGCTGCTCCCATCTGTGTACCAAGTGTGCTCAGCATTTGCCAGCAAGGCATCCTTTAATTCAGGTCGGGTGCTATGTACCTGAGTCAAGATCTCTCCACAGTGATGCAGTGGCTGCTCCAGTTCTGGGTCTGGCAAAAGGGTCACTGGATTCAAGGAGGCAGTGGGCTGGAAAACAACTTGGCCAGGGTTAATCAATAGGGTCTGATAGCGAGTCGTGCGAGCATTGCTGAACCATCGATCAGGTGGCTGTTTGAGTACCCCCTCAATGGCATAGGGAGTGGTCACCATCAGATTCTGGCCCAATGTCAGCTTATCAGCATCCTTGACCAGTAGTGCCATTGCTGCAATAATGTGCAAAGAAGGGTGCCACCCAGCTGCTACTGGGTCCAACTTTTTGGACAGGTATGCCACCGGCCATCTCCAAAGCCCCAATGTCTGAGTCAGGACTCCCTTGGCAACCCCTTTCCATTCACCCATGAACAGGTGAAAGCACCAGCACCCCAAAGCTGGTGCTGACGTTAGGGCCTGCTTTAACTAGTCAAAAGCCTGTTGCTCTTCTGAAGTCCAATTAAAAATTTCAGTCTCTTTTGTGACTTTATAAAGGGGCTTAGCTATTTCTGCAAAACCTGGAATCCAGATTCTGCAGAATCCTGCTGACCCTAGGAACTCTCTTACCTGGTGACGACTGTTTGGGACTGGAATGCTGAGAATAGTCTCTTTTCTGGCTTTGGAGAGACAGCATTGTCCTCCTTTCAGGATATAGCCAAGGTAGGTTACTTCATTTCTGCAGAGTTGTGCCTTCTTGGCTGATGCCCGGTATCCTAGGTCTCCCAGGACATGTAAAAGCTTCTGGATTTCTTCCAGGCAGATTTCCTGATCCTTGGCTGCCACCAGGAGGTCATCTACATACTGGGTAAGGTTAACATCTAGGTTGTTAACCCAATACTCACCCAGGTCCTCATGCAGAGCCTCATCAAAGATGGTGGGTGAATTCTTAAATCCTTGAGGTAGGTGCATCCAAGTCAACTGCCCCATTGATGCCTGCCTCTGGGTCATGCCATTCAAAAGCAAAGTATTCCTGGCTTTTAGGTGCCAAGGGGAGCCTAAAGAAAACATCCTTCAGGTCTACGACAGTGTACCAGTCTCTTTCAGGTGGTAGGGAACTCAGCAATGTATACGGGTTAGGTATAGTGGGTTGAATATCTATCACCCGCTGATTGACTTCCCTTAGATCTTGGATAATCATTCAAGTTAGGCTTTTTGACAGGCAGTAGGGAAGTATTCCATGCAGATTGGCAAGGCCTGAGAATCCCAAGACTGAGTTGTTTACGGATATGAGAAGTTATTTCCCTCCTTGCCTCCAGGGACATTGGGTGTCGTACCCAGGCGGGGCCTGCCCCTGACTTGAGTTCCACAAACCCAGGTGGCCGGTGTTTGGTTAGTCCCATTCCCCTGTTTCTGCCCAAGCCTGAGGAAATTCCTCCAGCCAAAGATCCAGATTTTTCTCATAACCAAAGGGCTGTTCATACAATTTGTATTCAGATTCTAAGGCCAGGTTGACTGTTAGGACTTGGATAGGCTTCCCTTTATCATCTAGTAATTGGGCTCCTTCTGACCCAAAATGTATCTGGGCTCTCATTTTGGTCAATAAGTCCCTCCCCAAAAGTGAGTAAGGGAATTCTGGGATGACCATGAATGAATGGGTTACCCATCCCATTTTCAAGTCCACAGTTCTTCGGGTAGTCCATGAATATTGTTTAATGCAGTGTCCCCTTGAATCTATGATATCTTTGAAGATAGTGGACCCTCGGCCTTCAGGAGCACTGAATGTTGGGCTTCAGTATCTATCAGAAAGTCCAAGGGTCTCCCCTCCACCTTTAGGTTTACCTTGCGCTTGGGGAGGGGATCCAAACCCTGACCCCCTCAGTCCTCCTCCTTCTCCACAAACATAAACATTAATTCGCAGCTTTTTTGGGGGACAATATTTTATCCAGTATCCCTCTTCTTTACAATAGGCACATTGGTTCTTACCTAATGGTGGTTTTAGCATCCCTCCAGCTCCCTACTTCCTGCTACTCACTGAAGTTATTGTCTTCTCTCTCTTGGATCAGAGTCAGTGACAACCAGTAGTACTTTGGCCAAGTCCCTATTCTGCCTTTTCTTAGCCCTTATTTGCTTTGCTTATGAACTTTCCCTATTGTTATACACCTTTTCCGCAATCTCTACTAAGTCCCGTAGTGACTTTTCTCCTAATCTCTCCTGTTACAGAAAAAAGTTTCTGTAACGTTTTCTTAATATTGTTGCTGCCTGATTAATGAAAGCCAGGGCTACAGATGACTTCTGATCAGAATGCTCAAGGTCATAAAGAGTATATCGTCTATAAAATTCCATAATCCTCTCTAGAAAGGCTGCTGGGCATTCATTTTCTCCCTGTCTGACATGATAGACCTTGGCCAAATTAGTGGGCCCCCTTGCAGCTGCTTTGAGACCTGCCAACAGAGTCTGGCGGTAGAGAAGGAGGTGTCTCTTACCTTCAGCCATATTAAAATCCCAGGTAGGTCAGGTAAGAGGAAATCCAGCATCAAGATCAGCTGAGTTCTGAGTTGGAACACCAGTATTTCCCGGGCCTTTTTTTTCCGTCTTCTAGGAGGACACGCTCCCTTACTTCTGTGGTGAAAAGAACCTGCAAAAGCTGTTGGCAGTCATCTCAAGTGGGCTGATGAGTAAAGAGCAGTTTCAAAGAGGTCTATTAGGTCCCTCGGATTCTCAGAAAATTTAGCACTTTGGGTTCTCCAATTGTAAAGGTCAGCTGTGGCAAACGGCCAATAATGATGGGCTGGTTCCCATGTCCATCTGTGGGCCCAGTTTCACGCAGAGGCAGAACCGTGGAATTCTAATTGGGGAAGCTGCCTGCCAGCTCAGGATGCCCTACACAGGTCCATCTGATAGGTCTGGGGCAGGTCACAGAGGGGATGCAGGTACCGGTGCCTGCGGTGGTCCTGAGGCTAGTGCTGGCAGTGCCTGGGATGGAGGAATAGGCCTATAAGGTAGGGTTGGAAAAACCTCATCCTCTGGTGTACTATTCTGTAAGACAGGGTAGAGAGGAGCAGAAGGTTTAAGAAGGGTCTTGGTCTCTGTGAACAATGGAGTTGTGGGACCCAGATCTGTATCTGTAGTCAAAGGAGTTTCTGTAAAAGGAGGATTGTTAGTAGGGGGAAGAAAAGCTTTGATCCGGATGCGGGATTCATCACCAAATCCTTCCAGACTACTATATAAGGAACCTGGTCAGGGTGTCCCTGCACCTTTTGAAATAATTTATCCTCTACAGCCAGAATGGTCAGGGGATGAAAAGTCCCTTCTGGTGGCCATTTAACATTGAAGGTTGGCCACTCCAAACTGCAGTAAGTAATCATTTTCCGCTTTTTTACATATACGGAAAGACTGCGAGCTCTTGCCTTAACCTCTTTGAAGTGGAAGAGAACCAAGTCAAGGGGTCGAAAAGTCATCTGTCCCATAATGTCCGTCAGTGTCCAATAAACACAAAGACTCACAAATGCAAGAAACACAACAGAAAAAAAAAACAGATTCGGCCAGTGCCCTTTCGTGATGGTAAAGGCAAAAACAGGGCAAGGAGACAAGGAGCTGTTGGGGTCTTGCTTCCTCTGTCAAAAATTCCTCCAGGATGGGCCCAGAGTACCTTCCTGGGAAAGGTGCTGTAAAAACAGACCTTCAGATTCCTGCTCTGGCTTCTTTGCTAGAGAAGCCTCAGAGTAGTGGGTGGTTTCTGGACCACCTCCAGAAACTGATGAAGATGGGGGACATCTCCCCCACTTCAGCGATTGTGATTGTTTGACACATCTGTCTAAATCACTTTTAGTCACTCATACAGATACCTAGAGGCAGAACAGAATACAGAAAATAGGCACCAACAGGAACACTGCACACCACACAAAGCACAAAGAGACAAAGATGAAGACAGAGACTGAGACACAGACACTTATCAGCTAGTATGAGACCCTCCGATCAGTCCTGAGGTCTTGGGGACCCAGGAATCTCGCTGAGGCCTCCAAATGTTATACCAAGTTCTAGAGCTCCCAAAAGACCTACAGGAATCAACTCCATTGCAAAACACACAAGGGTCTTTTTATTACAAGCTTGAGCCATGTGGCTGCCCTTTACAAAGACATACAGGCAAGTGACCCCCAACTCTGGGCGATCAAGGTTTTTAAAGGAACAAAAACACCAGTGCGGTAGTACAAGCCTTGACATTACAGGATTGGGTAAGAGGAACAAAACACAAACGGGGTGGTCTCTAGGGAAGCTGACCTTTAAAATGATTGGTCTGTTTTTAGGTGACAAGACTGCTAACGGTCAGGCCTAGCTAACTGGGAGACATCTGACCTCTAGTTCTTAGGGGTCATGTGACTTCAGTCACACCCTGAGGTTTATCTGTGTGGGGACGGCTGCTGGCCCATTATCTGAAAAGAATGTGGTCTTGTGATTCTGCCCCAGCCCCAGGAATTCACTCTAAACTTTCAGAAGCATGTCTGCAACATTACTGTGAAATAAACATTAGGCATAACTCATTTTACAGAGTCCCACCCCCAAGGCACTGGTTGATTGGGCATCTCACATCCAGAAACATCTGAAATATGAAATGCTATGATGTTTGAAACTTTTGTTCCCAAGCATTACAGAGATAAGGTGGCTCTCCTCCTGCCTCAGGGGCTGTTTCCCACCAACTCAGGAAGGCAGGAGGGGGAGAAGATTGGGTGTAAATCTTGGAAGGCTAGCAAGCATGACAGAGATTGGCCATGCTGGGAACCCCTGCAGAGAGCAAGATCAATTTTAATTCCAGAAAATAAAAGCTATATACTCTTTGGAATTGGGGTCCTCCTAGGATAGATGGCATAATTGTTTAAAATTAGGCACTTCTAAGATGCTTGATTTACATTAAACAACACACTCCTATCATATGAACAAGAACACAGTACCTAATTATCTTATAGGTGAAGGGAATGGGGAGTTAGCTAGGATCTGTGTCCAAGGCCATGTATCAAATGCAGTGGTTGGCCTCTTTGTCTAAAGGCACTCTACAGATATAGTTAGGCTCTGGTGGGGAGTGGGAGTCCTGCACCTAAATGTCCAGCACTCTGGAGGCAGAGGCAGAGGATTCTCTGTGTATCTTGGACTAGTCTAATCTACAGAGTGAGTTTAAGGACAACCAAGGCTAAAAGCAAACAGAACTAATCATAATTAACTTACTAAAAGGCTTGAGAGATTTATGTAGCACAAAACACCACATGAACTCATTTTTATGAATGTTAATTACTTAATTCTTTTTAAATATTTTCATGTTCTCATAAAGCACTGAGTGTTGTTTTTTATCCAGTGGTGGTTTGGGAACTGGATCTCAGCTTCTGAACAAAGAACAGAGGGTCCCTAAGACCATAGGTACCATTTCTCTCTAGAAACACTTAGAGAGCTCAAGGGAGTAGGCTAGTTCAAGCTCAAGGTCTGTGCGCTAGGCCAGGCATCTGGTCTCACTGTGGGAGATGGAAATGAGGTTCTCATCAGGTTTTACAATTAGCTTTTTTTAAATAAGGCTTTCACCTCATTAATATCTCTCACCATCAATGGCATTAAGGTTAACAGAATGAATCCAAGGCACAGAATGGATCCAAAAAAGGATCCACATTTTTGCTACATACAAGAAATACCACACCACTAAAGATAGACATTACTGTTATTTGTGATATGTTCCTACGGCTGAATACATGCCTCAGCATCTATGAGCGCTGGCTGCACAACCACATGGCCTATGCAGGAGTTATTTCACAACTGTCTGTAAATAGAATCATGGAGCAACAGATATTCTCTCTGGCCTACACTGATACCAAGCATGTACAAGATATCTACACTGGCATAACTTATGCACCTAAATTAAATCACTTTTAATTTTTAAAGAAAAAACAATAACATATGTGAAGAAAATATGTTTTTCATTACGGAATCACATGTGCATCTGTCTTTTTCACCATTTTCATGGTCTTGTTCTCTAGGAGGCCAGAAGACTACATCTTATATCTTCAACTTAGAAACACAGGTAATTCTGAGTCCTTTCATGTGAGTGTTCAGAAATAAACTGGGTTTACAAAGAAGCAATACCACTAACCCTATAGTTCCCAAAGCTGTCTTTATAATGCAGACAATGAACATGCTGCATTACTCCTTCAGTCTCCTAACACTTGAAGGTGATGATGTTCCTGATAAATACCTGGAGAAGAACTCAGTGGATTTCTACAGCTGCATGAATGGACTTTCCACATTGCTTCTTATTTTCATTGTTACCACAGTTCTCTTGATGTAAGTAAATGTAACAAAAAGCTTTGTGAATACCAGTCAATCTATATTGGAAAAAAAATCCATAATCTGAGATATACTCTACCTTTTTGGAATCATTTGGAGGCAGGATATGTCCACATACCCATGGCTCTTTTAGAACTCAATCTGTGGACCTGGGCATGGTGGCACACACCTGTAAACCCAGCACTCAGGGAGCAAAAGGCAGGCAGATCTCTGTGAATTTAAGACCAGCCTGGTCTACAAAGTGAGTCTAGGACAGCCAAGGATACAATTCTCCCTCCAAATGAAACAAAGAAACTTACAAACAAAAGAATTCACTCTGTGGACCAAGCGGGCTTCAACCTCAGAGAGAGGGGCCTGCCACTGATAATAATAATTCTTCAAGTTCTAGTTATTTATACTCCCAAATAATTTCTGTTGTTTTCAATAAGTGAATTCTTCCCTTTGCTTTGTTAATTTCATCCATTTAAAAATGTTTGATTTGAGTGTGTTTGTGTGTATACACCTATGCCATGGTGTGTATGTGCCACTGAGAGGACAACTTATTGCTGTTTATTATAGACATCACATATGTAAGTTCTAAACAGGAAATCTAAAGAACCTTTTGGCCAGCGATCACACTGACCCTTATTTGTGTTTAAAAATTATTTATGTATGTGCTGGTGTTTGAGTTTGCATACACAAGCATAGAAATGTTAGAAAAATTTCTAGGAGTAATATGGGCTACCCAGAGCTTGAGCTCAAATCATCATGCATAACCACAACCAACTTCACCCACTGAGACAATTTTCTGACATTCACTTGTAGTTCTCTGAAAGAGTTATGAACAACCCTTTACTCTTAAGAATGAACTAACAAATTCCAAAACACAAAAGTAGTAAATCATTTTCATTTGCAAACAGCATTTATTATTCAAATAATTTCATTTTCTCCCATTCTTAGATGACAATATGTTTATACTCAGAATATAAGACAGTATTTTACTAATGTAATGTTTCAACTAAGTTTATTTGAGTATGGATTACGTCAATGGGGAATGTTTGTGGTTTGCAAAGTTGGCAACATGACCTTGACCATCATATAAGAATGGTCAAAATAAACCCCACAATGGTGTTGCACACTCTTCACATATCTGTCATGGCCTACAGTCACATCACATACGCACCACAAGCTTTTTTAAAATAAACATCATTGCTGTTACATTATCTAGCACCTCTCAATAATTCTCTTAGAAGGCAGTACATAAAGATGATGTTCCATATTGTAAATAAGGAAACATGAGGAAGCTGGAACTTCAAACAATATATACATACATACAATTAAGCATTTTAACATTAATGTTGGTAAAAATACATTGACAAAACAAAACACATTGGGGGAACATATACCAATACATTTGTACACTGAAGGGTGTCACATGAGAATCAAAACTCAAAATTTCAAATGTAGACTTGACTAATTACTGACATTCTAGCAAGGCTTGAAAACAAACATTTCAAAGGAATTTATAAAAACATGAAAATCAAAAGCATCGTGCTTTCTCGGAGACCCTTCCTTGAAGAGTATGATCACACACTGCCTGATATTAATAAGCAATGGACCAAATAGATGATCCCCTTCTATACATTGCAGCAGAAAAATACCTATCACCAAATTTAAAAGATGAACAGTAGCCACAGAAAGAATATCAGAATGACATAATAAACTTATATAAAAGGATCCGCTACACATACAGCAAACTTCAATACCTACTCCAATGTTTCAAAATACAGACCACAACCACAATGGCTGATCTCTTCACATTATCATGTGAACATGGTAAATAATTTACTTCCTCTAAAGCTATGAAAAAATAAATTTAAAAAGGTTTATTTTCTTGAAAATGAATACATCTATTATGTCCAAATACATCAAATATTTTACACAAATATGGTTGCTCTCATCTAATTCTTTTCTACTTCTTGACATCAAGATGATATATAAAGAACTTAAGATATTTACAGTGCTAGAGACATGGCTGTGTAGTTAAAACAAGTTCATTTCCTGGATCTAGGTCAGGTTTTTGACAACTTTCTGTAATCCCTGTTTAAAGAAAATCAAAGCAACTGTTCTTCCTGGAGACCAGAATACAAAGGCACATAAACACAGAAAACACATTGTTAACACATAATGGAAATCAAAATAAAATTTTAAACTAATATATGTTTATTAATGAATGTTTTCTTGTATAAGCATTCATTCCTGTAACTAAGGTGTTGAGGCACCTACAGAGATTTTCTTCATCATGAATTCCTTCATGTAACAGACATCAATTATGTAGGCTTGATGTCAGAGAAAGTAATCCTTCTCAGTTGGTGTCATTTGGGAGTGCTTAAAAATGCAGCCTTGCTGGTGGAAATATGTTATCTGGGATGGGCTTGGATAGTTTTCAACTGCATACCATTTGTAGTTCCCACTCTCTGTTTCATGCTGCAGGTTTGGAATGTGAGATCCAAGCTTCCTACTTTAGTTGCCATGTATAACAATTATGATGCCTATTTCATAGTGATCCCATATACGTCTGGAACCATAAGGCAAGGTAAACACTTTTGGCAGTTACCTTAGATATTGTGTTTTGTCACAGAAAAAGTCACTAATACAAACCCATAAATTGTACAACTGGATGATTCATTTCATGTCATTGAAGAGAACTGTGAAATCTAAAAGGGTTACCTTAATGTATAAATTCATAGACTTTTGTCCATATGAGCTTACAATTGAAAACAAAATAAGGATGAATGTCATAATGCATGAATACATTGTTGACTCTTGTTAAAATTCTCCCCCTTACCCGCCCAGTTAATCTCGTATAACTGAATGTAATTTGGTTGGTCAAAGATCTTAACAAATCTTTTCTTCTAACAGATTTCCTTCAGAATGAATTCTTTCAGGTTCTCAAAGTCTACTGTGATATGCAAAGGCTTTATCGGGTTGCTTACACACTCTGAAACTGTGTTTAAGTGCTTAGTCCCTAAGAAAGCCATAGACTTCCCAATAGCTCATTCATAGTTTGCTCCCCAAAATATGATGGTTCCATACCATGGCTTCTGTTCCCCTAAACATAATGACTGTCCCAAACTAAAATTTCTCTTCCCTAAGACATAATAGGTCTTCCTAACCACAAAAAAACAGATGGATATGATCAGTTCTACTGTAAAACCTACATTTTGCATCAGTTGACATCATCAATGACATAAAGATATCACATATCCCTAAACGTTGATTAATGGAAAAAAAATTATTTGTAAGACAGCACAGACAGTTTTTATTTTTCAAGCTCAGAACCTCTGTAATTTTCTGTCTCAGTGGGTGTGTAGGTGTCACAGTTGAGCTCCAAAGATTTTTATGTGGCCCTAATCAACCAGTAGTGCCTGGATGACAATAAATTTTTGTCATTTGCATTGAACTAGTGTTTGAGTTGTAGTGAGTGGGCTGAAGAATACAGAGGCCTTACCACATTGATTATATTCACAGAATTCTTCTCCAGTATGAAACTTTTATGACCATGAAGACTATAGATATGTGCAAGGCCTCACATTTTAACGCATCTATAAGGTTTCTCTCCAGTACGAATTCTTTCATGATGATGTTAAGTACACTCATAGTCTTTCTGTGTAGTATGAATTCTTCCATGACTTTGAAGATGATTCTGATGAGCAAAAGTTTTACCACATTGATTATATTCATAAGATTTCTCTCCATTATGTGTTCTTCATGTCTTAGGAGATTTATTGTTCACAGCATTTCTCTTTAGTGTGTGTTCTTTTATGTATTTGTGGATTGTTATGCTTTGCAAAGGCTTTCCCTCATTGGTTACATTCATAGGGTTTCACTCCAATAGTTTTCTTGTCTTAGGAGCTGTTACATGGAAAGCCTTTGTGATATTAGTTATATTCATAGTTTTTCTCCAGCATGCATTTTTTATGTATTAGGAGATGACTGTGTTTTACAAAGGTGAAACAACACTGTTTACATTCATAAGGTTTTTCTCCATTGTGTGTTATTTTATGTTTTCAGGGACTACTCTGAAATGGGTACATTCTTGAGGTTTCACTCCAGTGTGTGTTCTTTTATGTTTTTGGAGACTACTATGACATTCAAAGGCTTTACCACATTGGTTACATTTATATGGTTTCTTTCCAGTATGGGTTCTTTTATGCATTAGGAGATGACTGTTACATGAAAATATTTTACCCCACTGGTTGTATTCATAAAGTTTTTCTCCAGTGTGTGCTCTTTTTTATGTATTAGGAGATGACAGTTACATGCAAAGTTTTTATCACACTGATTACATTCATATAGATTCTTCCCAATGTGTGATCTTTCATGCATTAGGAGAGGAGTATTAAAAATGATTCACCACATTGGTTGCATTCATAAGGTTTCTCTCCAGTATGGGAGAGATCAGAACTAGAACCAGGACCAGTATTCTCCTGTTTCACTGTCTCCTAATTAATCTGCTAGATATCAGAGGGCTCTGGCTCTGAGCCGCCACCATAGAACTTTGGAAGAGCATCTCGTGCTCTTAACCTCTGAGCAGTCCTGTTAGTCATCCCTCTCTTCTGCTGCAGTTCTTTTTATCCTTGCACTGTCTCCTGTGTCTCTGAGCACACTAGTGGTGATGGGAGGCAACTTCTCCATTATTTCTCTCTGAAATGGTTGACGGTTTAATCAGTGGAGCCTGCAGGGCTGATGCCCCAGGGAGAGCCTGTGATGGGGAGGTTCTGGCAGGGTGACTCCAGGAAGTGACCATGATTCCTCAGCCTGGTTCCAGATGGAACTTGGAACCCTGGTTGCCAGTAATGGGAGGCCAGCAGCAGCAACAGCAGCCTGGACAGATCAGCCGGTCCAGAGGAGCTGGAGAGATGAGTCTGTTCTGCTTCCAGTCCTCCAGGGGCTCAGGTCTCAGAGAAGACAGTGGTGGTCGCCTGTGCCGCTGCTGAAGACACGTGGTGCTCATCCTGACACATTTCTTGCCTGTTCCCCACTGGGAGACCAAGGTAACCAGGGCCGCCCTGCAGCAGGGAAGCTTTCTGGTCCACCCTACCCCCCATCCATCATGGTCACAGCCTGGGAGCGTGTTCCTGTAGGGACAATGAGGAACGCTTTTCATGCCTGCTTCCTGCTTAGGTGTAGGGAAAGGGGTTGTTGGTGCCCCTGGGTTTTGAACACTTAAAGCCTTCCTCCTTCCCTGGTCCTTCCTCATAGTGAAAGGGAGTGAGCATTCCTGCATGGCATCCTCATGCTCAGCAATGATGGCATGGACTATGTGGAGCAGATGATCCCCTATTTGCCCATGGCTGTGCAGAGGGATGACAGGGTATCCCTCTGCTTCTTTCTGGTCCTTTATCCAAAGTTTGCCACCATTTGGATGGTTCTGGTACCTGATCCTGAAAAGGCAGGAGAGCAACAGCAGCCTGGACAGACCATCCAGGGATCTAGCCAGCCCTCAGATCTCTTCCTGTTGTTTCCCAGGGCTGGTGCCCTGTGCCCTCACAGAACTGGACGTCTGAGTCCCAGCAGCCTGGGACTCAGACTTTAAGGCCTGGTCCCTTAAAATGACATGGCCAAACATGGGCAATTGGGGCAGGGGTGGGGCTCTAACATGTGCCATTCACTTTCTCCAGGGAATGTCACACACCATCCTTTCTCATGCCCTGTGCGTCCTCTGTGTAAAGGATTCTGGACCCCATCTGAGGTGTTTGTTATGGATGGAGCCCCCAGCACCCTAGAACCCCTCCCTGGGAATATTCTAATAGTTCCTTCTAGATTTCTGGGTGTGTTGGGGACACGGGGCCTTAGGAGTGACACCCCCATGGACTGTCACAGGTATAGATCCTTCAGGCCCGACTGTGATGGAGACCAGCAGACAGTGATTTGAGTGGGCTTGGGGTGGAGGGGGAGGTGAGTAGGAAGGGTCGTGTGGGGCCAGGGTGGAGGGCCAATTTTGGCCAGGAGCCTCACCTTTGGGGTTCTCTCCCTAGGGAATTTCCCCACGACCTCACCTGCTGGTAGAGGACAGAGGTTTCCCACCAGGCTCCTGGGTTTTGAGCAGCAGAGGAAGGGACAGGAAAGGAAGGGCCCTGGGGAATACCAATTCCCCCCACAGCCCTGAAGAGAGGCCAGGCTCCCGACCCCGTGTCCTCTGCCCTGCTCTCACCCACAGCGCCATCTTCTCGTTCTTGTCCCAGTGGCTGCAGAAATTCTCCCAGGATTTCTCTGGGGCCCCAGACCTGGCCATCGTGAGGCGGGTGCTGGACTATGCCAGGATCCATGTGCCCATTGCAGAGTTGAACTGCCAATCTGGGGAGATCCTCCGGGCAATGGATAAGCTGAATCCCGAGAAGGAGAAGGGGGATTAGGAGGAGAAGGAGGACCCGGGGAGGTGCCTGGTGAGGCAGCAGATGATTCCAGCCCTGTGTCCCATAGGGGAAGTGTCCTGAATTTCTGGCCAATGAAGCAGTGGAAGATTCCTATCAACTCGACCATCCTGTGGGTAGAAGAGAGGACTGTGCCTTCCCTGGCATGGAGAGGCCATCTTGGATTAGCTCACCACTTTCTGCGTGCCTTCAGGCTGCTCTCCTATCCCAGATGACGACTCACCCCTTTCTGTGCTCAGATCCTGGGCTACTTGGGGCCTCAACTGCAGAGCTGCCCATGCAAGAGGCCTTGGTGGCACAGGAGAAACAGAGCCTGGCTTCGGGGGCAGATGCTAAGCCCCAAGAGGATGCTGAGCTCCTGAATCCCATGGCTGCGGGACCCCCAGTCTTGCCAAAAGCTGAACCAGTGCAACCTCCGGCTTTAGCATCAGAGGACGCAGAGGCCCTTGTGGACCTGGCAGATGAGCTACTGTTTCTCTCCACTGTGGTGCACTTGGGGACACCCGATCTCCTGTCCTTGCTGCCCGAGATAGACATATAGTTGGTACAATTGCTGGTTGAGCTGCACCCAGCACCTGCTCCCCTTAGAGAAAATATTCCCTTTATTTTGTATATTTTTAAATTGCTGTTTTTCACTGTTGGGTTATTGTTGTTGCTTTCATATTATTATTTAAAAGGTGTTGCTTACTCAACTTAAGTGATATATTCGGAGATGAGGCCTCCCCATCTGCCCACAGTGGGTGGAGCCATTCCTGGTCTGTGGTCCTGGCTGAGCCAAGGGGTATGGAGCCTGATTTTGTCGAGAGTTTTCTGCGAGTTGGGCATGTGCATCCATCTATAGAAGATGCTGCCAGGTGTGTAGTTGGTGCACAGGGGGTCTACTGGGATAGACTGAGCCTCAGGAAAAAAAAACCAACAAGGCCAGTGCTTGACAAAAGACTTTTGGGGCTACAGCTGGGCTAAGAGCTAGGCTCTGAGGACTAGGACCAGGAACAGTACCAGGATCCAGCTCTGTGGACACTATCCCTGAGGAGAAAAAAAAAACCTTATAATTTGAGATACAGAGTACATTTGGGGGATCATTTAAATCCATATTTCTATATAGCCATGCCTGTTTTAGAACTCAATATTTGGAGCTGGGCATGGTGACACACACCTGTAATCCCAGCACTCAGAGAAGAAGAGACCTGAATTTGAGACTAGCCTGGTCTGCAAAGTGAGTCTAGGACAGCCAGGGTTACACAAGGAAATTTTGTCTAAAAAACAAACAAATGAATGAATGAACGAACAAACACAAAAGAGAACTCACTTTGTTGACCAAGCTGACCACAGTCTCAGAAAGATTAGCTTGCCATGGACTCCCAGGTCTAGGATGACAGGGATGCACCTTTGAGCCAAGCTAAGATATTTTTAATGACCTATTCTTGAATCAAGGAATGAAAGGATAAAATAAGATGTACAAAGGTACCATTTTTCTTTTAATGAACAGTAATAAGTCTTCAAATTCTACATTTATTGACAATTGCAAATCATTTCTGATGTTGTCAATAAGTGAGTTTTCTCCTTTGCTTTAATTTTATACATTGAAAAATGTTTGAGTATGTATGTGCCAGTGAGAGGACAACTTATTGCTGTTTACTATCTGTTTACATCCCACATATGAGTTTTTGACATGAAAACAAAAGAGTCTTTTGCCCAGTGAAAAAACTGGCCCTTATTTAGGTTTAAAAATGATTTATGTATGTGCTGGTGTGTGAATTTGTACATACAAAGGCCCAAGTATAGAAATATTAGAAAAATTCTATAGAGTAATATTGGCTACCCAGAAATTGAGCTCAAATCATCAGGCTTAGAAACAACCAACTATTCCCACTGAGACAATTCTCTGACATTCACTTGTAGATCTGAGACAGTTTTATGAATGTCTTTACTCCTAAGAATGAACTAACACATTCCAAAAAATGGCAGCATTATATCATTTTAATTGTACATAGCATTTATTATTAGTATTATTATTATTAATTTCATGTTCTTCCATCCTTATAGGACAATAGGTTTATAATCTGGATAGAAGACAATATTTTACTGATGTAATATTTCAATAAAGTTTATTTGAGTATCAATGAACTCAGTGGGGAATGTCTGTGGTAAGCAAAACTGGCAAAATGACTTTGAACATTGTATAACAATGACCAAAATAAACACCACAAAGCTGCCACCAAGTCTTCACACATCTGTCATGGCCTAAGAACCCATAGTAACATTACACACACACAACATGCTTTTTGAAATAAATATCATTGCTGGTACATTATTTAGCACCTCTAGATAATTCTCTCAGAAGGCAGTACTTCAACATTATGTGTCATTGTAGTAAATAATGGAACCATGAAGATTGGAACATCAAACAGTACATACATACATATATAGGTATAGATACATACAGTCATACATACCTACATACACACTCTTAAGCATTTTAAAATTAACGTTGGTAAAAATAGAACACATTGGGAGAACATCTTCCACCATTGGACGTATACTCAGAAGGCATGAGAATTAAGATTTCAAATGCAGCTTTGCCTAATTACTGACATCCAAATCAGGCTTGAAAACAAACATCTTAAAGGAATTTGTGAAAATGAAAAACACAATCACCACACTTTCTCAGAGACCCTTCATTGAAAAGCATGATCACACTCTACCTGATATTAATAAGCAATGGATCACATAGGTGATGGGAATCTCATTCTATACATTGCAGCAGAAAAATACCTATCACCAAGTAGAAATGCATTAGATCAACAACAGCCACAGAAAGAGTATCAGAAAGTCCTAATAAGCTTCTGTGATTGGATTTCATATGCATACAACAAACTTCAATACCTACACCAATGTTTCAAAATATAGAACACAAACCACAATTGGTGACCTCCTCCATTACATTATAAGTGAACATGGTAAATAATTTACTTCATCCAAGGCCATGTTTCTTTTCATAATTAGATTCTTAGGGTGTACAGATATTAGAATATTTATCCTGTATTATATGTCTAATACCCACTTATGAGTGAGTATATACCCTGTGTGTCTTTCTGCTTCTAGGATACCTCAATCAGGATGATCTCTTCTAGATTCCACCATTTGCCTGCCAATTTCATGATTTCTTTATTTTTAAATGCTGAGCAGTATTCCCTTGTGTAAATGTACCACAATTTCTGTATCCATTCCTCAACTGAGTGGCACCTGGGTTGTTTCCAGCTTGTGGCTATTACAAATAAAGTAGTACAAACATGGTTGAGCAAATGTTCTTGTTGTATACTTGATCAAAATTTGGATATATGCCTAGGAGTGGTATAGCTGGATCTTGAGGTAGCACTATTCCTAATCTTCTAAGAAATTGCCAGATTGATTTCCAAAGTGGTTGTACAAGTTTACATTCCCATCAGAAGTAGAGGACTGTTCCCTTTTCTGCATATCCTCTCCATCATGTGTTGTTTCTTGAGTGTTTTGATCTTATCCATTCTGATAGGTTTAATGTGATAATCTGGGGTCATTTTGATTTGCATTTCCCTGTTGACTAAGTAAGACTTTTGAGGGGACAGGAGTTCCACAAGGAGAGCAACAGATGAAAAAATACTGGACAGAGGGGTCTTTTTTGAGACTGATACTCCAACCAAAGACCATGCATGGAGATAACCTAGAACCTCTTCAACTCCTGCCCAGATATATTCCATGGCTCAGTCTCCAAGTGACTTCCCTAGTAATGGGAACAGGAACTGTCAATGATATGAACTCAGTGTCTGGCTCTTTGATTACCTCCCCTTGAGAAGGGGCGGGCCACAGAGGAGGACAATGAAGCCAGTTCTGATTAGATCTGATAGGCCAGATCTCATCAGATGGATAGGGTCAGATGGAAGTGGAGGAGGACCTCCCCTATCAGTGAACTTGAGGACAGAAATGGGAGGAAGTTAGCAGGTTGGGTAAAGGAGGGGATGAAGGATGGAGCTACAGCATAGATACAATGTGAATAAACTGTAATTTACAAAAACAAATTTTTAAAAAATGAAAAAAAGAAACAACCTTCAGATACTAGAAGTTTTTTGTTTACATCCCAGGATGTTGGTGTTTGAGAAAGAGATTTTCTGTATGGCCTTGACTGACCTGTCATTCTTTTTAGACCAGGCAGGCCTTGAACTAACACAGATCCATTTCCTTCTGCCAGTCATAGTGCTAGTATTAGAGGCATTTGCCAACAGTCCAGGCTTTGAATTTTTTAATTTAATTTAATGTTTTATTTTTGTGACATGGTGTCTCAGTGCATCATTGCCAGTCCAGGACTCTCTTTGTAAACCAGGCTGACCTTGAACTCACAGAGACCTACCTTTATCTACCTCTCAAGTTATGGAACTAAGGATGTGTACCACCATACCTGGCAAGACTTACCTATAGCCTAGTCACACTATGTGATTTCAGACATATCTAGGCACACATCTAGCCTGTCTTTTAAGACAAGGTTTCTCTCTGTAGCCGTGCATGTCCTGGACTTGCTTTGTAGACCAGGATGACACTGAACTTACACAGCAGCATGCTTGTGTCTCCTGGAGAGATGGGATTCGAGATATGTGCCACAAAGCCTGGCTCATTTATTCGTATATGATTAAAACAAAATGTATATATTAATATATAACATATTTATTAGATATATTGGTTTATATTACTATATATAGTGAGTATATATTAATTTTACAGATGAATGTTTTGGTGTTTTGAGAGAGGGTTTCTCCTTTTATCCCTGGCTATCTTGGACTAGATCTGTAGACCAGCCTGAACTTGAACTCACAGAGACGGGTCTGATTTCTGCCTGGCAGAGTGCTGGGAATAAAGGCCTATGCCAACTCTTAGTATTTAAGTGCCAGAAGCCAAAGCTATCCATGGAAGCCAAAGTCAAAGCTATCTAGTAGAGACAAAGGTATCTGCTGAAGCCAAAGTCAATTAGTGAGCCAAAGCTATCCAGTGGAGACAAAGGTAGTTACTGAAGCCAAAGCCAAGTAGATAGCAAAAGACATTTAGTGGAGACCTAAAGCTATTTAGTGAAAGAGTTATCTAAGACCCTAAATCATGGGTGATAGATTGTGAGGACATCTGTTTGTTAAAGCATCTGTAAGATATCTTTAGAAAACATCCTTATGGTATTTTGCAGGTACAATATTTAACCCATGAAAGCACTCTTCCTATTTCCTGCAGCAGTAGATTAACCTTCCCCCTTTCCTGCCTTCTCCCCATATAAGTTGGGTAAAAATTTCTAATAAATGGAAGACTTGATCAGATGAACAGACTTGGCTCCATTCCTGCATATCTTGTCCCCTCCCCCCATTCCTTCCATTCTCCTACTTTAGGAACCCCATTGAAGCCCCGTGGGTCGGGGCATTTAGGCACCTACTTCTGGCTTTCCTAGCAACCTGTGATGTCATTATGTGTCAAAAGCCATGGAGGGTAGGCATGGTTACTTTGCTCCTTAAAAGGAGCTACCTGCCCATTTTGGCTCTCTCTTGGCCTCTCTTACCCTCTTGCTATTGCCTTCTGGCCCTCCCCCTTTCTCTGTTGGGGTGCCCCCTCTCTCTCTTCCCGCTATGATGTCCTGCTGTCTCCTTTTCTGTCTCTCTTAATCTCCATCTAAGAGCCCATCCAAGAATGCAAACAACTGTAAAAGAAAAACAACTGTGATTATTCCCATCCTTGAATTAAAGCCAGAGGCACATAGCTCTCAAAGGGCAGGATGAACTGCTCCGAGATAGTTTTAAAAAATAATGGCAGGGTGAATTGTTTTGAGAAAACTCACAAACGGCCAAAAACTGCAAACAACTAGCTGTAAACTATCTTCATGCTATTCTTGCTGACCAATCAATGTATTGAGCAAAAGTGGCCAGATTTTTAACTATAAAAACCCTGTGATTTGCATGCTCGGGGTCGTCTCCTCTCTTTGGAGGGGGTGACCCTATTGTGATTGGAATTAAAAAAACCTATTGCTTTTGCATTCAGTTGTGGTCTGTGAGAGTTTCTGGGAAGGGCACAATCTTGAAATGCTGAGCTGTGAGACCCCAGGTCTTACATTTTTGGTGCATTTGAGCAGGAAAGGGCATGCCCCTTCCCCAACCCTCATCAGACTGAGCTCAGGGGTTGAGCTCGGAACAGGTTAATCTGATTTCTGTTTTGCTTTGCTTGCTTCTGTCTTACCAATATGTTTCTGTTTAGGCCCCTATCTGGACCTTTTTGGGTCATCTGACCAGTCATTGCGATAGTCAGACATATCAGAATATCGCTTGACTGGGAACTGGAGGACACTCCAGTTTGGGAGGCTAGGACCAGGATGGTCCTCCTCCTATCTGTTTCCTGTTGGAGACAGCTGCCGCCAGGCAGCCTCTCAATCAGAGTTCTGTGGTACCACCCACAAGAGTGCCCTTGTCTAATTGCCAGTCTTGTTCTCTTTGTCTCTATTGTTGTTGCCTCTTTGACTTTCTTGATGGACTACTTTATTATGGGACAGACTGTGACTACACCCTTATCCCTCACCCTTGATCATTTCTCAGAGGTGAGATATAGGGCACATAACATTTCAGTTGAAGTTAAAAAAGAGATATGGCAAACTTTCTGTTCCTCAGAGTGGCCTACTTTTCAGGTTGGATGGCCAGCGGAGGGCACCTTTCAACTTGACAAGATCCTTGCTGTCAAGTTTAAGACTCTCCAGACTCCAAGAGGCCCTCTGTCTAAGGATCAGTGTGCATATTGCAAAGAGAAAGGACATTGGATCAAGGATTGTCCTAAAAGGAAGAAAAAGCCAGAAAAACTGAATGCCCAAGCCCGGAGACCCAGGTCCTAACCCTGGGTGATGACACACTTCCAGGCCACCAATCCCCAGGTAACTTTTCTCCAATATGTGGATGACATTCTATTAGCTGCAAATTGTAAAGAAACCTGCCTTAAAGCCACCGACCGGCTGTTACAAGAGCTGGGTGACCTCAGCTATAGAGCACCGGCAAAAAAGGCCCAGCTCTGAGGAAACAGGTCAGTTATCTGGGATATATATTAAGAGAGGGAAAGAAATGGCTATCAGAGGCTAGATATTCCCCCTCCACGGACTACTAAACAACTGAGGGAAATTTTAGGTACAGCAGGGTTTTGTCAGCTGTGGGTCACAGGATTTGCCAAGATGGCAGCCCCTCTGTATGCCCTTACGAAGGGCAAAGACTCTTTCATCTGGGGAAAGGATGAACAAGCCACATTCGATAATATCAAACAAGCCTTAATGTTGGCCCCAGCATTCGGACTCCCTGATGTAACCAAACCCTTCCATCTTTATGTGGCTGAGAATCAGGAAATGGTCAAGGGGTTGCTAACACAGAAAATTGGACCCTGGAATAGACCGGTAGCCTATCTATCCAAAAAGCTTGATTCAGTAGTGGCAGGATGGCCAATCTGCCTGCGAATAATAGCAGCAGTGGCGGCACTAGTAAAACATGCAGACTAACTGACTCTGGAGCAGAACCTTACCATCTATGCTCCTCCTGCACTTGAGAGTGTCATAAGGCAGCCACCTGATCGCTGGCTCACAAACACCTGCATGACACATTACCAGGCTTTGCTCTTGAATAATGATAGAATCACCCTTACCCTGGCTATGAAGCTAAACCCTGCCACCTTATTGCAGGATCCAGAAATCCAGCCCCTGGAGCATGATTGCTTGCAGGTTCTAGCAGAGGAATAGGGATGGCGAAAGGACTTGAAAGATCAAACTCTTCCTGATGCTGAGGTGACATACTATATGGATGGGAGCAGTTTTTTTGGAGAACGGGAAGAGAAAGGCAGAGGCAGTGTTGGTAAATGGACATAAGGTAATCTGGGCCCAGGCGTTGCCAGAGGGCACATCTGTTCAGCGAGCTGAATTGATTGCTTTAATCCAGGCATTAACTCTGGAAAAGGGTAAAAAGATAAACATCTACACTGATAGTTGGTACGCCTTACCAACAGCCCATGTACATGGGGCCATCTATCAGCAGAGAGGCCTGCTAACATCAGCTGGTAAAGAGATAAAAAATAAAAACGAGATTCTGGCTTTGCTCAATGCCTTGTTGCTGCCTGCCAAGGTAAGCATTATTCATTGCCCGGGACATCAGAAGGGGACTTCCAGCGCAGCAAAGGGGAATAACATGGTCGATCAGGAGGCTAAAACAGCTGCTAGAGGAAATTCTGTCCCAGTGGTACTAACTGCTGAGCTGCCCAGAGAAGAACGACTAAACTACTCAGACACTGACTTAAAGTTAATATGGTAAAAACAGGGGATATTTGACAAGGATGTGGGGGCATGGATTGACTCCAAACGTAAGATCATTCTACCACAGGAAGATGCTGAGAGATTAATAACTCAGATGCGTAAATGGACTCACTTGAGAGCAAAGAAATTGGCTGAAGTTGCCCACAAATCCCAGTACCAAATACTAAAACTCACCATCCTGACTGAGAGAGTGACTAGGGCATGTGAACCTTGCCAGAGGGTAAACATAGGTAAGAATTTCCAGAGTCCAGGGAAGCGGCTGAGAGGAACTAGACCCAGAATGCATTGGGAAGTAGATTTCACTGAAATTAAACCAATCAGGTACAGCAATAAATATCTCCTGGTTTTTGTGGACACTTTCTCAAGATGGATGGAAGCTTTTTCTACAAAGAAAGAAACCACCCTGGTCATGGCCAAAAAGGTTCTGGAAGACATTTTTTCTTCACTAAAGTATTCCAAAAGTAATTGGGTCAGACAATGGGCCAGCCTTCGTTGCTCAGGTAATCCAGGAAGTGGCCAGGTTTCTGGGGCTTGATTGGAAGTTACATTGTGCTTATAGACCTCAAAGTTCAGGACAGGTAGAAAGAATGAATAGAATGGTAAAAGAGAATCTCACCAAAATGACCATGGTGACTGTCGGTGACTGGGTGGTACTCCTTCCCTTGGCCCTCTTTAGAGTCAGAAATACTCCCTCTGTACTAGGCCTGACTCCATTCAAATTACTATATGGGGTTCCTGCTCCTCTGACTCTTCTTGGGGAACCCCTTGACATAAGTATTGATAACTCTGACATGTTGTCCAGGCTAAAAGGACTGCAAATTATTCAGAAAGAGATTTGAAGCAAGGTTGGCAGTGCATATGTGCCCAGGTTCTTGGAGGTGCCCCATCAGTCCCAGGTTGGAGATCTGGTATATGTGTGATGACACTGCAGCCAGAATCTGGAACCTCAGTGGAAGGGTCCTTATTACCACTTGCTCAACACCCCAAGAAGAGGGCATCACAGCTTGGATCCATGTGTCACATGTAAAGCCAGTTCTTCATCAACCTGCAACACCTGGAAAGTCCAAGCCTCCAACAAACTTCTAAAACTGAAACTCATCAGGGACAATAAACTCTCTGACCAGAACTCCCCTTTGTCAGGGAACGTATAAGTGCAGTTCAGGTCCTGATGCTGCAGAGACAGTATCAACCTCTCCCTGATGTTGATCCACAATTTTAGGGTTACAATTGAGGCAAAAAAGGGGGGATGAGGGACAACCTGGGAATGAGAAAAACAACTGTGATTATTTGAATTGAAGTCAGGTGTAGATAACTCTTGAAGGGAAGGGTCAACTGTTTTGAGAAAAACTACCTACAACCAGCTGTACACTATCTACAACCAGCTGTAAACTATCATGTTATTCTTGCTGACCAATCAATCTATAGAGCAAAAGTGGTTTGAATTTCAGGTATAAAAACCCTGTGCTTTGCATGTTCAGGGTCATCTCCTGTCTTTGGAGGGGCGACCCTATCTCAATTGGAATTAAACTCTTGCTTTTGCATCGAGTTGTGGTCTCTGAGTGTTCCTGGGAAGTGCACAATCCTGAGCTCCTGAGCAGTGAAACTCCAGGTGTAACAACATGAAACTAAAATGCTTTTGCAATCCATTCTTTAGGTAGCGAAGCAGCTTATATAATGGGAAACCTCTTTTCCAGCTACGCAACAGACAGGTTTATATCTAGACCATTCACAGAAGTCATAAAATGTAAACATGAAGAAACAAACAAGCAATCTAGAAAAGATCATCCTGAGTGAGGTATCCCAGAAGCAGAAAGACATACACGGTATACACTCACTTTTAAGTGAATGCTAGACCTATAAGATAGGATAAACATACTAAAATCTATAAGAAGATAAACAAAAAGATAAACAAGAAAGAGGACCTGGGTTAAGATGATCAATCTTCACTTAGAAAGACAAATGGGATGGACATAGGAGAAAACACGAAACAGGACAGAAGCCTACCACTGAGGACCTGTGAAAGACTTTACCTAGCAGTGAATCAAAGCAGATGCTGAGACTCATAACCAAACCTTGGGCAGAGCACAGGGAATCATATGAAAGAGGGGGGGGGAGTTAGTGTGACCTGGAGAGGACAGGAACTCTACAAGGACCAAATATATCAGAGCACAGGGGTCTTTTATGAGACTGTTTCTCCAAACAAGGACCATGTATGCATATAACCTAGCACCCCTGCTCAAATATAGTCCATGTTAGCTCTGTATTTTGGATACCATACTAAGTGGAACAGGGACTATTTCAGACATGAACTCAATGGCTGGCTCTTTGACCTCCCCCCTCCCAAGGGAGGATCAGATTTGCTAGGCCACAGAGGAGGACATTGCAGCCAGTCCTGATGATACCTGATAAGCTAGGGTCAGTTGGAACAGGAGGAGGCCCTCCCCTATCAGTGGACTTGGAAAGGGGTAGGTAGTAGATGAGGGAAGGAGGGTGGGATAGGGATACAGCTGGGACACAAAGTTAATAAACTGTATCTAATATTAAAAATTAAAAAAGTGGGACATAAAACAAAGTTCCTAAAGATGAAACACAAAATGCTGACAGTTTTTTTGTTTGTTTGAAGACAGGATTTTTCTGAATAATATTCCCTGTCCTGGACTCTCTTTGTAGAACAGGATGTGCTTGAAGTCACAGAGATCCACCTACCTTTAACTTCCTGAGTTCTGGGACTGCAGGTGCTCACCAACAGCCCTAGCTGCTGACAGTTTATTTTGTTTTAGCATTTTTTTGTTGTTGTTTCATGCACTACATCCTAACTGCAGTTTTCTATTCCTCCACTCCTCCCAGCCACAATCTATTCACCTCTACTCTTCTCACCTTACCTCTCCTTCATCCACTGCTTCTTTATTTTCAATGAAAAAAATATGATGGCATAACAAGTTACAATAAAACTAGGAACAATCCCTCACATCGGAGTTGGTCAAAGCAATACTTGAGGAGAGAAAGTGTAGCTAAAGCAGGAAAAAGAGTCAGAGACAACTCCCCCCACACACACACTCTCACTGTTGGAAGTCCCTCAGCAACATCAGACTTATAATCAGGCTTATAAGATGTATGCAGACAACCTAGCTCACAAGACTCATAGAATGTTTATGTTTTTGTCCTTCAGTCTCTGTGATCCCCTATGAGCCCAATTGACTCAGTGGGCCATGCTCTTGTTGTGTCCTTGATATCTCTGGTTCCTACAATACATATTCCCTCATCTGTGGGGTTCTCCTGGATACATCATTGTGTTTGGCTGTGGGTCTCTGCATCTGTTCCCATCAGATGCCGGGTGATGTCTCTCTGATGACAACTGGGCTAGGCACTCATCTATGATTATAGCAGAGTATCTTTCATTGACTTTTTTTTTGTCTGTCATGTTTACATATATTGTGTGTCTCTAGGCTGTCGTGACTTTGGTTCATGGTCATCCAGACAGTGTCAGGCATGGACTTCCTCTCATGGTGTTGGCTTCAAGGTGTTTTCTTGAGTTTATTTAATATTGTTGGGTTGGAGTTTTCCTTATAGTATCTTCTGTAGGGCAGGATGGCTGCATATATACTGGGTATAGTAGTTTGGGTTGGCATCGGTGGTCTCTTAGTGTCTGCATGATATCCATCCAAGCCCTTCTGGCTTTCATAGTCTCTGCTGAGAATTCTAGTGTGATTCTGATAGGTCTACTTATTATTTTAATGATGTTTTGTTTGATTAGCAGTGTCATGCATAGAACAGTTAATTTTTATGGTGCCATCCCCATATAAAATGGAATCTCCGTAACTGAAGAAAATGAAAAATTAACACACTTTAATGTGTGTTGAGGGAATTAGGACAAAGAAGGTACTAATTTGAGGTAAAAAAAAAAAACAACTATATATAAATGCTGCAAAAATTAAAATACTTGTAATTCAATTATATTTTAGAATATAACTGCATCAAAAAATTTAATTCCTAGTCCATCAATATACCCAAAAAATTATGTAGCATTTTGACTTTGCATGATGATGAATATTTTTTCTCTAACTCCTCATATGTCGATTACTGTTGTTTAAGTGATTTCTGAATGAATTATATAACATTATTAAAAGCAGAAAATTTGGTAGTTCTATGTGAAAGATAATTATATGTACAGTTTATTTTTCCCTATAACTTTCTCTTTATAGGAAAGGATTTATGAGAATGATTTACAATCTGTGAGTCAATTAATTCAACAGTGGATGGCTAAAAATGGAAAATCAAGGAATCTATTAGTGGCTTAGTCCATGAGGCTGGTTGGCTCAACTCACCTTCATATACACGGAAATCCTCAAGAAAAAGGTTCTATAGTCAATGAAGAAATTGCTACCAAAGCAAAAGGGAACAGGAAAAAGTAAAACATTCCTTTTTCCATGTCCTTGTATAGGTTTCCAGTAAAGATGAGGCAAAGATGAGTGGTTGGTTTTGCAGTATGAAGATACGGATTAAAGTTGTGTTTTTCAGCCTTATAGATTCAGAAGAGAAGAAGAGAAGACTTCTTCAAATAAGGAAGAGTACTTCACAATTGTGTCCTTAATTTGGGTGTTTTGCTTAATTCCATATGCAGTCAAGTTAAAAACCAAGACTCATGATCACACCTCTTTTCAGCTTGAAAGATAATTATATCTCCTCTTTACATTAATTTCCAAATGAAAAGAATAACCAGGTCATAGTAATGCCTAAAAATAATTTAATGATGCAGAGTACAATAGCAGACAAATTACATATTTATCCTGATCATAATTGAAGCTAACATATAACTGTCCTTCAAAAACCGTCTAGGTTAGAAACAACAAAGTCCAGGTTAGAAACAACTCTCCACCGCCGCTGTGCCACTCCACAACACCTCCCTCGTAGGGCAACCCACATTAAGCACAAGGATTCACCTCCCACCTGCTATGTGTGTGCAGGTCCCTAGGTCCAGACCAAGTATGCTCCTTATTTGATGGCTCAGTCCCTGCAAGCCCCCTGGGGGCTGGGTCAGCTGTTTCTCTTGGTCTTCTTGTGAGGTTCCTCACACCTCCAGGGCCTTCCATCTTTTCCTCAGCACTTACTCAGGATCCCTAGAGCACCTCACCTTTCTTAGGTGCAAGTCTGAGCATCTGTCCAAGCTCATTTCTGGCTGGACTCTCTGAGACAATGGTCAGGTTAAGGTCCAGGCAACGGGGTTTTACAGTCCCAATTCTGGAGGTTCCCAATGCGGTCAAATATTGTCCAACAGAGCCTGATATTCTTCTTCCGTGAGAGAAGCCTCAAGTGTTGGTTCGATCTGCTCCCATGGTACATCTGGGTCCAGAGCGGCTGGTCCCTGTTCCTCTTCCACTGTACTCAGCAGTTGATCCAGGAAGAGATGGACAGGGCAGGAGTCGCTGGCTTCTGGGTAGGCCTCTGTGAAGAAGGTGAGCTCGGATCTTCACATCAACGCTTCTGCACACTCGCCTCCTACAGAACCTGGTGTCAACAAGCTGTCCCGGGAAACCTCCTCCTCAATGCAACACAATGCTCCAGGAGCCCTTTCCGGGCCAGGAGAGGCAGGCAGGTCTTCACCTTTAGCTGTGCTGCCTCCAGCGTGGCCTTTCTGCCTGGCCTTTCTGTTCTAGAACCATATGTGAATTTCTCCTTCAGTGGCAGACCACAGAAGGTGTCACCTTCCCTCTTGGTCCCTCTGGTTCCACCTATTTAATCCACCATGCACTTTTCCTTCTGCATTAATTTTACAGATTCCTAGAAACTGTGTATGAACCTTCAGAAGCACACACAGTGGATCCCAAGACTTTTGGGAGAGGATACTGAAGACATCTCCTGCATTTCAACGAACACCACTTGTTGCTGCCATTAATTTGGATCTCTGATCATTAAGCACTGTTTTCCAGAACACACAATTTCTGGTACTGCCAAATGCGTCCATCCTTCCTAAAGATGCAGAGTTTTTTCGTCTGCTCAGTAGTTGTGATAGACAGGCGTGTCAGAATATCGCTTGACTGGGAACTGGAGGATGTTCCAGATTCCATTTGGGGAGGCTAGGTCCGGGATGGTCTTCCTCCCATCTGTTTCTCTTCAGAGACAGTTGCCATGAGGCAGCCTCTCAATTAGAATTCTGCGGTATGACCCGTAAGGGCATCCTTGTCTAACTGCCTGTCTTGTTCTCTTTGTCTCTATCATTGTTGCTTCTTTGACTTTCTTGATGGAAGACTTTATTATGGGACAGGCTGTGACTATCATTTCTTGGAGGTGAGATAAAAGGCACATATTTGTTTGAATCTGTCCTATTCTCACATCAGCCCACTTGTGATTATTGTTAGAAACTCTTGCAGGCCCTCTTAACTACTGAGGAATGAGACGGGTCCTCCTTGGGACAAGAAAGACTGTGCCTGGAATGGACGGGAAGCCTTCTGTCCTACCTAATGAGATTGTTGATGGCTTTCCCTTTACCCACCCCAACTGGGATTACAACACTTCCAGAGGTAGGGAATGCCTGAAGGTCTACCTCCAGACTCTAATGGTGGTTCTCCATGGGGCCACTCAAAAGCCAACCAATTTGATGAAGGTAAAAGAGATGGTTCAGGGGCCAGATGAATCTCCTGTAGCCTTTCTTGAATGGCTGATGGAGGCATACTGTCGGTTTACACCTTATGACCTTCTTCAGATGAGCATAAGGCAATGGTGACTATAACCCTTATAGACCAGTCAGCCAGAGATATTTGTAGAAAATTCCAGAAAATAGAGAGTTTACAGGACAAGTTGTTGAAGGAGTTAGTGCAGGTAGCAGAAAAGGTTTTCTACGGCCAGGAGATGGAAGAAGAGAAAGAGGAAAACAAAGCAGAAAGAGCAGAAAGCGAGAGAAAGAGAAAGGATAAGAGGTGAGACAGAAAGTTGACTAAAGATCCTGGTCACTGCAGTGCAGTCCTAATGATAGGGAGAGAGTTCCTGGCAATTGGATGGGCCCTCTGTTTAAAGATCAGTGTGCCTATTGCAAGGAGAAAGGACACTGGATCAAGGATTGTCCCAAAAGGAAGATGAAGCCCTACACCAGGACCTGGCGCACTTCCAGGCCACCAATCCCCAGGTAACTCTTCTCCAATATGTGGATGATATACTATTAGCTGCAGATTATAAAGAAACCTGACTTGAAGCCACCAACTGGCTGTTGCAAGAGCTGGGTGAGCTCAGCAACAGAGCATAGGCAAAAAAGGCCCAGTTCTGCAGGAAAAAGGTCACTTATGAGATGGCTATCAGAGGCTAGAAAAGAGACTGTATTTCATATTCTTCCTCCATGGACTACTGAGCAACTGAGGGAAATTTTAAGTACAGCAGGGTTTTGCTGGCTGTGGATTTCATGATTTGCCTAGATGGCAGCCCCTCTGGCTCATGCTGGCTCATGAATGCCCGCATGGCACATTGCCAGGCCTTGCTCTTGAATAATGATAGAGTCACCTTTGCCCTGGCTACAAGGCTAAACCCTGCCACCATATTGCAGGATCTAAAAATTCAGCCCCTGGAGCATGATTGTTTGCAGGTTCTAGCAGAAGAACAGGGATTGCAAAATGAATTGAAAGATCAGCCTCTGCCCAATGCCAAGGTAACATACCATACGGATGGGAGCAGTTTTTTGAGAACAGGAAGAGAAAGGCAGGGGCAGCAGTGGTAGATGGACATAAAGTAATATGGGCCCAGGCGTTGCTGGAGGGCACATCTGTTCAATGAGCTGAATTGATTGCTATAACCCAGGCATTAACTCTGGAAAAGGGCAAAAAGATAAACATCTACACTGATAGTCGGTATGGCTTTCCAACAGCCCATGTGCAGGGCGCCATCTATCAGCAGAGAGGCCTGCTAACATCAGCCAGTAAAGAGATAAAAAATAGAAAATGCCCATGTCTCGGGGGCAAGATGGCCACGCCGGGAGGACTCTCATTCTGAGGAGCAGCACAGCAGGATTGGCACAGTGACCAGCAATCAGAACTCACGGCCATAAAACACAAGTGATTGTGTTTCACAGGTGAGAGGATACCCCACGGTGGGGAATTCAATCAGCTTTAACTCACCCGGCTAACCCGCGGAAGAGATCCCGGTTCCACCAGGCACTTGGTCGCCAGCCCAGAGCTACCCACCAGCGCAATCTGGTCACGGTCCCAGACTGAACTGTGGGCCCACAACACCATAGACTGGATTTCCCAGTCGAGAGATAACCCCACGGAGCAGGAAAAAATTGGGACTGACCTCAGGTTACCCACACATCCGCCGGAAAAGACTCGGGTTCTGCGGGTGCCCCAAGAGCCAGTCCGGACCCAGAGCCGGGACACAGGCGCCTGCCTGCATGCCTGATTTGCCGCCTCAGATAGAACTGTGGGCACCAGGGCATCAGGGCACCAGACTGCGTGTCTCTGGAGGAAACCCCCAGCGGAGGGGGTCAGCAGCTCTAACACTTAGGACACCCAGCACCAAAACACTTCCTCGACTCATGCAGACTCTAGTGCAGGCAGGAGCGCTGTGCTCTGCTGCTATTATTGAGTTCCCCTAGGGAACTGGGACACACAGCTGAATCCTCAGAACTACAAAAGCCAGAGAGCCATTACAGCAGCCTTCAGATACTGTGCCAAGGATCAACCAGTTATTCCTAGCTAGACTGTCAAAACTGTGGGAATCCCTGGTCCTTCAAGAGGGCTGCACGCACAGCGTCTGGACCAGAGCAGTGCCTGCAGCCGCCATCCCAGACAGAGACACACAGCTTCTGGTCCAGAGTGAGGCACCCAGCCTCCAGACCAGAACAGTGCCCCCAGGCGCCAACTCAACTTAGGTGCACATTCTCCAGGCCCAGAGCGGAGCAATCAACCTCTGGCCCAGAGACTTGCTGAGTGCACCTCCCACTTTCCTGGACAGAACTGTGTGCCCCAGGATAACAGACTGAGTTTCCCTGTTGGGAGAAAACCCCACAGCTAGGGAATCAGCAGGTTCTTCAAGAGGACTGTACCTGGAAAACTGTAACAACAGCAGCAGCTCACTAAATTTATAACAAGAAACCCAGCAGTGGGGCAGCTGTCTTGAGAAATTCTATGGGTAAGAGGAGATCCCCCCCTGCCTAACATAGACCACAGCTACTACTCAGGGCTATAAACCTGAGGTGAGCAGTGGCAACTCCTGAGAAACACTGGCCATACAGTGACCATAACCAAAAAGCAGAGAAGGACTCCTTCAGGAAAAATCATCTTCCAGCCAAGGGGATACTCCCTACTTCAGGACTCCAGGAAGCACAGAAAACTAACAGCCAACACCTAAATCAGCCCAATGGGTAGAGGTCAGCGTAAAGGCTCAACCAACAAAAGACAGAGCAATATGGCATCTCCAGAACCCAGCCATCCAGAGGCGAACAGCCCTGAACAATGCAGCATAATAGAAAATCAAGAAGATGACCTTACATCTATGTTGATGAAGAGGATAATAGAGGAAACAAATAAAATACGTAAAGAATTAGAGGAAGATAAAACCAAACAGATAATGGCTATCTGTAAAGAAATGGAGGAAGATAAAGACAAGCAGATTAGGGCCATCCGCGAAGAAATACGGGAAGATGCAGCCAAACAGCTTGTGGCCTTCAGAGAAGAAATAATTAAATCACTGAAAGAAATAAAAGAGACACAGTTGAAGGAACTAAAAGAAAAAGAGGAAAATACAAGCAGACAGGTGAAGGAAGTAAACAAAACAACTCAAGACCTGAAGATAGAACTAGAAAAATTAAAGAAAACACAAATGGAGGAAATAATGGAGAGGAAGAATTTAGGGAAGAAAACAGGAACTACAGAGGTAAGCATAACCAACAGAATACAAGAAATGGAAGAAAGAATCTCAGGTGTAGAAGATACAATGGAAGAAATCGACATATCTGTCAAAGAAAATGTTAAATCCAAAATATTCCTGACACAGACGGTCCAAGAAATCCAAGACAATATGAAAAGACAAAATCTAAGAATAATAGGAATAGAGGAAAAAGAAGACTCCCTTCTCCAAGGCCCAGAAAATATTTTCAACAAAATCATTGAAGAAAATTTCCCCAAGTTAAGGGAGAAGCCAATAAGGATACATGAGGCCTACAGAACACCCAACAAATTTGACCAGAAAAGAAAATCCTCCCGCCACATAATAATCAAAACAGTAAGTATACAGAACAAAGAAAAAATACTAAAAGCTGCAAGGAAAAAAGGCCAAGTAACATATAACGGCAAACCCATTAGAATCACACCTGACTTTTCAACAGAAACTATGAAAGCCAGAAGGGCCTGGACAGATATCATGCAGACCCTAAGAGAACACAGATGTCAACCAAGGCTACTATACCGTGCAAAACTCTCAGTCCTCATAGACGGAGAAAACAAGATATTCAATGACAAAAACAAATTTCAATAATACCTACACACAAATCCAGCATTACAGAAGACACTGGAAGGGAAAATACAACCCAAGAAAATTAGCTTCTGTCAAGAAAACACAAATAAGTAACCTTACAACAGTAAAACAAAAAGCAACCAAGCACACAACCTTATGACCACAGCCAACATCAAAATCAAAGGGTCTAACAGCCACTGGTCATTAATCTCTCTCAATATCAATGGACTCAACTCTCCAGTAAAAAGACACAGATTAACAGAATTGATACGTAAACAAAACCCAGCAATCTGTTGCATACAAGAAACACACCTAAGGCACAAAGATAGACATTACCTGAGGGAAAAAGGTTGGAAGACGACTTTCCAAGCAAATGGACCCAAGAAACAAGCAGGGGTAGCCATTCTAATATCTGATAAAATAGACTTTCAACCAAAATTAATAAAAAGAGATGAGGAAGGACACTTCATATTCATCAAGGGAAAATTCCACCAGGAAGACATCACAATCCTGAACATCTATGCCCCAAATACAAGAGCACCCACATTTGTAAAAGAAACATTGATAAAATTTAAACCACATATACATCCCCACACATTAATAGTGGGAGACTTCAACACCCCACTCTCAAAAAAGGACAGGTCAACAAAACAGAAATTAAACAAAGAAACAATATCTCTGACAGACGTCATGAATCAAATGGACCTCACAGACATTTACAGAACTTTACACCCAAACACAAAAGAATTTACCTTCTTCTCAGCACCTCATGGAACCTTCTCCAAAATAGACCATATAGTTGGTCACAAAGCAAGCCTCAACAGATACAAGAAGACTGAAATAATCCCTTGTATCCTGTCTGATCACCATGGAATAAAGCTGGACTTCAACAACAACAGAAATAGCAAAAAGCCTACACACACATGGAAACTGAACAACTTGTTACTAAATGACAGCTGGGTCAGGGAAGAAATAAAGAAAGAAATTAAAGCCTTTCTAGAACTCAATGAAAATGAAGACACAACATACCCTAACTTGTGGGACACAATGAAAGCAGTGCTAAGAGGAAAGTTCATAGCACTAAGTGCCTTCAAGAAGAAATTCGAGACAGCTCATTCAAGCAACTTAATGGCCCACTTAAAAACCCTAGAAAAAGAAGAAGCAGACACACCAAAAAGGAGTAGATGGCTGGAAATAATCAAACTCAGGGCTGAAATCAATCAATTAGAAACAAATAAAACAATTCAAAGAATCAATGAAACCAAGAGCTGGTTCTTTGAGAAAATCAACAAGATAGACAAACCCTTAGCCAAGCTAACTAAAAGGCAGAGAGACACCACCCAAATCAACAAAATCAGAAATGAAAAGGGGGACATATCTACAGACACTGAGGAAATCCAAACAATCATTAGGACTTACTTCAAAAGTCTATACTCAACAAAATTTGAAAACCTAAATGAAATGGACAATTTTCTTGATCGATTTGACTCACCAAAGCTGAATCAGGACCAGGTAAATCAATTAAATAGTCCTATATCCTCCAAAGAAATAGACGCAGTCATCAAAAGTCTCCCATCCAAAAAAAGCCCAGGACCAGATGGCTTCAGCGCAGAATTCTACCAGACCTTCAAAGAAGAGCTAACTCCAATTCTCTTCAAACTATTCCACAAAATAGAAACAGAAGGAACATTACCAAACTCATTCTATGAAGCCACAACCACCTTGGTACCTAAACCTCACAAAGACTCAACAAAGAAAGAGAATTTCAGGCCAATCTCCCTTATGAACATTGATGCAAAAATACTTGCAAACCGAATCCAAGAACACATCAAAGATATTATCCACTATGACCAAGTAGGCTTCATCCCAGGTATGCAGGGGTGGTTCAATATACGGAAATCCATCAATGTGATCCACCATATTAACAAACTGAAAGAAAAAAACCACATGATAATCTCCCTAGATGCTGAAAAAGCATTTGACAAAATCCAACATCCATTCATGTTTAAAGTACTGGAGAGATCAGGGATACAAGGCACATATCTAAACATAGTAAAGGCGATTTACAGCAAGCCTATAGCCAACATCAAATTGAACGGAGAGAAACTTAAAACAATCCCACTGAAATCAGGGACAAGACAAGGCTGCCCACTCTCTCCATATCTCTTCAACATAGTGCTGGAAGTCCTTGCTAGAGCAGTAAGACAGTTGAAGATCAAGGGGATACAGATTGGAAAGGAAGAAGTCAAATTATCACTATTTGCAGATGATATGATAGTATATCTGAGTGACCCCAAAAACTCTACCAGGGAACTCCTACAGCTGATAAACACCTTCAGCAAAGTGGCCGGATACAAAATTAACTCAAAAAAATCAGTAGCACTCCTGTATACAAAAGACAAAAGGGCTGAGAAAGAAATTAGAGAAACAACACCATTCACAGTAGCCACAAATGACATAAAGTACCTTGGTGTAACCCTAACCAAGGAAGTCAAAGACTTGTATGAAAAAAGATTTCAAGTCTCTGAAGAAAGAATTAGAGGAAGATATGAGAAGATGGAAAGATCTCCCATGCTCATGGCTTGGCAGGATTAACATAGTAAAAATGGCCATCTTACCAAAAACAATCTACAGATTTAATGCAATTCCCATCAACTTACCAACACGGTTCTTTACAGACCTGGAAAGAAAAATTCTCAACTTCATATGGAATAACAAGAAACCGAGAATTGCTAAAACAATCCTCTACAATAAAAGATCTTCTGGAGGTATCTCCATCCCTGATCTCAAGCTGTACTATAGAGCAACAGTTATAAAAACTGCATGGTACTGGCATAGAAACAGAATGGTGGATCAAAGGAATCGAACAGAAGACCCAGAAATAAACCCACACACTTACGGACACCTGATTTATGACAAAGATGCCAAAACCATACAATGGAAAAAAGATAGCATCTTCAACAAATGGTGCTGGTCCAACTGGATGTCTACATGTAGAAAAATGAAAATAGATCCATACTTATCACCCTGCACAAAACTGAAGTCCAAGTGGATCAAAGACCTCAACATAAAACCAGACACATTAAATCGGCTAGAAAAAAAAGTGGGGAATACCCTAGAACTCATTGGTACAGGAGACAACTTCCTGAACAGAACACCAACAGCACAGGCTCTAAGAGCAACAATCAATAAATGGGACCTCATGAAATTGAAAAGCTTCTGTAAAGCAAAGGACACCGTCATCAAAACAAAGCAACTGCCTACAGATTGGGAAAGAATCATCACCAACCCTTTATCTGACAGAGGACTCATATCCAATATATATAAAGAACTAAACAACTGAAAAGCAATAAACAAAGTAATCCACTTAAAAAATGGGGAACAGAGCTAAACAAAGAATTCTCTGTAGAGGAATATCGAATGGCAGGGAAGCACTTAAAGAAATGCTCAACCTCATTAGCCATTAGGAAAATGCAAATCAAAACAACCCTGAGATTTCACCTTACACCCATCAGAATGGCCAAGATGAAAAACTCAAGGGACAACACATGCTGGAGAGGTTGTGGAGAAAGGGGAACCCTTCTCCACTGCTGGTGGGAATGTAAACTGGTACAACCACTCTGGAAATCAATCTGGCGCTTTCTCAGACAACTAGGAATAGTGCTTCCTCGAGATCCAGCCATACCACTCCTAGGCATATACCCAAAAGAGGCTCAAGTACACAAAAAGGACATTTGCTCAACCATGTTTGTAGCAGCTTTATTTGTAATAGCCAGAAGCTGGAAACAACCCAGATGCCCCTCAACTGAAGAATGGATGCAGAAACTGTGGTACATCTATACAATGGAGTATTACTCAGCAATGAAAAATAAGGAAATCATGAAATTTGCAGGTAAATGGTGGGACCTGGAAAGGATCATCCTGAGTGAGTTGTCCCAGAAGCAAAAAGACACACACGGTATATACTCACTCATATAAACATACAACATAGGATAAACCCATTAAAATCTGTACATCTAAACAAACTAAGTAAGAGAGATGACCCTAACTAAAATGTTCAATCCCCATCCTGAAAGGCAAAGAGGATGGACATCAGAAGAAAAAGAAAATAGGAAACAACCTCAGAACCTGCTACAGAGGGCCTCTGAAAGCCAGAAGAAAACAGGAAACAACCTTGAAACCTGCCACAGAGGGCCTCTGAAAGCTTCTGCAGTATAGACTGTCAAAGCAGATGCTGAGCCTGATGGCCAACTGATAGGCAGAGTGAATGGAATTCTATGTAAGAAGTGGGAAATAGTAAGAGCTGGAGGGGACGGGAACTCCACAAGGAGAGCAACAGAACTAGATAATTTGAACACAGGGAACTTCCCAGAGACTCATACTCCAACCAAGGACTATTCGTGGAGATGACCTGGAACCCCTGCACAGGTGTAGCCCATGCAGTTCAGTGTCCAAGTGGGTTACATAGTAATGGAAAGAGGGACTGCCTCTGACATAATCTGATTGGCCTGCTCGTTGATCACTTCCCCCTGAGGGGGGGGGCAGCCTTATCAGGCCACAGTAGAGGACAATGCAGCCAATTTTGATGAGAACTGATAGACTAAGATCAGAAAGAAGAGGAGAACCTTCCCTATCAGTGGACTTGGGGAGTGGCATGCATGCAGAAAGGGGAGGGAGGGTGGGGTTGGGAGGGGAGGAGGGAGGGGCTTATGGGGGGATACAAAATGAATAAAGTGTAATTAATAAAAAATTAAAAAAAATAAAGACGAGATTCTGGCTTTGCTCAATGCCTTGTTTCTGCCCGACAAGGTAAGCATTATTAAATGCCTGGGACATCAGAAGGGGACTTCCAGGGAAACAAAGAGGAATAACATGGCCTATCAGGAGACTTAAGCAGCTGCTAGAGGAAACTCCGTCCCAGTGGTACTAACTGCTAAACTGCCCAGAGAAGAATGACTAAACTACTCAGAAAGTGACTTAAAGTTAATATGGCAAAAATAGGAGATATTTGACACCGACGTGGGGGCATGGATTGACTTCAAAGGTAATATCATTCTACCACAGGAAGATGCTGAGTGATTAATAACTCAGATGCATAAATGGACTCACTTGAGGGCAAAGAAATTGGCTGAATTTGCTCACCAATCTCAGTACTGAATATTAAACCTCACCACCTTGACTGAGTGAGTGACTAGGGCATGTGAACCTTGCCAGAGGGTAAACATAGGTAGCATTTTCAGAGCCCAAGGAAACGGCTGAGAGAAACTGTGGCAGCCTTTTTGGAGTTAATGGCAAATTTGGAGTTAATGGCATCTGACCAGTGGAATCCGGCCTCTTGGCTTTGGCTATTTTCCAAAGTCCAGTTTCCTATAAACTGCCCTTGGTGGTCCTACAGCAGACTGCTCTGACCCTGAGAAACTGTGTGCAACCATAGTAACCAGACAACAGGCTCTGTGGAACCTTGAGTGAGCTCTCCTATGTTTTGACCAAGTAAAGCTCCTACATGAGAAACTGCTTGTACTTTTTTGCCTACTTAAGTGTTATTAAATCAACACCTGGATCAGCATGTAGACTTGGTGTCCTTCTCTGTGTCACCCTGTCTCTCTCTCTCTCCCAGCCCTCTCTCAGGTGGTATTCAGGTGTCACTGCTGGCCAGTGACAAGGAACTAGACCTGGAATGCATTGGGAAGTGGATTTCACTGAAATTAAAACATCCAGGTACGGCAATAAATATATCCTGATTTTTGTGGACACTTTCTCAGGATAGGTGGAAGCTTTTCCCACAAAGAAAGAAACCTCCCTGATCATGGACAAAAAGATTCTGGAAGACATTTTTCCTCGGTAAGGTATTCCAAAGGTAATTGTGTCAGACAATTGGCCAGCCTTTGTTGCTCAGGTAAGCCAGGAGGTGGCCAGGTTTCTGGGGCTTGACTGTAAGTTACATTGTGCTTATAGACCCCAAAGTTCAGGACAGGTAGAGAGAATGAATAGAACTCTAAAAGAGACTCTCACCAAATTGACCGTGGTGACTGATGGTGATTGGGCTGTGATCCTTCCCTTGGCCCTCTTTAGAATCAGAAATACTCACTCCCTATTAGGCTTAACTCCCTTTGAACTACTATATGGAGTTCCTGCTCCCCTGACTATTCTTGGGGACCCCTTTGACATAACTAGTGGCAACTCTGACTTATCCAGGCTTAAAGGACTGCAACTTATTCAGAAAGAAATTTGGAGCCAGGTTGGCAGTGCATATGTGCCTGCGTCCTTGGAGGTGCCCCATCAGTTCCAGGTTGGAGAACTGGTGTACGTGACATGACACCCCAGCCAGAATCTGGAACCTTGGTGGAAGGGTCATTATTGTGTCCTGCTCACCACCCCAACAGCTCTCAAAGTAGAGGACATTGCAGCTTGGATCCATGGGTCACACGTCAAGCCTGCTCTTTATCAACCTGCTGACACCTGGAAAGTCCAAGCCTCCAGCAACCTGTTAAAACTGAAACTCATCAGGGACAATGAACTCTTTGACCAGTAAAGTGGACAGACAATGGTACCTCTGGGTGGTGCTGTTTGTGCAAGCAATGTATGGTAAACCCTGTGATTGCAAGGGTGGGTGATGAATGGCAGAGCCTTACTTAATGGTGAGATTTGGAGACCCAACAAGGCCTATGCTCAAGTTGAGTGTGGTGATACATGGGTATATAGAGCCCTACAACCTTCAGGGAGCACCCCAAGTTTAGAATGTCATTGTTTAACCAAGCCTAAAATGATTCCTTATGTAAATGGGTGCCCCAGGCCTTGCCCTTGTGATACCTATCAACAGGCTGTGCATAGCAGTTGCTATAGGGTTGTGCAACAAGGTACTGGAAAAGATAACATCACCTATTTCACTGCCATACTGAACCAAGTCAGGGAGGAGATGAGGATAGACGATTGGTCCCACAGTGTGTCAACAGGAGGCCATGGATCTAAATTACTCCAAGCCCCTTGTTCAGGGATGGTAGGGAAGCCTGTATGCTGAAGAAAGGTACCTCCCATTCACCTTTCAGATGGAGGAGGTCTGCAAGATCAGGTTAGACAAGAACAGGTTAAACAATGCATTGAAGAGTTAATAGAAAAAAGAATACTCATCCCTCAATTACCACCCTCTGGTTCTTCCTGATAGTAGAGGAAATGTTATTTTAGACCCCCAGACTGTAGATGTTATTACTGCCACTCATAGCCTCCTAAATGACACTAATCCTTCACTTGCAAGTGACTGCTGGCTCCGCCTCTGACAAGGACAGCCTATTCCTCTGGAGCTCCCCCCTCTAATGCCTCTTATTCCACTGCTGAGGGGTCCTGACACTCAGCACCCCCTATGAGAGTGCAGCCTCTCTTCAAACAAAATGTTACCTGTTTGACAAAACCCTACAAAAATGATAGCTCAGATCTACCTGTAGGGGATGCTACCTTTGCCATTTGTGATTCAACAATTGACATCTCCACAGCTCTCTGCCCTGACAATAACACTGTTTTCTTATGCAGGAATAATAAAGCCTATATGTTCTTGTCCACAGATTGGACTAGGACCTGTGTACAGGGAACTCCCTGATATTAGCATCATTCCAGGAGATGAGCCAGTCCCAGTCCCCAGCTTTGACTTAATGAAGAGAGCCATTAAGTTAATTCCTCTGTTAGTGGGAATTGGGCTGACTGCTTCCATAGGTGCTGGGTTAGCTGGTTTGTGTCTTTTATTATATAAATACAATAAACTGTCCCAATAGTTAATTAGTGATGTACAATTGCTTTTGAGCACCATCAATGACCTCCAAGACCAGCTCAATTCCTTAGCAGAAGTAGTTCTCCAGACCCAGAGGGGATTAGACCTCCTTGTGGCCAAAAAAGGAGGAATCTGCTTAGCTCTGCAGGAGAAATGCTGTTTTTACACTAATAAATCAGGCATTGTTAAAGGAAAGATTAAAAATTACAAAAAGATCTTTAAAAAAGTAGACGAGAATTAATAGAATCTACTTTTTGGAATGGGTTTAATTGTCTGATCCCCTATGTGCTTCTCTTACTGGAACCTTTTGCTACCCCTTTGCTCCTTGTCACAATAGTACCCTGTATTGTTAACCGATTACTCGCCTTCGTCAGGGAATTTGTAAGTGTGCTTCAGGTCCTGATGCTCCAGAGGCAGTATCAACCTCTCTCTGAGGTTGATCCACAATTTTAGGGTCAAAATTGGAGCACAAAGAAAAGGGGGGATGAGAGCCCACTCGAGAATGAAAACAACTGTAAAAGAAAAACAGCTGTGACTATTCCCATCCTTGAATTAAAGCCAGAGGCACATAGCTCTCCAAAGGCAGGATGAACTGCTCTGAGATAGCCTTGAATTGAAGCCAGAGGCAGGTAGCTTTTGAAGGGCAGGGTGAGTTGTTTTGAGAAAACTCACAAATGGCCAAAAACTGCAAACAACTAGTTGTAAACTACCTTCGTGCTATTCTTGCTGACCAATCAAGGTATAGAGCAAAAGTGGCCAGATTTTTAAGAATAAGAACCCTATGCTTTGTATGCTTGGGGTCATCTCCTGCCTTTGGAGGGGCAACCCTATCATGATTGAAATAATAATAATGAAAAAAAAACTCTTGCTTTTGCATCAAGTTGTGGTCTGTGGGAATTCCTGAGAAGGGTACGATCTTGAACTTGGGAGCTGTGAGACCCCAGGTCTTACAGGATAAATATAAAAGATGGAAGTGTGTGAAATAACAGTAAATTTTTGAAAGAATTTTAAGCAATCATACTGTGAATTATCTACATAAAATCCCTATAATACATGTAAGTACATGCATGAATATAAACATGTTGCAACCTAAATACTTTTAATAATGCACATAGATAAGTATAGTTCACTACTGACCAAGGAAGCTTTTCCTTGAACCACAATCATGACTGAAAACCACAACCAATCACAAGGCAGAATTCTGGAGAACAGTCACATCTGATACATCTACAAAACAATTCCTAGATCTAAGACTCAGTGATCATGCATCACAGGAGGTTATATATATATATATATATTGCAGAGGATCAGAGTATGTTCTGGTAATGTGTCTCCTAATAATACCAGAAGCTACACCCATAAGATGGACCAATATAAAAAAATAAGAAATAAAAGGCTTACCAATATACCTGTATAAAAATGAACTGAAAATTGGAAATGCTAATAGACATGCAAAAGTGGTCTTGGAAGAAACCATTGTCCTTAATCCTATGCAAAAATCTGCAGGGAACTAAGAAATGCTGAGAGTGTGAGAAAAAAACTATTTCCAGGAAAGTGCATAAAATCAGTTAGTTATCCAAGCAATCAACCCTAAAAATATGCATGGAAGTAACATTATTAAACTGAGCAACTTATATTAAGAGCATAATATCAATTTGAAAAAAGAAGATGAATTTGAAAGAGAAATAGGAGAGGTCTGTGGGAAGGTTTGGAGGGAAGAAAAGAGAAGACACAAAATGATGTAATTATTAAATAACCTTAAAAATGAACTAAATATTAGCTCTTTAGGTCATGATTTTAAAATGCATCACTATTGAGTAGTATAAAAACAAAATTTGCAGGTAGATAGATGGAACTAGAAAAAAATCATGTTATATGAGGTAATCCAAACACAGAAAGACAAACTTCACATATTCTCTCTTCTAAGTTTCCCAGCTCTAAACTGAATATGTGTGTATGTATATGTGAGTCCATATCCGGCAGTAATTAGAAAACCAAGAATGAAACAGTGACCATTTCCAAGGTGAGAATGCAAGTGTGTGGGGGCAGTAGGAAGTAGAAAGGTATAGAGATTTGAAAGAGAAAACGGGAAAAACATAAAGGGGGTATAATAATTTCGGAGGTAAGACAGAAAAAAATACAAAGGGGAAGATTTTAAAATAACAATAAGGATGTCTGAAAAAGTAATATGGAATCATTCTAGTAACTATCTAAGATATGTATAATCCATGTAAGCTTTTGGATAAAACTAAAATTTAGTTTAAATAAAATTTTGCCATCTGTGATGACAATTGTCCCTCCATCTAACAAAAACTCCAACACCAGGCATGAGAAGTCAACTTTTGAGTTATTGGGAAGGGTTTCCTAAGAGAATCCCCAAAAATTATATGCTACTACCTATCTGAACTGAAAACTACAGTCCATTTCCAGCCCAAAAAGATGCTGTTTGTTCGGTCTGAAATACCTGAAAATAACAGGATGCAGAAAGAGGAACTAGGAAAATGAAGAGTGCCGCCCTAACTCTTGAACTTTGAATTTCCACCAACTGCCAACTTCTTGGAATATAACCTTATAGTTTTCCTCAAGGGCCTGCTTTTTCAACAGTACATAACACATTGAAGACATGGCATGTATGCTTGTGGGTGCTCGTGTCCCACTTAACATTCAGCACAGTCTTGTCCAAAAGCTCCAATATCCCATCAACCCTCTTAGGAGCTTTCCAGGCTTTAAATTTATCTACCGCATTTCAGCTCCACTTCTAGCCACTCACGTATTATAGGTGCCTCATAGACAAAATACATATATATATATATATCTGTTTTATCTTGTACAACTGTGAACATCCTCACGACAGAGCACTGAACTCATGATGAAATGTACCAGATACGGAAATACTTAAAGCCAAGCACTCCATAGCCAGGGAACTACAAATAATCCCAGAGTGCATTGTGCCGGCTGGGAGCCTCTGTGAGAACTGCCTCAGAGCAAAGACTTCTGGGATTGTTTGTAGTAACATAGCCAGGTCTCACTGTATCGTCCGCTTTGCCGAGTCGCAGACGCAGAAATACAATTCCCAGAATGCTGTACGCACTGCTTAAGCCCTCACAAGCCATCCTATTCCTCCTTACTTAGCCTGGAGCTTTGTCAGGACTCAGAAGTATCCCCCGGAAGCGCTTTCCTCGCGCCACAACGCACACAGCGTTTTACCTGGTCCTTGGTGTTCTATAAATGTCCCCGCCCTGCGCAGTCTTCAGGATCAGGAGCCTTTCGGAGCCAATTTGTGATGCCATCGCCCCGTCCCCTGGTACCGGAAGTAAACACACAGGGCTGCTGGAGGCCACTTGTGTGCAGGAAAAATGTGCGCTTTGAATTCTCCTGATTAGACGCAATCCAGCTGGTCCGTGGTCTCTGGTCCCTGGAGAAGGGATCCTGGGGTCGTTCCCCCTTTTTAAAATTAATTTCCAGTCTCCCAGTCAAAGCAGGACTAGTCTTCGGAAGGCAGAAACGCGATCACATGGAAAATAAATCCTTTTTAAAGATTAAAAAAAAAACAAAAAAACTGAAGGCAGGAGAGATAGTTCAGAGGTTAACAACGCTGGCTGCTCTTCTCGAGGTCCTGAGTTCAATTCCCAGCAACCACATGGTGGCTCACAGACATCTGTAATGGGATCTGGTGCCCTCTTCTGGTGCACAGGTAGAATGCTGTACAATGAATGAATGGATGAATGAATGGATGGATGGATGAATCTTAAAAAAGAAAAAAAAGCTGACCTTTGTCATTGCAACAACTAGGGCTCTGACACAGAGAATGCCTCTTTTACCAAGGTGCCAGGTTCCATCCCAGGGACCACACAGTGGCGCTCAAAGCATCTGTCAAGGAATCTGGTGCCCTCTGGTGGCACACACGTGCCACTTAATAACTAGCTTTATATATATGATGTTTTAATTTAATACTATGTATTTATTTCAATTTAATAAGAACAGACGGAGGCGTGTCTTGAGAGCAGGCTTCCCAGAGAACTGTGGAGTTGGGATGCAGGAGGTCTCTGTGCTAGATCAAAGCAGGGCCTGGGGCCACCCAACCTGTGTCCATCCTCCAGTGCTCTCCCCAACCTGATGGTAAGATTCTGTTGCTGAGGACAACACCTTCATTGGACACAGCGAATCCCAGCTGGCACCTACCGAGAACTTTCACCCTTATAGACTGCTGTTGGTGATACTGGAACATATGCTGCCTGCCACCAGAAGAGAAAAGTACACACCAACCCAGCCATACACCCTTCACTCTAGAACAGTGACCTGCCTACAAGATTTGCTGGTGCGTTGTGGCATAAAGGTCACGGAAGTGACCAACTAATATCTAGTTGGGTTTCAGGAGGCCCACTCTGTGAGAAGGAACCTTGATCCAATACTGCTTGAGTGGCCATAAACCTGAGTCTACAGAGGTCAAGGACATAAGAGAAATCTAAATGCTACAGTTGTGCTAAAGGAGCACAGCCATAATCACAGATTGGTGCCTTGCTAGGCCATCATTGGAAACTTCCTCCTGCAGCAGACTGGAATAAATACAGAGACCCATGTCCAGTCAATATGCAAACAGTTAGAGGCCTTAGACCATTCCAAACTAAATGAGATATCTCCAAGAAACCCATGCCCCTAAGGGCTCAAGAAACTCTGTGTGCAAAGTGTAAGCACCAGAGTGTATGAAGGACACAAGGGTAACAAGGCCTTGTAAACACAGCAGGACCAACACACATATGAATGCACCCTGACCCACAAGCTAGCTCTTCTTTCACTTTCCCCTGTTGGGGTTGCCTCATCAGGCAAAGAGTATGTGCTCAGTCCTGATGCCACTTGATATGCTGGGGTGGGTGGGTGTGCACAGGAGAGGCAGGGTGATCCCCTTCTCTGAGGAGCCAGGTGAGGGATGATAGGGGAAACAGGGAGGGTAGGACTGGGAGGAGAAGAGGGAGGGGTCTAAGACAGGGATGTAAAATGAATAAATAAAAATAAGAAATAAGGGGGCAGGAGAGATGGCACAGAGTTTAAGATCACAGGCTGCTCTTCTAGAGGTCCTGAGCTCAATTCCTAGCACCCACATGGTGGCTCATAACAATCTATAGTGAGACCTGGTGCCCTCCTCTGGTGTACAGACAGAATAGTGTACAAATAATAAACAAATCTTCCATAATAAAGAGAACTACACCATGAATCATAAATAAAGTTTCCCTCCCTCCAAAAAGAACACTCATTCCCTTTTTTAGTAATAATAATAATAATAATAATAATAATAATAATAATAATGAAAATCTTAATTTTCTCCAAGGGACTCATTGAGGCAACAAACGAGACTAATGTGTAGGTCCCATGAGAAGCAACAGAAGGCAACAGAAAAACTCAAGGGTATACTTGTGGGTTGTCAATGCTTCCTCTGCAGACACCAGGAATCCATCTGGTACACAGGCACACCTATCCACACAGGCAAAACAGTCATATGTGTAAAAATATACAAATAGATGAGATTTACACTTCTTAGAAGAGGGGAAAAAAGCACAAGGGTCCATTAGTAAGTAAAGCTAGTTCATTTCGCACACAGCCCCAGCTTAAATTTATGTATTTCCAGTTTAAATGTGTACAGTTTAAATTCCCCTGCTCAGCCAGGGCCCAGCCAGTCCCTGCTCACTGCAGAAGGAATCCTGTGGTCCCTGCCCCCCTTTCTTTTAGTGAGTGCCGACTCTCTCAGTCAAAACAGGGCTGGTCTCAGGAAGGCAGACAGAGATTATAAATCATTTTTAAAGACTATAACAAGAAGTCAGGTGTGGTGTCCCATGCCTGTGGCTGTCAGTGGGGCAAGCAGAGGCTGGTGTGAGTTCCAGGCCATCTGGGTTTGCAAAACAAGTTAAGGACACGCAAGGCCACAAGAGAAACCCTCTCTCTAAAAGCAAGGGTTTGCACCCCTGCCAGCTCTTCACACTCACTTGTCTAGACATGTCCTAAGTCATAAAGTATGACTTCAACCAGGCTATAAGAAAGTCCTGCCAAGCACAGTGTACACACCTTTAATCCCAGCACTTGACAGGCAGAGGCAGGTAGATATCTGTGAGTATGTCTGTGAGTTTGAGGCCAGCCTGGTATACAAAGAGGCCTGGACAGCCAGAGTACACAGAGAAACCCTGTCTCAAAAACGCAAATTAATAATAATAGTGATAATAACAATAAGATTGAAATAAAAAAAAATCAGAACCAGGCCTGCTGTCACATTGCCAGGTTCCTTTCACAAGGAAGGCACACAGTAGAGTTTATGGAAAAAATAGCAGATGGAAGAAAGATTTGAAACTTCATTTTATTTCATTTTTAAAATCTCAATTACATTAATTCTTAGTGGATTTGAGAGACCAAAGACTTAAAAATCAATGGGTATTGTTTTAAAGTTTAAATCAGAAGCATGAATAAAGGCTAGTTATTTGGAAACATGTCCAGCCTCCTTTGGGGAAGAACTAGCCTTAATGCCTTGAAAGGACAAATTAGCCTTACTGCATTCTTTCCTGCCCACTAATTATACAGTTGCTAGGAAACTGGCCCATAGGACCAGGCCAGAACTGTTTGTAGTCTTGCTGCCCAAAATAGACCAATCATTTCAAAAGTCAGTTTCTATTACACAATCACGTAACACCAAAGCGTGTAAGTCCCTGCTTGCGGTTTTGGCCCATAAAAACCTTGCTTCCCTAGATCTCAGGGCTACATTCCTCTCCTGTGTCCACAGGAAGTTTGTGTCCTATGTCCGAAAACGTATACAATTTTAAAAACCTCATGTATTTACAGCAGAGTGTATCCTTGGTCTTTTGGGGTCCCAAACTGGGTATAACAGTTTCACTCTGAATAAGACCATTAGTAATTTATAAACATCTCCCAATGACAATAAACACTTGTAGCCACAGAAAACAACCCAAAACCTACCCAATCCCCCTTAAGGAAAATAGGACATCATTCTCATTGATTTCATCTAGCTGACATTTTGGACATGCAAAAATCCTGTTCGGGCCCAAAGAAAATTGGAAAAATGTTTAATTAAGCAAGCAATATTTGTGGTCCAGTCTTTGAATGTTGAGAAAATAATAAGAGTTAATAAAGGTTCTGTTTAAAACAGTCTAAAATTTGGGACAAATTAAGATTTGTAGGTTTCTTCAAAGCTCTCTTGGGAACAGGACGTGATGAGAAACAGCAATTGAAGCAGTTGAGGCAGGAACAAGCAGTATTCTGGAACATGCAAGATACTGAAACAGATGTGTCAATGTCTCATCATGCTGGAAGGAGGATTCTGTCAGGTTTGGTCCAGAATCTCCAGTATTCACTCCTTTTATTCTGCAAACATATAATTTCTCATAAGCACCATACAGGTCTAAAATTATAAATGTAAGAGATGTTTAGAACGAAATTAAACTGTAAACCAATTTTACCAATGCCAATTAAAAGAATGGCATAATAAATATTGAGGATATTATAGCCAAGAATTTATTGGCCATGTATTGCTGAAGTTCTGACTGAAGACATTTTTTATGTTTCAGTCAGTTTTAGAGTTTTTCCCACATGAAGGGATTATCAATTTATATTACCTGTTTTGTTTGGTCTTCTTGATTTCTCTCTTCTTGTGTGTGACCAAAGTCTTCAGGTGGTCTTCCTCTGTGAAATCTGATTTTTATTAGTTTTTAAGGAACCCATAATTTCTCTTCTCCTGTGTGAACATATGCAAAACCTCTTCCCCAGTGTGTAACACATTCCCTACTGTCCATTTTGAAACTGGGATATCTTTTAAATATATAGGCTGAAATAATTCAGTTTTTTTTCTATAACCCAGTGTCTTTGTGCAGCTATTGTTTGTTGTTAATTTAACATTTAAGAAATTTAAGGTCAATAAAGCATTATGTAATCTATCTCTGTGATATTTTAATACCCTTCTCTGCTTGTTAAGCATGTCCCTTAAAGTACGATTTGATTTTTCAATGACTGCTTGACCAGCAGGATTGTGAGGTATACCTGTTACATGTTTTATCTTATAATATGTAAAAAAAAATCTTTCCATTTTTTTAGAGACATATGCTGTAGCATTATCAGTCTTAATTTGTGTAGGCATAACCATAACTTCCATCACTTCTAATAAATGTGTAATAACTGAATCAGCCTTCTCAGAACTTATGACTTTTGCTCATTGGAACCCTGAATGTGTGTCTGTAGTATGGTGCACATATTTCAGTTTACCAAACTCTATAAAATAAAACATGTCATTTGCCAAATTTCATTTCTTTGGTAACCATTAGAGTTACTTCCTGCATGTAGTAGAGTTTATTTATATAAAGAACAAGTGGGACATTTTTGCACAATTTCTTTGGCTTGTTGCCAAGTGATAGAAAACTCTCTTTTTAAACCTTTGCTGTTAACATGGTGTTTTTAAATGAAATTCTGAGGCCTCTAATACGCTTCCTGTCAATAGTAGATCAATTTCATCATTGCCTTGTGCTAGAGGGCCTGGTGGACCCATATCAGATGTGATCTATGTTATATAAAATGGATTATTTCTATTTCGGATTACTCATTGTAATTGAAGAAACAGTGAGGTTAAGTCCAAGTGATCCTGAATTAGATCAGAAGTTTCTATATGTAGAACAACTCTTTCTTCATATTGAGAGTCAGTGACTATATTAAGAGATTCTTGAAAATTTGATAACACCAAGAGAACTGCATATAATTCTGCTTTTTGAACTGAATCATAAGGACTCCCCACCACTTTACTCAGATTTTCTGACTTACAACCTGCCCTTTTTGATTTATTGGCATATATATAAAATGTGGGAGCTCCAGAAATTGGAGTTCCTTTTATTATATGAGGGATAATCAAATTGGTTCTTTTTAAAAACTGAAGTGACTTGATTTTTGGGTATCTGTTGCTGATTTCTCCCAAAAACTCACAGCAAGCTCTTTGCCAATATACATTCTCTGCCCATATTGATACAATCTCAGCATTGGTAAAGGACACCACAATTTCAGCTGGATCTTTTCCAGCCAACTTATGAAGTCTCATTTTTCCTTTTAGGATCAATTCAGGAACTTTTCTATATAAGTTTTTCATTTTTTATTTTGTTTGTGTGCCAAAAATATTCATTCTAAGACATAGTTGACCTTCTGCATAAGAATTCCTGTGGGAGAATGAGTGGAAAGCAAGATAACCAAAATACAGGCCCTCTTTGGATCAATATGGTCTATATATGCATCTTGTAATTTCCTTTCTACCAGAGCCAATTCACTTTCATCTTCAGTTGATAATGTTCTTGGACTTTTAAAGTCCTTATCATCCTGTAAGGTTTGAAATAAGTTATTTAGCTCTTGAGTAGCTAAACCAAATGTAGGCTATAGGCAGTTAATAATTATTGAAAATCGTTGAGTGTTTTTAATTGGGTTCTTCTAATTTGTACTTTTTGTGGTCGAGTTTTCTGTAGACCTATTTTGTATCCTAGGTAATTAATAGAATCTCCTCTTTGTACATTTTTGGGAGCAATCTCTAAACCCCAACAAGGCAAAGTTCTATTTATTTCATAAAAAATATTTTCTATTGTTTTTCTATCTGAATCAGCTAACAAGATATCATCCATATAGTGGTAAATTATGGATTGAGGAAACTGCTTATGAATTATCTCCAACAGCTGTTGTACAAAATATTGGCACAAAGTAGGACTGTTCAACATCCCCTGTGCTAAGACCCTTGAGTGATATCTCTTTATTGGACAGCTTCTATTCAAAGTGGGTACTGAAAAAGTAAACCTTTCCTTATCATGCTCATGTAAAGGAATTATGAAAAAGCAGTCCTTTAAATCAATCACTATAATAGGCCATTCCTTAGGTAACACTGAAGGCAATGGAATTCTGGATTGTAACGATCTCATTGGCTGAATAATTTTGTTAATGACTCTGAGATCTGTTAACATTCTCCATTCTCAGAATTCTTTTTGATGACAAATACAGGAGAATTCCAAGGGCTGTTGTACTCCTCTATATGTTGAGCCTCCAGCTGTTCCAGGACTAAATATTCTAGTGCCAGTAGTTTTTCTTTACTCATAGGCTATTTTTCAATCTGAATAGGTTGGTCAGCCAACTACCTTGGTAAGGTTGTGGGGGTTTTATTAGCAGTGGCTTCCCAACAGAAAGTTGAAAAGAATGCCTTTGTTGTATTTTGTTTATGTACAGCCTGGACAGCCTGTAACTGTTTTTGATGGCATTTTTAAATAATTTTAACTTGTTTATCAGGAGTATTACCTGTTTTGCCTTTGAAATTGGGGGTTGTTAATCTGGGTCTCCTATTGTTGTAACAGATCTCTTTCCCATAAGTTTATGGCTATCTCAGCCACATATGGTCTTAATTTTCCTATTTGAACTTCTGGTCCTAAACATTTAAGCCATCTGACATGTTGTTTTACTTTAGATAAAGTTCCAACTCCTTGGAATTGGATATCCACCTCTTGAATTGGCTAATTTTGGGGTCAGAATTTAGAAGTGATAATTGTGACATCAGCCCCAGTATCCACCATGCCTTCAATTTCAATATTATTTAAAATTATCTTTAACTTTGGCCTATGATCATTTATAGAGGTTTGTCAATATATTTGTTTTTTTTGTTGCCTTCCTGTTTTTTTTTTAAATTATTTATCTATAAAACCTACCCTGGCCTCACTATTGAAGTTTTTAATGTTTATTCCCAGAGCAGTGGTGTTTAACCTTCTTGTGGAGGAGTATCTCTGTCCTGTACTGGGGCCTGAGAAAGGCCCCTTCAGGCATTCTTTGATAAAGGATTACCCCATTTATCTGTGCTCTACAATCACTAATCCGATGTCAACCCTTGCCACATCTTCTGCATATTCTAGAAAGAATAGACTCCCTTTTTGAATTCCAAAATTGGTGACATTTTTAAAAAATTTTCTCAGGTCTAGCACTTCCACAGGGTGCCATTCAGCCTCATGGTAATCCTGTGGGTGATCATCGTCTGCTGGTCTCTGTTGTACATTGACTGGATAAGTTAATGTTTGTTTTCTAACCACCTTTGTTTGACTTTCTTTATTATTATCTTTTGCCTCTGCCTGAGTATTTTCTTTACTTAGTATTCTAAACTCTTTTTTTAAGGTCTGTACCCATATTTCACACCTATCTCTCTGTTGTTTGTTTTATTCAATAATCTCTTTAATCTCTTGTTTTATGCCTTTCTTCTAACTTTTAATTTTTTCTTAATAGTGTTGTAGTTGTCTGTGTTTTCCATTATCTTTTCTAGAACCTCTGCCCTATTTTCCTGTTGTTTCTTATGTTCTGTAAGTTTTTGTACCTCTTGTTTTATATCATGTTTCCAACCTTCATTTTTTTCTTTATATTGTTCTACTTGTTTTTTTGTATTGTTCGAGTATCTTTTCTAAAGCCTTTGCCGTTGAGAACACATAAAAAGCTAAATCAATTATTAAAGTTAAATTGAGGAATATGAATGTAACCATAGTCATAATTTTTAAACTTTCCTTTATTTCTGTCTTGAAACTGTAGAAGAGATTATCAGCCAAGCTCAAAGAAGACTGTTTTAATGTTTCTCTCATCCTGTTAAACTGTAGTGGCAGTCAGTTTTGTTCAGTCTCAGGTCTGCCCATAGTAGGCTGTCTTTTGCTCTGAGGCTTGTTTAAGAGTCTCTTTTAAAGAGCTAGTAATTTATCTGGGAGTTTGGGGGTTTAAAGTTTGGGTTGTATTGCTGGGAGCTTATTCCTCTCCCCCACCAAATTATATTAAATTAGGATTTAAAGGGTCTGGATACTTAGATTAGTTGGGTGCCATTTGTTGTAGGTTATTAATATTTACTATTGATACATCTTTTAGTTAAGCAGTGGTTATTCTTAAATAGCTGTATAACAAAATCATCACACAGAGACTAGGATTTACTTAATTAACTTAGAGCACAATGCTGGCCAAGAGTTACTCCATCCTAAACCTCTAAGCTCTTAGAGTTTCCTACCATTCAGATTCACCCATCATACTTGCTTTTAGTCATATCTTAGTTCGAGTTCATTTCTGCATGTGGTGCCAAGACCTCTCCTGCAGACTCTCCTCTTCTCCTCTCCTGCCTCTTTCCTCTTCCTCCCACTCTGGACCAGGATGTTTCACCCTATCCTCTCTATTGCTCATTATTGTGGCTGGTTGTTTTAACTGACAATATAGAGAACAAATGGTGGCATGTTTATGCAAACTTGAGACAGGTGATGTTTATAAAAAGCATCACAATGCAGTATCTGGATTGAAACCAGACAATGGAGGAGAGAAATCAGCTTTTGAATGAACAAGGGTAAATTGTATACATTCCAAAAAAAGAATATTATACCAATATAATCTCTTGTGTCATATTAGAACAACATGGTCTAAAACTAGACCTTAAAATAACAAAAAATAGTAAACAGCCTGCATATGCATGGAAACTGAACTCTACTCAATGACAGCTGGATTATGGAAGAAATAAATTAATTAGACTTTCTAGAATTTAACAAAAAAATGAAGGCACAACTTACCCAAACTAATGACACATAATGAAAGTAATTCTAAGAGGAAAGTTCATAGGACTAAGTGCCTTCATAAAAAAATCTGAGGCATCTCAAATCAACATAACAACACATGTGAAAGACCTAGTCAAAAGGAAGCAGACATATACAAGAGGAGTAGATGGCTAGAAATAATCAAACTTAGGGCAGAATTCAATAAATTAGAAACAAAGAAAACAATTCAAAGAATAAACAAAAGCAAGAGCTGGTTCTTGGAGAAAATGACAAAGATAGACAAACCTTTAGCATAACTAACTAAAACACAGGGAGACATTATACAAATGAGCAAAACCAGAAAATAAAAGGGGGTATAATTACAGACACTGAGGAAATTCAAAGAATCATTACGTTTCACCTTAAAAGTCTATATGCTCCTAGTAATGGGAAGAGGGACTGCCTCTGACATAATCTCATTGGACTGCTCTTTGATCACCTCCCCCTGAAGGGGGAGCAGCCCTACCAGGCCACAGAAGAGGACAATGCAGCCACTTTTGACGAGAACTGATAGACTAAGATCAGAAAGGAGAGGAGAACCTCCCCTATCAGTGGACTTGGGGAGGGGCATGCATGCAGAAACAAGAGGAAGGGTGGATCGGGAGGGAAGGAAGGAGGGGCTTATGGGGGGATACAAAATGAATAAAGTGTAATTAATAAAAAAGAAAAAAGTCTATATGCCACAAAACTTGAAAATCTAAATGAAATAAAATATTTTCTTGCTAGATTTCACTAATCAAAGTTGAATATGAATCAGGTAACTAAATTAATAGACCTACGTGCCCTTTTGAAGCATTCATCAAAAGTCTCCCTGCCAAACAAAGCCCAGAGCCTGATGGTTTGGGCGCAGAATTCTACCAGACCTTCAAAGAAGAGGTAATGCCAATACTCTTCAAACTATTTCACAAAACAGAAAAAGAAGGAACATTACCAAACTCTTTCTATGAAGCCATATTCACCTTGATACCTAAAACTCACAAAAGCTAACTAAAAGGCAGGGATACACTAAGAAAGATTATTTCAGACCAATCTCTCTTATGAATATCGAAACAAAAATACTCAATAAAATACTTGCAAAATGAATTCATGAAAACATCAAAAATCTCATCTACCATGACCGAATGGCTTCATCCTAGGCATGCAGGGGAGATACAATGTACATAAAACCATCAGTGTAATCCACCACATAAACAAACTGAAAAAGAAAAACCACATGATCATCTCAATAGATGCTGAAAAGGATTTAATAAAATCCAAGCTCCATTAATGTTTAAAGTCTTGGAGATATCAAAGACAAAAGGCACATGCCTAAACACAGTAAAGATAATATACAACAAGCATACAGCCAACATCAAACTAAATGGAAAGCAATTTAACTCAGTCTCACTGAAGTAAACTCAAGTTTACTCCCTCTCTCCTTTCTCTTCAACATAGTACTGGCAGTTCTAGCTAGAGCAGTAAAACAACTAAAGGAAATCAAGGGGATACAAAGCAGAAAGGAAGAAGTCAAAGTATCACTATTCACAGATGATATGATAGTATACATAAGTGACCCTAAAAATTCTACCGGAGAACTACTACAGCTGATAAACACCTTCAGTAAAGTGGCTGGAAACAAAGTTGCCAAAAAAATATCTGAAGCTCTCTTGTATAGAAAAGACAAGAGGGCTGAGAAAGAAATTAGCGGAAAAAAAACAACCTTGCAATAGCCACAAGTAACACAAAGTGCACTGGTGTGACTCTAATCAAGCAAGTGAAAAATCTGTATAAAAAAACTTCAAGTATTTGAAGAAAGATATTGAAGAAGATATCATAAGATGGAATGATCTCCCATACTCATGGATCAGTAGGAATAACAGCAAAATGGTCATCCTACCAAAAGAAATGTAGAGATTCAATGCAATTCCCATCAAAATACCAACACAATTTTTTACAGACCTTGAAAGAACAATTCTCAACATCTCATAAAAAACACAAAAAAGCAAGAATAGTTAAAAGAATCCAGTACAATAAAAAACTTCTGGAGGTATCTCCATCCTGGATCTCAAGCTTTACTACAGAGAAACAGTAAAAACGGTGTGGTACTGGCATAGAAACATACAGGTGGATCAGTGAAATTGAATCAAACACCAAGAAATAAACCCACACACCTACAACGCCTGATTTTTTACAAAGAAGCCAAACCATTCAATGGAAAAAAGAACATCTTCAACCAATGGTGTTTGTCTAACTGAATGTCCACATATAGAAAGATACAAATAGATCCATACTTATCACCCTGCACAAAAGTAAAGTCTTTGTGGATCAAATACCTCAACATAAAACTAACATTCTTAATCTGTTATTTAAAAAAAAAGTGAGGAAGAGGCTTGAACACATTGGCACAGGAGACAACTTCCTGAACAAAACACCAGCAGCACAGGCTCTAAGATCAACAATAAATGGGATCTCATGAAACTTAAAATCTTCTCTAAAGCAAAGGACACTGTCAGTAGAACAAAAGGATGGCTTACAGACTGGGAAAAGATCTTCACCAACTCTACATCTGACAGAAGGCTAATATCCAGAATATATAAATAACCCAACAAATCAAATAATCCAATTTAAAATAGGGTTTAGAGCTAAACAGAAATTCTCAACAGAGGAATATTGAATGGTGTAGAAACACTTAAAAATGTTCAACGTCCTTAAAAATCTGCAAAATGAAAATCAAAATGACTCTGAGACTCCTCTTCACACCCATCAGAATGGCTAAGATCAAAAACTCAAGGGACAACACATGCTGGTGAGGATGTGCAGAAAGGAGAACCCTCCTCCATTGCTGGTAGAATGTAAACTTGTACAACCACTTTGGAAATCAGTCCGGCACTTTCTCAGAAAACTGGGAATACTGCTACTCCAAGACTCAGCTAAACACCTCCTAGACATATATCAGAAAGATGCTCAACCATACAACAAGGGCATTTGCTCAACTATGACTATAACAGCTTTATTCATAATAGCCAGAAACTGGAATCAAACTAGATGTCCCTCAAAGGGGAAATGGATACAGAAATTGTGGTACATTTACACAATGAAATACTACTCAGGTATTAAAAACAAGAAAATCATGAAATTTGCAGGCCAATGGATGGAACTAAAAAAGATCACCCTGAGTGATGTATCCCAGAAGCAGAAATACATGTATGGTATATAGATTGGACATACTAAAATCTACAGACTTTAAAAAGCTAAAGTACAAGGAGAAACATAGAGAAGATGCTTAATTCCCATTCAGAAAAGAAAACAGGATAGACGCCAGAACCCATAGAAGAGAGAGAACAGGATAGGAGTTTTCCACGGATGAACACTAAGTGGCTCCACTCAAGAGGCGATTGAAGCAGATGTAGAGACCCACAGAAAAGTTTTGTATAGAGTACAAAAAGTCTTATTGAATAAGTGGGAGATAGAAGGACATAAAGGGGACAGGAGTCACTCAAGGAGACCAACAAAGCCAAAAAATCTGGGTCCTGGGGCCCTGCAGAGACTGATGCATCAATCAAAGAGCATGAGAGGACTTAGAACCCCTGCTCAGATGTAGCCCACAGACAACTCAGTCTCCATATGGGATTCCTAGTAAGGGGAGAAGAGACAGTCTCTGAACTCAGTTGCCTGCTTCTTGATCAGTTCTCCCTGGTGGGGCCACCTAGTAAGCCCACAGATGAATAGGATACAGGGAGTCTTAATGGAAACTGATAGGCTAGGGTCTGATAGGACCTTCCCTATCAGAGGACTACAGGAGAAGGATAGGGGAAGAGGAGGGATGGAGAGTGGGACATACAGTAGATGAGGAACGGGGCTACAATTGGGATACAAAGTGAATATATTGTAAAAATTAATGATAAACATGGTGACAGAATGAAGCATAAATAAGACACAATTGACTGAGAAACACACAAAAAATACTCACCATCTTTAATCAGATCTAGCTAGAAAAAAAACTTAGGCAACAAATACCTCAAATGACAAATAATGTATGTTTAGTGTCCTTCTTGGCACTATAGTAAAAGAGAATGTGATAGGATACATACAATATCATTGGAAATCTTTCTTCATGGACTGAACATGGAGTGACTTGTAGAAGTTGAGATGTTGATTTACTTTCTCCCCACAGATAAGCAGGAATGTATTCCTTGCTGAATTCAAGAGTACCCAAACCTTGAGAGAAATCACTGCCTGCCCATGGCAGTGACCTTCCTGTCATTTGAGGATCCTCTGTGCTTGGCCCTGGCCTGCCTGGCTTTTGCTTATCTGTCAGTACAGCTATAGTTTTGGGGATCTTTCTCAAGCACCATGACTCACCCATCATTAAGTCCAATAACCAGACTATAATAAAATACCTTAGTGTCTTCAAATGAAATTATTTACCCCTACTTTTAGTACGTTAATATAAAACGTATATCTAACCATAACTAAAAGAGCCCTTCATTTAAGCAATGTTATATAGATACACTCTATTTCAGAATAGAAACTACTTCTGAAAACACATTTTAGTAAGTTATACATGTTACTTTTTAATTTGTGGACATATAAGTGTTCAAATTTTAATTACATAATAGTAATTGTGATAAATAACACAGGTGCTATATATTTTTCTTAGTATTTTATTTTTCTGGAGGAAACAGGAATTAGGTTGACAGTTGACATCTTCTGTTGGACAGGCAAAAACCTGGACCTCTGACAAAGGGAGCTTGCAAAATTGTACATCTACAGCGGAAATCGGTGTGCAAAATTCTCAAAATGATGACACTAAATCTACCATATGAATCAGTTATAACTTTCCTTGACATATGCACAATGGACTCAACATACTCCTTCAAAAATATTTTCTCAACCATACTCATTGCTATTCTGTTTACAATAGGTACAAAATGGGAATACCTAAATATCCTTCAACTGATATAGATAAGTGAAATGGTACGCACATAAGTAGATAGAAATATAAATGACGATGTTGATTTAGGTAACTCAAATTCTGAAAACAGATTTCACATGTCCTATCTACTCTGAAGCATATAGCTCTAGATCTTCAGTTGTGAGTATTCACCTTAGTGTGAAAGAAAAGAAAGAGTGTGGCAAAAGACTGGGGACCAGCCCCAGCAGTTGATAGTATCCAGAGAGGAGAGGATAAGGCAGGGCTGAAATGAGTCAGACATGGTTGTCCAAAGAAACTGAGAGTCTTGATTGACTGGCAGTCAGAGTGCTTCTTTATTTAGACAGAACTTAATAATAAAAGATAGACTTACATTGTTCTAAAATATAGATGATATCCTTTTTGTCCCCAGACAGGTGTTTTAACTGTCTCTTGGTCATAAATTTAGTCATCATTGATAAACCTTATCTTTTACTATCATTTTTCTTCATCAATCCCATAACCTGACATTTTTGAGAATCTGAAGGCATATTTGCCACAGCCTGAAAGCCCATTCTCAGGTTGGAAGAATTCTCAGATTCAATGGCAATAGATAGAAAATATTCAAGCCAGCTTAGGCATATTGCTTTGTCCCAAGAAGTATATTATCATATTTTAATGGACAGCCTCAAGAAAAACAATTTAGGCCAAAGCAGCAACAGTTATTATTAAATTCCTGGCATAATGCATTGTCTATACCTCATATCTTTGTAGAATTTACTTATGTGCTAAATCTAAGTATTCTTTCATTATCTTGGTCATACAACACCACAGTGATACTGTGAAAGCTGATATTTCTAGGAAAAGGAGGCCCTAATACCTCACTTTAAAAATCATTTTTATAAAACATTCTTTGTCCATCATTATAGACCCTAGTGTAATGTGAAGATATCTCCAGCCATTCATTTACATCTTTATCTAATCATTGAGAACATACCATATGTAACTCCTAATCTTATATGACAAGTAATCATCTGAGGATACAGAAGTACAAGGTATTTAATCTCAAATACTATCAACTCTCCTAGCTCTAAAAACTTTGTTTGCCTTTTTAAGAGTATGTTGTTCTGATTATTTTCTTCTTGAGGAAGCACAAGGGTAGATTTTGCAAGACTATCTTGGAGCTGAAGTCTCATAAGGAGTTTTCTGCCATTTTTATGTGAGTTACAACTTCCATGAGGAAGACATTAATGTAAGGCCAGATAATTGATATTACCCCTAAAAAAATGAGAGTAGCAGTATGCTCAGGATTTTTCTGGGGAAGCTTAGAAGCAGTACTCCAGGGTGAAGGCATAAATGATTCATTAAAAAATTTCCCATTGCTCCAATATCCCCAAGTTGTACATGTATTGAAAACCCTCTAAGCAAGTGTAGCAAGTGGAGATCAAGACCAAGCCTGAAAGATAGCATGAAAGCTATTGTAACATGCAGCTCAGCTATGCTGGATCTTTGTGAAATAGCTGTGCTGACTTCAAGACTTTAACTGTATATGAACTTTGGTGAGGTTTTAATCCATTTGTAGGTGACTTTTGAGTGAAAATAAGCATCTATTTCCATGTTTCTACATATAGGCATCTAGTTTGGTCAGCACCATTTGTGAAGATTTCATCTGTTTTTCCAGTGTGTATTTCTATTTTTGTTATAGTACTAGTGTATTTACATAATCAAATATTACTCAGACATTTAAAAAAAAATCAAATCATGAAACATGAAGGTAAATGCACCTTTGCAGGTAACTGAGAGTGAGAGAACCTAGACCCCTCCCCCAAAGACAAATAGGGTTTGTATTTGCTTTTACATATATATTAGTTGCAAGATATATGATATGCAAGCAACTGAACATAATACCACAGGGGATACATACAGATTAAGAACTGGAAGTTAGGGGAGGCAGAGATTTCTCCATAGTAAAGGAAAATAAAATACTTGGTACAGATGGAAGGTGAGCTAAAAAGATAGAATTGAAGGGTATTGGGAAAGGAAGAGGGCCATGAAAAGGTAACATGAGGAAAGACAGGTAAAATTAAGGGTCATTTGTTTGGTACAGTGGAAACCTAATGCAATAGAAACTTTCTAAAATATATACATATAAGAAGCCAATATAAATGAAATCACCACACAAGAAGAAAGTCCCAACTGGAAATCTCTTGTCACTAAATTAAGCATCCAGTACTGATAATGGTTTATATTTAACTGAGGTATTGGCCAAAGTAGTGTGATTGTAATGCCAAAACAATACAGGCTTTTGCCAAGACTATAGGCAGCAATGCCCTATCGCTGGAGACAACACTTACACTTACATTGAACATAGATAGAGCTTGTGCCTACATAGAACCTTCACACTTACATTCTAGCAACTTTGATATGGAAAGTACTCTGCAACTACAAGAGGAGAAATATAAACACTAACCCAGCTACCAAACTTTTGAACTATAACAATGTTCTACCTGTAAGACATATTAGTGCAAGAGTTGTAGGAGTAAATACCAATATATAGTTTAACTTAAGGCCCACTTCACATGATGGAATCCACACCTGACACTGGTTTATTGATCAAGAAAAAGAAATTACACAGCCCATGGTTCTGGGGGAAAAACAAATACTACATTCTACTAAAAGTAATAAAATGACCATTTACACCATTCTGCTATACTCATAAACCAGTATCTTGTTCATCCATCATCAAAAAAAGTCATCCTGCATCTGATGGAGACAAATTCAGAGACCCATAGAGAAAATAGACAGTCAGTGAGAGACCTCAGAATATGCCCTTCAGGCTCTTCAGAATTCAGCCAGAAGAGTGTAAGAGCCAGAAAGGATAGAGGATATCAAAGAACAAAGCACTATAAATCAAGAGGACTGAAGAATAATAAACTAGTGAGAGACTGAGGCAGCATGCACAAGGCCTTTTGTGTTCTGTCCCTAGCCCTATCTCTAATTGATAAGTGCTTACAAATGAAAATGTAGTTTTCTCCAAGGGACACTCATTTTATCCAAGGGACTACTCTTAATTATATTTTTAAGGGTACATTCCAAAAGGTAGATGGCCAAAAATTTCCCTCACTGGCAAGTTTGGATTCTCATGTCCTAGAATTCTTGCATGCATTTAAATTTTTTTTATCATACTTCTCATTTTAATTTGCTGAAGATTTTTTTCTATTTTTAAAGCTACATGTCCTCTGTGTGTATTCAAGTCTTGTGTGGTGATTTCATTTATATTGGATTCTTATATGTATATATTTTAGAAAGTTTCTATTGCATTAGGTTTCCACTGTACCAAAGAAATGACCCTTAATATTACCTGTCTTTCCTCATGTTACCTTTTCATTGCCCTCTTTCTTTCCCAATCCCCTTCAATTCTATCTTTTTAGCCCACTTTCTATTGTTTCAAGTTTAATATTTTATGAGATTCCTGCATATATGAACAAGTCTGCATCATTTCCCAACTTGGGCTCTTTTTCTTTTTTTTTCCTACTCAGATGTGTTTGCTTTTTTCTTTTTGCTATTTTATTTTCTTATTATACATTATAGCCCTCCACTTTTAATATGAGGGTGAATTTAGACAGGATAGAAGGGGAGATGGGAAAGAGTTGCCAGGATTAGAGGAAGGGAAAACTTTAATCCGGATGAATATATGAGTAAAGTGACTATTTTTTAAAGAAAAAAGGAGAAGGAGGAGGATGAAAAGAAAGAAAAAGAAGAAGGAGGAGTTAGAGAAAGAAGAGAAGCAGGAGGAGAAGAAGGATGAGAAGATGAAGAAGAAGAAGAAAAAGAAGAAGAAGAACAACAACAACAACAACAACAATTGTGTCCAAAGAAATGTTAAATAGCCATGCACAAAAGATCAGAAAATTTAAAAAGTGCAAAAAAGTAATTCATGAATAATAGAAATAGAAAAAGAAGAAAAAACTCACATCAAAATCCTAGAAAACATTTTCACCAAAATAATAGAAGAATGTGTCCTTAACCTAACGAAGAAGGGGTAGCCTATAAAAGTACAAAACGTATATAGAACAATTAAAGTGTACTAAAAAGAAATTGTGCTCAGCACATAAAATAAAAAAAATTAAATGTAAAGAAAAGTATATTAAACAAAGAAGTGATATTAAAATTTGCAAGTTGAAAATAGTAAGTTGCATATAAATTCAGGCTCTTTAGAATAATTACTGATCTCTCAAGATAGATTCTAAACCTAGAATAGCTGAGACAGATTATATATAATCTTTAAGGGACCCTTACTCCTATATCCAGTAAACTTTCAATAATAAATGATGAATAAATATATATTGCATGATAAAACCAAATATGAGCAGTATCTCTGTAAAACTTCACTACAGAAGCCAATCAATGGAATACTCCAATCTAAAGTGTTAACCACACCCAAGACAACACAAAGAATGTATAATCCCAAGCATCAAATCAGGAGGTAAAAACCCCCACACCATAACTACAAAATAAAGGGAAATAATAAAGATTGCTCATTGAAATCTCTCAACTTCTCTCAACTTTCAATTCTCCAATAGAAAGACAGGAACTAACAGAATGGACTGGACAACAATGTCCATTCTTCTGCTGCATCTACTGTACACCCTTTATCATCCAGGTTGGACAGCATCTCTGTGTAAAAGGATGGAAGGAGACAGTAGAAGAAAGTGGACCAAAAAAGAAGTTTAGGGGAACTTTATTTTATACAGTTCACACACAAAAAATACCTAAAATTCTTGAGTCAATTTAAAAGAGAGTATGTACTGTACACACTGAATGAGGAGTTCCACCATTATCCATATGAAACAGATGACTTGGGCTGGTCCAGCACACATCTACACTTATGTTTACTGAAGCAAAGCTTACCATGTGCTAAGATAGAATGGACTTGATTGTCCTGAATCACATGAGTGAAAAATATAATATTATTCAATTTTTTTATTCATGGAAAACATGTACTTTTGTTTTTTGAGATTTTTAAATATAATCACATTATTTCTCATTTCTCTGTCCTTCCTACGAAATCTCTCATATATCCCTCTTTTGGCTCTTTCAATTTCAAGTCTTGGGTTGCCAATAACTGCTATTACATATATCATGCATGTGTGTGCGTGTGTGTACGTGTGTGTGAGAGAGCAAGAAAGAACATTTAACATTTCAAGAAAGGCAATCATTTTACTTTGAAATTGTGGATGAACTCAAAATGTATCATTGAAAGTTATGACTTGAGCTAGACACAGAAATCAAAAATTGTATGACTTCAGTCCTAATTGGGCTAAAAGAAGTCAGTATTCTGAAATAAGAACTGAATAGTCAGTATTAGAACCTGAACATCAGGGTATAATGGCATGACTTGTCAAAGAACACATTTCAGTGACAAGAGAGATAATTTAAAAAAATATCTCAGGGTGCATGCAGAAGAGCTATTAATAATAGCTTACATTGTTTACTTGAGAAATATTCTGTGTATATTTTTTAAATTTCAGTAACCAAAATGTTAAAATTACTGTGTAAGAGATATTAATTTATTTATATATTATTTATTCTTTCATCAATTTTCCTTCCATTTTCACCCTCCTGAGTTTTGAGTAATCATTCTTTGCTGTTTTGAAATTTCAAGCCACATTTTCATAAACTATTTTTACACACAACATATCAAAATTTGATTTGTAAAATATTTTACAATATTATAATACTAGGAATATATAACAAACCACTGAATTTTATCAAGGGTATTTATTATATATAGTATTACAGGAAAAAGGAAAATGTGAATAAATGAAATACTATTCTTTCTAGTTGTTCTTAAGAGACAGTTGCCTGAGTCCACCCATTTCAGGAAAAAAAACCTCATTTTTTAATTGATTATTACAATTTATTCACTTTGTTTTCTGGCTGTAAGCCCCTCCCTTATCTTCCACCAGTTACAACCTACCTCCCTCTTTTACCCCTATGCCCCTCTCCTAGTCCACTGATAGAGGAAGTCCTACTTCCCTACTATCTTATCCTAGTCTATCTTATCAAGTCTTACCAAGAATGATGCACCTTCTTCCTCTGCGGCCTAGCAAGGCTGCAACTTCCAGGAGTAGGTGATCAAGGAGCCTTCCACTGAATTCATGTCAGAGACAGCCCCTGTTACTCTTAATGGGGAACTCACATGGAAACTGAGATACTTATGAGCTACATCTGAGCAGGGGTTCTAGGTGTTTTTCATGCATGGTCCTTGGTTGGAACAGGACCCCCTGGGCCCATATTTTTTGGCTCAATTGGCCTCCTTGTGGAGGGCCTCTCCCATCCATGTCTTTCTATCTTCTGAATCTTCTATATTAATCCATGCTTTCTGCACAAAATTTGGCTATGAGTCTAACCATCTGCTTCAATACCCTGCTATGTAGATTCTTTCAAAGGACCTCTGTGGTAGTTTCCTGCCCTGTTCCCTAACTTCCTCCATTACCGATGTTTATCCCATTTTCCCTACTGAATGAGGATTAAGCATCTTCCTTAAGGTTCTTCCTGTTGCTTCGATCCTTTAGGACTATAGATTTTAGTATTTTTAAACCCTATATAAGCCTATATTATATGGCTAATATCAACATATAAGTGAGTATATACCATGAGTGTCTTTCTGTTTCTGGATACCTCACTCAGAGTGATCTTTTCTAGTTGCATCCATTTGCCTGCTGATTTCCTTGTTTTTAATTGCTGAATAGTATTGCATTGTATAAATGTGCCACAATTTCTGTATTCATTCCTCGGTTTGGGGACATCTAAGTTGTTTCCAGATTCTGGATATTGTCAATAAAGCTGTTATGAGTAGAGTTGAGCAAATGTCCTTGCTGTATGGTTGATAATCTTCTGAATATATGCCCATGGTTGGTATAACTGAATATTCTAGTAGCACTATTCATAATTTTCTGAGAAAGCACCAGATTGATTTCCAAAGTGGTTATACAAGTTTATATTCCCAGCAGCAATGGAGGATGATTCACTTTTCTCCACATCCAGTCCAGCTTGTGTTGCAGATGACGTGATAGTATACATGAATAACTCTAAAAATTCAACCAGGGAACTCCTACAGCTGATAATCAACTTCAGCAAAATGACTTGTTACAAAATTAAATTTAAAAAAATCTGAAGCCCTCCTGTATACAGAAGACAAATGGGCTCAGAAGGAAATTAGGGAAACAAAACCCCTTCACAAAAGCCACAAATAACATAAAGTACCTTGGTGTGACTCTAATCAAGAAAGTGAATGACTTGCATGAAAAAAAAAGAACTTCAAGGAAGATATCAGAAGATCTCCCATACTCCAGGATTGGTAGGATTAACATAGTAAAAATGGCCACTCTACCAAAGAAATCTAAAGACTCAGTGCAATTCCAATCAAAATACCAGCACAACTCATTACAGACCTTGAAAGAACAATTCTCAGTTTCATATGGCAAAACAAAAAAACCTAGAATTGATTTTAAAAAATGCCTGTACAATAAAAGATTTTCTGGAGGTATCTTTATCCGAGATTTCAAGTAGTACTATAGCACAACAGTAATAAAAAATGGCATGGTACTGGCATCTGTACTTTAAATCTTAAAGGGGTGTGCATCTACTCATTAATCATTTTTATTAAATTACATCAAGAAGCTGAGGGGGAAAACAAACATGGGGAATCAACAGCTGTCTCAGTTTTAGACACAGTTTGAGGGAGTCCAGACAGCCAATGTTACCTTGGGCTATTGTTTCGCCTCATCAACCTTAAAACATCCCTGGCTTTTCTATTAACAGTGTACTTTTCTTAACTTTAAATCATTCTCTAAGTTTTTGTACATCACAAACATTAGCAAAAACATCTTCCCAAACCTTGTTAAACAATTTTTTTTTTCAAATTCTTTCTAAGAATAATGGTCATTGCTAAAATCCTACAACTTTGGTTCCTTTCAAAAGCAGTGGTTAATTCATTAATCTGCTCCAGAAACCATGCGAAAAGAGATCAAGCATTGTTAAAAATTTAAATGCCAGTGATATTGCCAAGTGAGTGGGCTAGAAGCATCATTAAAATATTCATACAACTCATGTTATGAGGACTATTGGCATCATAATGGCATCAAACAGAGCTATGTTCCACAAAAGCACAAAGTCCTCAGTATAAGTTCTTGGGGTTATGCTTCTCCAAGACAAACTCATCATGACTATGTTAACAGGGGAGCCAAATTGAATGAGTGCTACAGATGTTTTGCTGTTGCACTTGAATGGCTCTCAACAAGACCAGGTAGCTAAAAGAGTTTGCCTATATATGAGGGAGTAGGGAATGAGGTTAGCTCAGGCCCTGGGAAGGAGAATTCAGGGTATTGGGTGGGCTATGCCAGCCTGGAGGACCATATAACATAGAAGGACTGAGGGATTGCCGGGAGAAAATTGGCAGCTAGGTCTGTTTTGATATGTTAAATGCAAACCTCTGCCATTTATTTCAGGTATGAAACCTACATCTATGGAAATATAAACTTCAGAGAGAGCAGTATGGTCTCCATTAGATAATAATTTTAAAAATGAGCTCACAAAGAAGAAAGGTGGCAAAGACAAAGATTCTAATTTTCTTTTCTTTCTTTATATCTTTTTTCTTTTCTTTGAGGGAGGGTGGGTACCCAGACTGGACTCAAATTTTTGCTGTCAAGTTTTGTTCTTCTAATTTATTTTATTTTTTCAAAACTTATTCATTATATATCCCTATTAAAGGTCACTCCCTCAACTCCTACTAATCCATCTCCCTCCATCTCCCCCCTATCTGCTTCCCCTAGTCCATTCAGAAGAGGAGTTCCCCTCCACACTACTCAGCTATTAAAAACAGGAAAATAAAATTTCTGCTCTTATTTCTTCTCCATAGGCCACTGTGCTCACCTCAGAAGATTTCATACCATGAAGCTTGCCTGCAAGCTTACTGTGAAATCAACACTAGGTATAACTCATTTTATAGAGTCCCATCCAAAGACACTGTTTGATTTACCATCTCATATTCAGAAACACGTGAAATTTGAAATGCTATGAAGTGTGAAACATTTTATCACAAGCATTTCCGAAAACGTGGTTCTCTTGCTGCCTGGAGGCTGTTTCCCACCAGCCCAGGAAGGAAGGAGAGCCAGAAGATGAGGTATAAAGCTTGGAAGACACCCAAGCATAACAGTGATCAGAACAGTCTGGGAACCAACTCAGAAAGTAAGTTCAACTTTAATTCCAGAAAACAGGGTATGTACCCCTTGGGGAGTGACTGGGATGCTCTAAGGATAGATGTAGATAATTGTTTAAAACTGGGCACTTCAAGGATGTTTGATTTTCATTAAAAAGCACATTCTTATCACATGAACAAGAACACAGATCCTAATTATTCTATATTTAAATGGAGGAGAGAGTTAGCAGGGATCAGTATGAAAAGCCATCTATCAATTTTGGTTGGTGGCATCTATGTCTAAAGACATTCTCCAGAGGAATTCAGGCAGAGAAAGCTCACCCTTGACATGGTTACACATCTAGGCCAGAAGCAGATTCATACATGAAAAAGAAAGCCTCCTCCCTCATATCTCAAAATTCAGTGTGGGTTGTGATGGTTTTTAATAGGACCCCTGGAACAATAGTTATGTGCACACAAAGAAACTTCTACAGGCTACCACTGTGGTGATTCTCTCAGAGAACTTCCTGGCTGGTGTTACTTCAACATTCCCTACATATTCATCCACTGGACTAAAAATTTCTTGTGTAAAGTGAAGCAACTGAAAACAGTAAATGTTGGGAATCAGGATTATCAGTAAGTCTTCCCTAAACACCTTATTATATAATACTGTTGCGTGTAATTGATATTCACCATTCATTGTATTCTTTTTAAAAATAAGTTTATTTACTTTACATTCCAATTGTAGTCCCCTTCCCTTCTCTCCCTCAGTACTACCCTCTATTCCTATTGCCCCTATTTCCTGTCCCCTTCAGAAAAGGGAGGTCATTTTCATTAAGCTACTTTTTCAGTTCTGTTGGATCTCAGTGGACCAAAGAACACAAAGGCCTTTTCACATTGCTTATACTCTCAGAATTCCTCTCCAGAAAAGATACTTTTATGATGATGATGACTCTAAATTTGTGCAAGGACTCACCATTTTAACACATTCATAAGTTTTCTCTCCAGTATGAATCCTTTCATGATGATGAAGATTATACAAATGTGGTATGGTTTCACCATGTTCAAAGCACTCACAGGCTTTCTGTCCATTAGGATTTCTTTCATGAGTGTGAAGATGATTCTGAAGTCCAAAATTTTTTCACATTGGTTACAGTCAGACAGCTTCTTTCCAGTTTGTGTTCTTTTATGTAGTAGAAGATGTTATGTGCAAAGGCTTTCCCACATAGGTATATTCGTATGGTTTCCCTCCAGAATGTGTTGTTGTCTTAGGAGATAATTGTTACATGCAAAGGCTTTATCACACTAATTACCCTCACAAGGCTTCTCTCAACTGTGTGATTTTTCATGTTTTCGGAGACTACTCTGTTGTGCAAAGGCTTTACCACACTCATTACATTCATAAGGTTTCTCTCCAGTGT